>NC_041221.1:77338276-77388124 GCF_002837175.3 Physeter macrocephalus | reverse complement strand
TAAACCCACGCACATATGGTCACCTTATCTTTGATAAAGGGAGCAAGAATATACAATGCAGAAAAGACAGCCTCTTCAATAAGTGGTGCTGGGAAAATTGGACAGCTACATGTAAAAGAATGAAATGAGAACCCTTCCTAACACCATACCCAAAAATAAACTCAAATGGATTAAAAACCTAAATGTAAGTCCAGACAGTATAAAACTCTTACAGGAAAACATAGGCAGAACACCCTATGACATAAATCACAGCAAGGTCCTTTTTGACCCACCTCCTAGAGAAATGGAAATAAAAACAAAAATAAACAAATGGGACCTAATGAAACTTAAAAGCTTTTGCACAGCAAAGGAAACCATAACAAGATGGAAAGACAACCCTCAGAATGGGAGAAAATATTTGCTAATGAAGCAAATGACAAAGGATTAACCGCCAAAATATACAAACAGCTCATGGAGCTCAATATCAAAAAGACAAACAACCCAATACAAAAATGGGTGGAAGATCTAAATAGACATTTCACCAAAGAAGACATACAGATGGCCAAGAGGCACAGGAAAAGATCCTCAATATCACTAATTATTAGAAAAACGCAAATCAAAACTACAACGAGGTATCACCTCACACCAGTCAGAATGGCCATCATCAAAAAATCTACAAACAATAAATGCTGGAGAGGGTGTGGAGAAAAGGGAACCCCTAGAGGGGTGGGATAGGGAAGGTGGGAGGGAGACGCAAGAGAGAGGGGATATGGAGATATATGTATACATATAACTGATTCACTTTGTTATAAAGCAGCAACTAACACAACACTGTAAAGCAATTATACTCTAATAAAGATGTTAAAAAAAAATTAGGAACTTCTGTGTACTGAAAGACAGAATTAGGAGAGTGTACTAAGCACTTGCATTATATCCTTCAATCTTTTCAAACAGGGATGTAAGGATCCCTGTAGTACAGATGAGGCATTGAGGCCCAGAGAGGTTAAAGAGCTTGCCCTGGACCACAAAGCTTACTAGTGGAGGAGCTGGGATTTGAACTCAGGTCTCACTGAGTCTAGAGACCAAGTTCCTAACTGCTGGTTGTGCTCTTTCCTCTTCTTCCTCCAAAATGTCCCCTGTGGGGCCTGGCACAGTGTTGGGCTCCAGACATGTGTCGCCGTTGGCTTCCTGTGGCGCCTTCCTGTGTGTGTTCCTCACTGTCAATTATTCTTTTCCTCCACCACCGTTTTGTTAGCTTGGCCTGCTGGGTACAGTTGCTCGTTGGTCTTTTTTCTGAGTTCCAAGGAAGCAAGATTCCTCTGGACACGATTCACCACAGCTGCACCTGGGAGACTTGGACAGCCATCCTGTGTCTGGAGCATCTCTGATCCAGCAGGATGAATGGCAGAGCCCTGGCGAAGAGGGGAAGTGGTGGCTCTCGTGGGGTAGTGCCAGGACCACCAAGCCCCACTCTGTGTACTCAGGGGCTGCGGGAGTCCCTGTGGCCCAGCATCCTGGTGTGTGGTCCACCGCTTCTGCGTACTTCCCTTCCTGGCTGCCAGAGGCTGGCCCGTGGAGCTGGGCATCTGGACACTCAGGCAGGGCCCTGTGCAGACTGCCTCTGTGGGAGGCGAAAGCAGAGCTGGGTTTGGGGGCCGTGGGTGAGTCACTTGGAGTTGCTGCCAGGGTCACCACAGACCCAGGTACCTGCCATACATGCCGATGATAGTGGAAGGTAGAGGTTGCGTGTCCTCTGAGAAATCTTTTGAGAATTAGGCAATGCCTGGACTCCACCCCATCAGCCTGCTCAGGGCATCTGGATTCCAGGACCACTGCCTCTCAAGAGGGTCCTGTGAAGGGAATTGCAGGTCTGCCTCCAGATCAGATTTGAGCCAATCATGCTAATCATAGTGGTACCATTTACTGAGGACTTAGGTGCCAGGCGCTTTGCCTTAGCAAAAATGTACATAAAAATCTTACTGTTTATATACACTTTCTCAATACTTACAAACCTCAGTGAAATACAAATTATCATTATTTCTAATGTAGAGTTGTGGCACGAACACTAAGACTAACGTCCGCCGTGCCCTCATAGCTGCTAAGTGGCGGAGTCCAGATTCAAACCCACATCTGTGTGATGTCAAAACTCAGAGGAGTGTTCACCATAAGCTAATGAAGCTTCAGCCTCAGAGCCCCCCATTTGCATGGGTCCCTTCCCATGCGTAGGAGGGCCCTAGCAATGTGTTCACATGGTCATATGTTCTTTAAAAATTTGCAAAACAAAAAAATAAATGGCAAAATAATAGATTATTTCCTTAGTTACCATTTCCTTCCACTTCGTCTTCCCTCCCTCAAGCTTGCCCTGGTTTGGTGCAGAGCCAGGCAGTGTGGTGATGTGGCTGAGGGGAATTCGAGTTGGGATATATTCAGTTAGGGTTTGGTGGCTTGTTCTTTTTTTAAAAATTTTATTGGAGTCGGGTTGATTTACACCGTTGTGTTAGTTTCAAGTGTACAGCATAGTGATTCAATTATACATACACATGTATTCATTCTTTTTCGATTCGTTTCCCATATAGGTTATGGTGGGTTATTCTGACTTGGCTCGCAATCACTTCTGTGATTGTCTGGTTATCCCTAGCTGTCCCACTGAAGGAACGGCTTCCAGGAATACTCCTGCCCCCTGCGCCCACTCACCTGGCCTCATGAACGTACTGGCAGAGATTGGATTGCGACTATGAATGTGGCCTGTGTCTTCAGCACAGTAAGTATGCAGAAATGGAGAAGAAACATGAAACTTTTGAGAAAAACTATTAGTAATCAAAACTAATTTTTATCTTTCTATTCCCTCTAGGTAATGTTATTGCAAAACTGTTGTCATATAAAGAGGCAATCAAAGAGAATGCAGCCAAAAATATAGACAAAAATTAGAGAGGTGTGTCAGGCAGTGAATTAATACAAGCCGTTATATTATTTTTTCTGGATTTTGTGTCTGGAGCATCTCTGATCCAGCAGGATGAATGGCAGAGCCCTGGCTAAGGCCATTCAAAAACATGACTGAAGGCAGGTGGCGGCCGGTACACTTGGGGTCAGGGTTGAAGCATTTGGAGATGGGGTCTTTAAAGAGGTAACTAAGTTAAAATGAGGTTATTTGGGTGAGTCCTAATCCAATATGACTGGTGCCCTTATTAGGAGAGGAGATTAAGACACACATGTATCAATGATTGTACAGAGAGCAAGGTCTCATTTGGAATATCAGTCTGTGATATTTGTCAGTTTTTTAAAATTTGTAAATTGTGGGCATTTGTCTCATTCTCAACAGTTACTTTTGTAGCTAGTTTTTTGTTTAAAATTGGGTATCATCTTTCTTAATGAGGACCCAAACCCAACCCTGGAGCTGACTCTGCCCAAACTCATCATGCTCTTAGCATAGGAAGGTCCCCCAGTCCTCAGCGTGGATGGGGAAATGGGGCCTCTTTTCTGGAAAAGTCTGAGCTGCCAGCACTTTAGAAAGTGCTACAGGCATCCTGTAATGGGGATGGGAGGCTGCAGGTGTCCTCCAAGGCAGGCCGAGGAGGCTGAAGAGGGTGCAACAGCACAGCAAAGTCCCTGAAAGAGGGTGGCCACCAGCTTGCAGTGGGATTCGTCCAATGTTTACACTGAGCAAAAGAGGGCTGGGGGCAACTTACGAATCACTTAGCCTTTTGCACTGTGCAGTAGCTTTCCGTACAGTCCCATCCCAAACTGCATTTGCAGATGAGATTTCCTTGGACATCTCGGTCCAAAGGGAATTCTGGTGCCACCTTAGGAGTGAGGGTGTAGAGGTGAGCAGGTGTGAGAGAAAGGCTGCTGCACAGGTGGCCTGTTCTGCCGCCCCACGGGCTTTTGGGCAGTGGACACAGAAACATAACTGAAGGCAGGTGGCAGCCGGTGCACTTGGGGTCAGGGTTGAAGCGTACTGTGTCCTCTGTGATCCCAGGTCATGCCAGCTCATTCACTCTGGCCCCAGGGAGTTGCAGCAGCTGCAGGGCTGGAGCTTGCCTTCCCTTCAGGAACTCGCCTCCTTTATGATTTTCACTTCTCCATCTGGTGTCCAGACTGCAAATTACAGGAGGTGACGATGCATCTCTTCTCCCGCTGAACAAAGGGACTGTGGTGATAATAGGCTGATGTGGGCTACCCCAGCTCCAGGGATGCTCCTCCTTCTGCGTCCTCTGGCAGCCAACCAGCGCACAGGCTGAAAGAAGCTTCACCAGGGACAGGCCCACAGTGCGGGTGCTTTGTTCAGAGGCTGCCCTGCGGGGCAGGAAGGATGTGCCCATGGACTCTTGGATTAGAGAAAATGATTGTACAGAGAGAGCAAGGTCTCACTTGGAATTCTAAGAAGCAGAGAGGCTGAAGGAGACGAAGAGTCACTGGTCTAAGAACAGCCTGACATAGCCCGTCCTGGGTGTCCCTCAGAGTTAGCTGTTTTCTGGCTTATGAGTGTGGGGATCAAGGGTTATTCCTCAACCTCTGTCTTTATGTCCCCCTCTGAATGAACAGCACCCAAAACAGTGAACACATCCACACAGCTACGCTCCCCTGTGACCACAGGTGCATTCAATTACGTTCTGTACCCGTATATACATATAATACAATTCTACACACAATACACACACACACAATAAAATAAGTAGCATTTGGGATAATGTTATGGGCTGAATTGTGTCCCCCCCCTGAAATTCATATGTTGAAGTCCTAACCCCTGGTGCCTCAGAATGCAACTGCATTTGGAGATAAGGTCTTTAAAGAGGTAACTAAATTAAAATGAGGTTATTTGGGTGAGTCCTAATCCAATATGACTGGTGCCCTTACTAGAAGAGGAGATTAAGACACACATGTATCAAGAGAAGACCATATGATGACACAGAAAGAGAGCCATCTAAAACCAAGGAGAGAGGCCTCAGAAGAAACCAACCCTGTCCACACCTTGATCTTAGACTTTCAGCCTTAAACACTGTGAGAAAATAAATTCATGTTGTGTGAGCCTGTACCAGTCTGTGGTATTTTGTTATGGCAGCCCTAGCAAATTGATACAGATAATGATGGTGACTTCACTGCAATGGACTTCAAAAAGCAGGAAAAGATACTCCTTCACGATGGAGGTTGCCTTGTTTTAACACACTGACTGCTAGGAATTTCACATATGGGATTTTGCAGCCACTGGTCCAGGCCAGGCTTGTGGATGCTCCCCTCAGATACCTCACGATGATCCTTGCCAAACTCATCTGCACCCCAGCATCTTCTGGTGAGCTCCTGTGCTTGCCATCATCCCTGACAGCACTAGGGGTTTTTAGCCTCTGGAGTCTTCTTTTCCCCCTCCTATAATATCCTTATCATGAAACAGGAAAGAAAGGAGAGTGGGGCGGAGGGCAACTTTTCTTAAATACTGAATAGGTGGGCTAGGGGCCTAGAGAAAGGGTGAAGACCTGTGTGGGGTAAATGGGCTAGGGATTTCCAATCTGCTGGGGGGGAAGGAAAAGGGGAAACAAAGTTGTTAGAGCAAAAAGAGAAGATCTAGCCTGGGGGACAGAACTTGGGAGAGGCTCAAGCAGGGCCCAGGAGAAGGAAGAGCCCGCAGAGGGGAGTGAGTGCACAATCTTGATGAAGCGTTCTATATTCATGCTGTCCAATATGGCAGCCACTAGTCCTGTGGTCGTTGAGCTCCTGACATGTGGCTAAGTGTGACTGACTGAGAAACTGAATTCTTAATTTAATTTTAGTCATTTTAAGTATAAATAGCTACATGTGGCTGCAGTGTTGGATAGCACAGTTCGGTTCTAGAGATCATGGCCTTGCTGCCCGCCTACTCAACAGCAAGCTTCCTTCTCCCTTGCTCACTGAACCCCAGTTTTGATCAGTCATGTGCTTTAGGGAAGAGTGAGTTCCTTCCAAGCTCTCTGGGGGGAGGTAAGTCTTGATTAGACTAAGCCAGTTATGGTAATTATATTCCCCTTGTTAGTGATTAGTTTAGGAGTAGGCAAATGAGGCAAATCCAACCAATGAGACAGAGGGGCACGTCTGCTGGAGGATTCTGAGAATGTTCTCCTTGATCTTAGAAAGGATCATAAAGAGGGGACGGTCCCTCTTCTGGCCCTTGGATTTTTCTGTGAAAATCTGATATTTAGAATGGCTGGAACCACCTCATGCCCACAAGGGGACAAAAGCCAGTATGCTGAGGATGGCTGACCTAAAAGATGCAGAGAACCTGGGTCTTCAGTGATGTTGCCAAGCCATACCATAACCAACCTTGTAATTGTCCTACCTCCTCTGTTATGTGAAATAACAATTCACTTTATTAGTAAAGATATTTGAAGCTGGGTCTTCTGTTAAATGCCATCAAAAGTATTCTTTGGGGGACTTCCCTGGTGGCGCAGTGGTTGAGAGTCCGCCTGCCGATGCAGGGGACACAGGTTCGTCCCCCGGTCCGGGAGGATCCCACATGCCGCGGAGCGGCTGGGCCCGTGAGCCACGGCCACTGAGCCTGTGCGTCCGGAGCCTGTGCTCCTCAATGGGAGAGGCCACAGCAGTGAGAGGCCTGCGTACCGCAAAAAAACAAAACAAAACAAAAAAGTATTCTTTGGGGATTAGCAAGTCCACGGCAGGCAGTTTGTGTTTCTGCCTCCAATGCCAATGCTATAAAATAACAGCACTTTTTCTCATCATGTTCCTCAAACTAATGTTCCAAGCAGACACTACCAGTCAGTTGGAGTCAATATGCTAGATGAAAATCAGTCTGCCATTCCTGCTCTGGGGCAGAAGAACACAGCATCTCCTCTGCCACAAACTCCCCAGCAAACACTTTCTTCCCATTGGTCCTGGCTTAACAAGTGGAAAGTATGCCTGTGAAATCAAACAATACATCAATGCCCATGACACCAGCCCACAGAAACAATTCAAATAACCCTGAATCAAGGGAAACAGGTTTTCCTTATGCCCAAGGACGTTAAAAAAAAGTACTTATTTTTTTAAGGGTCAATTCATGTTTGCAAGGGAAGTCAGTCACACAGTAACCTTTATTTGAATATAGTGGAGTAAAAATGCTCTGTTATTAATCTGATGTCCATTAAATATCTTTGCAGCTGTTACATGAATGGTAGGTGTCAGGCACATAAATGTATACACATGTCCACGGCTGATAGATTTATGCTGTACACGAGTCATCCCACATGGAGCATGCCCTCACTCACACAAGGATACGCATGGCTGTCTCGGGCATTTGTTAAAACACACTTGGTCAAACATTTTGGCAATACAGGAATCAGACACAGAGAGGCATACCAGAAAGATGAGTTCACAACAGGACCAGCTATACTTAAGAGAAAAACTCTAGAAACCCGAAACAGAATTTATTGGGGTTCACACATGCAGCACATATATACAGTACACTTGGGGTAACGGGAATATTCATAGCAGGAGGGCTTACAGAGCAGTAAAAACAGAAGAGAAACAAGACAAAACAAAACGCCCAAGTGCCAAAACCAAGGAGAAGACCGCTGCCAAGATCTCGTTGCAAAGGAGAGTGGATTGTTGGTTTAACATGTGTCCAAAATGGGGGTTCACCTGAAAGAACAAACTCTTCTAGGACTTTATTTATAGTATGTAGACATTAGTGAAGGATGTATGGTCTATTCAAGGTGTTGCTGGATCAGGACAAGGATACAGAACCGCATTTTGGACGGTGAAAGCACATATCAAGAAAGAACATTTCTTTTTTCTTTTGTTTGATTTAGGACACAGACTCAGTACAATAAACGTATAACAATAGCAGAGGAGACGAGATTAAGCCAATCTGTCCAGTTCTATCTAGGCAGGCCTGGTGAATGTCAAAGGCAAGGAAGGAGTTTCCTTCTTCAACGCCTACCAGGGTGTGAGAGGGGAGACACTCTGTAACTTCCAACGAATTTATTTTTCTTTGCACAGCATATAATAGCCAATTTGCTGTACATCCTCCCTGAAGGAACAATACTCATAGAGAGGGGTGGATTCTCTGCACTGTGGGTCTTATTCCGAATCAATACAAATGCAGAAAGAAACCACTTGTGTACCGCAGGAGACTGAAATTGCTGTCTTTCCCTCCCTTGGGTTTACGGGCAGTGCTGAGCCTCAAACCCATGGGACTCAATTTGGTGTGGCCTGGGTCTATGCAATGGGTGGCCACGTACTGGTCAGGGCTCTAGGTAGCGGCATGTAGGCACAGGATGAACCACTGTCTCGGAGGAGGGGTCTGATTTGTAGCATTGGTCAATATCTGTGGCGTGAATATTCCCACCATGGCTGATTTCAAGCTACAAAGGTGATGTCACTGACCGGCAGTTGGGAAGTAGTACACAGTAGCCCAGCATCACGGGGTTTTTCTCCCATACAGACACAATAGGTGTCGATTACCTCAAGGGCATAGATAATACTAAAATGGAGTAAAATAATTAGAAAGTGATGAGTTTAGAATATTTATTACCTTTGTTTTAAAATATAATTTAATTGTACTTTCACATATTTTAATCTTTTGTAATGGCTGTTTCTCAACCATTTTTTGCTCACAAAATTCCTGAAATGATGGGCTCTGAGGAACTGGTTTGCAGTTCCTAGCCCAGCCCTGGCTTTCGACGACTTGGCCCCTGTGAGCTGCTCGGCCAGTCACTCTCCAGGCACCCGAAAGCTGCTTAGGACCCAGCAGCTGCTTAGAAGCACCCGAGCTTCTAGGGTGGGCCACTAGCCGGTGTGAAACCCTGTGCTGGTCTGAACAGAGGGCTGAGGGCTGCTTTCTCCTCCTCCTGGCTCTGGGTACTCTTGGAACAAAGTGAGCACGGAGGTGGCAGGGTAGGCAGAGAGCGGGCAACCTCTGCAACGTCAGCAGTTAAATCTGAGTGGAAGGCACCTGCTGGCCTTCTGCACCAAGTAGGGCCCTCGGCAGGCCCGGAGAGGTGTGTCTGCTCCCCCTGGTCAATGAATTCTGGGACCTCGCTGCGGGCCTCCTTGCCTTCCAGGAGTCAAGCATCGAGCTCTAAACTTCTGCCTCAGAGATGGGCCTCGCTCAGACCTCATGCTAGTGGTGCCCATCCCATCACGCGCAGGAGTCGGGAAGGAGTTGGAAATCGCGCCCAGCACGGGGAGCCGTGTCAAAGCCAAGGGTCTAGAGCTCACAGCTCCTGCACCCACTCCCCTTCTCCCCATTCCCCCTCCCCGGGGCCTCCCCAGCAGGCACGGTCAGCACGTTCGTTAGTCGCAGGGGCCCTGTCAAGCTCGTCCCCGTACACTGCTAGAGTCAAGAGGAGACAAGAGGACGGGAGGTGGAGGAGCAGAGAGGAGAAAGGAGGTGAGTGTGTTTTGCCAGTTGGAGGTAAGGAGGAGAAAGCCAGGGCCAAAAAGGAAGTCGCGACTCTGGAGCGGAGGGTGGAGGGGCACTGACAACCACCTTCTCTCTGCTCTGCCCCTCAGGCCCCAGCACCCAAAGCTCTTTTGCAGCTTTGAGACGCTTTACCACGCACTGGTTTTAAACTGAAATCTGAAAAGCGCCTGCCACTGACTGTCAGAACCTGTTTTCTGGGTGGCTTATCTGCTGACTTCGTCACAGGTCTTCAAAAACAGAAAGGAAACACCCTGGGAAGCGGAGGCCTGAGGACGGGGCAGCAGCTGGGGGATTTGCTGACTCTGCTCCAGAGAGGACTCCAGCGCTGCCTGCTCTGAACAGACTTCCCAGCCCCCGCCCCTAGTTTCAGGCCATAGAAAGAATGCCCCAGAAGAAACTGGGACTTTAAAACTGAACGCCTCTATTTTATGCATTCACGTTGCTGTAGAGCTGAAACTGACACAGCAGTGTAAAGCAGCTATACTCCAGTTAAAAATAAAATGAACACCTCTATAAAGATGGGGTGATCTTGGCTGCTGATTCTTTTCCTTTAATACCTTAGCTTGGTTTCCCGCCAGGATATTTAAAGAAATAGCACATGTATGGCTCCGTTTTTCTCATTTTCCAAGTATGTACTAGTTAGTAGTCCCTCCCACAAAGACCAAGCAATTGAGGGGCTTTCTTCTCCTGTCAAAGATATTCCCAATTTCTGAGTAGTTCCTGCTCTGCCCATGGTAGGCTATTCTTTCTTTCTTTTTTTTTTAACATCTTTATTGGAGTATAATTGCTTTACAGTGATGTGTTAGTTTCTGCTGTATAACAAAGTGAATCAGCTATACATATACATACAGCCCCATGTTCCCTCCCTCTTGCATCTCCCTCCCACCTTCCCTATCCCACCCCTCTAGGTGGTCACAAAGCACCGAGCTGATCTCCCTGTGCTATGTGGCTGCTTCCCACTAGCTATCTATTTTACGTTTGGTGGTGTATATATGTCCATGCCACTCTCTCACTTCGTCCCAGCTTACCCTTCCCCCTCCCCTTGTCCTCAAGTCCATTTTCTAAGTCTGTGTTTTATTCCTGTCCTGCCCCTAGGTTCTTCAGAACCATTTGTTTGTTTTTTAGATTCCATATATATGTTTATTTCTTTTAAATTTGGGAAAATAACACTTTGCGTTTATGGGGTGGGGGTAACAACAGGTAATGGGGATCAATATGAGGACCCCCCATTATAGATGCTTTCTCTTGCATTCTCCCTGTTTCCCTGCCCTTATTTAAGTCCTGCAAAGGGTTAACTACCTACACACAGCACAGGGCCTCAACCTAGCACATGCAAGTTATTCAATAAATATTTATTGATGAGATGACATGAGATGACAAGAGATCAGGGGATATTCTGCCCAGCTCTTTCCTCCACCCAGTGCTGGTAGCCTGAAACTATGGCCCATGAACTGTATCCCTGTCACTCAAAATCCTGAGATTACTAAACGGGATCAAGGTCTTGGTTGAGCAAGACAGAAGTCAGCCCTGGCAATGGCTGTGCCTGGTTGGTGACACACCATTGATAGGAGGAATGGTCAATATTTAGAGCAAAAGAACATCACATGGAGAACTGTCACTCCACACCTGAAACAGTGAAGGGACACACAACACACCTAGAAGACACTTACAATTCTGTCTACGTCACAGATTGTGAGAGAAGCTTTACTCAAAACACACTTTGCTTGGCAGAAACATAAACTGTTAAGAAATGTGTAGTCCATTTCAGAGTGCCCTACTGTGTAGGTTTCTTTTCATTGTGGCAACTTGACTGTTGTTTCTGTAGGTTTGTACCTTGACTGAGTTCAGCATGATATGGGGGTTCATGGAAAACCAAACATACAGCCAACACGTCCTTAACAATCAACCGACTGTCTTTCCGTGATATCGGGTGAAGGCCAAATTCAGACATTTCTGGCTTCTGAGCCTTTAATGCATGAACAAGTGAAGTCCATTACTGAAGAAACAGGTAGAGGCCATTTTGCTATTAAGCAGAAAAAAATGGAGAATATCATATTCTGTTTTGATTGGCAGAGGAAATCAGAAGCTATTCCCATGGAATGCTTTTGAAATGATCCCAGGGCTGAGAAAATCTCAATTCTGCCCTAATCTCTTCATTGGAACCTTCTCAACATCTTGGACTCTCCCTTTGGTCACTACATGTCTTTTCCCACCTCTCTCTTGATATCTCAAGACATCCAGAAAAGCAGCTACGCAGTTTGGTGCAAACGTGAGCTTAGGCTTGGTGAGATTTGTAAGTGAAGGTGCATTTGCCAACTCAGGTGAAATCACTTTAAAACTCTGCTTCTGGGGCTTCCCTGGTGGCGCAGTGGTTGCGCGTCCGCCTGCCCGTGCAGGGGAGCCGGGTTCGCGCCCCGGTCTGGGAGGATCCCGCATGCCGCGGAGCGGCTGGGCCCGTGGGCCGTGGCCGCTGGGCCTGCGCGTTGTAAGTGAAGGTGCATTTGCCAACTCAGGTGAAATCACTTTAAAACTCTGCTTCTGAAGGCCTAGGTCTGCATAAGGCCATGCTTCAAGAATAAAGTGGAGCAGAGTCGAGAGAGCTATGGAGTGCAGCCTTTGTGACAGGACTGTGATCAGAGAGTCTTCTAACTGTCTGCATCCCTACAGGGTGGGGCCCTTTCCTTGGCAGGCACTGGGAACTGTCAAACCAGCAGTGAATGGAGATAACGCTCAGGATCCTAAGAAGCTGGCAGCACAAACAACACGGGAACCACGCTCTCGCCTATCCCACAGGGGCTTCCCAAACAACTTCCTGAGCTCTTGCATGTTTACCTATTTCCTAATTTTTTCAGTTTCTAAACTCAACCTATTTGGTGCTTGTAAAGAAGAGCTTAGCATAAGAAGAAGATAGTAAGATGAAACTACTTTCATGACGATCCTCTAGAATCTTAGACTAGTCCCGGTAGCAAACTAGTCCCAATCCACCGATGGGAAAACTGAGGACCAGAGATGTTCAATGACCTACATTCTCCTCAGCAAGATCTGGGTCTCATTATTGGTTAGTGGGGGAATTTGGGCGAGGACCCATCTATCTTATCTCCTAGCATCAGTCTTCTGGGTGTAAGATGACCACTAGCTGCTGGGTTTGGCTTCCAAGGCAGTGAGATTAAATGAGAGGAGGGTAAGACCCATTACTGGGGGTGTAATGTATAGGACTTTCAGTTTGGAGCAGCTGGATTTTTTTCCTACTGAGAGGACCAGTGATAATAACAGGATTCAGGAGCATTCTGGATTGATTCAAAGAGCTATTAGGAAATTTTAGATAGAAAAGGAGTT
Source organism: Physeter macrocephalus (assembly GCF_002837175.3). NCBI lineage: Eukaryota > Metazoa > Chordata > Mammalia > Artiodactyla > Physeteridae > Physeter > Physeter macrocephalus. The sequence goes on along the minus strand of NC_041221.1, from coordinate 77,375,421 downwards.
GGAAATATAGGAGCCAGTGGGTGTGTTTCCTAGGCTTTCCTTTGTGCACATACTCTCATTGTCTTTCTACCGCAGGTGAAATGAGTTGCTGGTTGCACGTCCCTGTGCCAACAGCCTGCTGCACTGATAGAACTGGGAGTTTCTGTTTAATCGCATGGCTCTATCTTAATCCTGCTGACCCCAGAACAAGCTGGACAGGCCACACCACATACTTTGGGAAGAACTTGAGCTCTCTCACGGAAAGTGATGGGGACAACATGAAGGAGGCAGGGAAACTGCAGGAAAAGTGGAAAAGGTGGTGACCAAGAAGGTTTGTGACCACAGACTGTCCAGGAGATTAGAAGAGATCCCTCTTGGGCCACCTGGGAGGTTTGGATTAAGTGACAAGAAGGTCAAGAAAGGTCATTCTGAAGGGGATGCGTGGTGGCAGGTCTCATCAAGTGCAGTTCTGCTGGTTTATCCCATTCTGACCTAACCCAGGGTTCAGATAAAATACCACGTAAACCGTGCTCTGGATATTTGATGCATTTAGAACTACAACAGACATCTGAGACATTTCTAAAAGTAAAGACAATCCAGTAAGCAAAGTTAACTGCTGTGGAAGATCTACAGACAGCAATACCCATGCACATTTCTCTTCATTTTTTGAATGGGTTGGTGGAGATACACATTACTTTTGCAGTTATTACCACACATGCTACATTCAACTAAAAAACCTGCTCAGGTCCCCAAATATGTCTTTTTTTAAGAAGATAAATCAAGGGGTAGGTAGGTGAGGAAATGAGTACGAATGGAAGAGCGTACAGAATATGTTCGTGGGTTGTCTGTCATCTTCGTTTTCCAATAATATTCCAGGATGCAGAGGTGAATAAAAGTTCTGTTTCTTTCCTGCTTTGTTGATATTGTTCTAATAGGTCTCGTCTAGTCTTTATTGATTTTCCTTCTTCCTGCCACCTTTGCAGTTTTGGGTTTGAGTTTTCCTGATGTTCTGGCCCTGAGCCCGCATCCCCAGGGAAACACCCTCATCCTGCCAGCCCCCGACACCAGGCTGCCCCCCTGTACAGGCCTGAATTACTTCAAGGGAGAGTCGATTAATGGCTTCTGTTCATGAAAGAAGCTTTTCACAGAGCCTGAACTCTGCTGTCTGGAGCTCTCGGAGGATCAGGAGGAAGGGGAGAGAGAGGCGGAGTGGTCTGTGGGGTTAAGACATCTTTGAATGTAATGACTATTGGAAACAAAGTCTCTCCCTTCCTGGAGGCCCCAGGGCTGTGGCCTGTTGGAAACGCCTACAATAAGTAATACGGATAACCCTCTAATGAGACATAGAGAGTTTAAAAAAGGCCTATTGTTTTAATATGGGATTTATTCCTGGCTGCTGGTCATCACTGCAAGTCTACCTGGAGGCTTCAGATTTCAAAGATGAGTAAAAAGGACCAGCGTGGAGGAGGGGCAGCCCCAGGGGTGAGAAGGTCACAGAGCTGACAGCCGTGGGAATGTCCTGCTGACCTCTCTCTTCAGGCCCAGGCAGACTCCAGAGGTAACATGAGCAGCCAGACCCACCAGGAGATGCTGCCCTTGTCTGCCCGAGGGCCCCTTGGAGCACAGCAGGCTGTGATTTCACACAGAGGCAGCAGCCAGGAACACACCGGCTAGTGCACCGGCCTAGCCAAGCCATGCGCATTGCTAGTAGGAAGTCCAATGTCAACTCCCCAGGCTTACCGTCCCTCAGGAAACCGGTCCCCTCGAGGTATCATTTGGCATTTACAAACGGATTTAGGTGTGACTTTCTTCCTCATTTTCAATTTACAACCACTCAGATGACTGACAATCTCTAGACGAGAGAGTTTGGGTGAAGGGCAGAATCAGGCGGGCAGACCCAGTTAGAAAGTGGCTTTTTTCCCTTGAATCTGCTACCTGGCAAGGTCAATGGCAGCTGGGGGTGGGGTGGCGGGTGGGGATGAATGTCCGTCCACGATCCCCCTGAGCTCTGACATTCTAATATTCTGAACCACATGCCGCAGTCACAGACATAATTACAGGCCCTTTTCCTCGTACTTTTCAGAAGTTTCACCGGGGGCTTTCTGGCAGAAGTCTTGCTCACGCAGCTCAGAGATCTCTGCTGCCAACAGCAGAGCCCCTATTTTTCTTGTCAGCAGAGACAGTCACGTTAACTGTCAAGCCTGAAAGAGCCCCACCCAGCTCTGTGTGGTGTCACATGGTGTTTTTTTTTTTTTTTTTTTTGAAAGGCCCTGCTGTAACAGCAAGAATTGCTGGGTGTCCTTTTCTAAGTAAACAGGAAATATCACTCTGTTTGAAAAAAAAAAAGAATCCCTCTCCTCAGCACAAATGCGATAATATGCCAACTTATCTTTCCCGCGAATGTTGAATTAGGAGCAGGATCTATTTCTCATAGGAGCCCAGTCCTCTTCTTAGCTTCTGAACCTTCAGCGAGCAGAATCTCAGGAAGGCCTGGCTGACCAGCACATTTAAAAAATCCTTCCACTGATTTCTGGGAGGCAGTAGCATCACAGTTAGGAAAGACAATGATGCATGAAAAAAAACAAACTGAAAAATCACATTTAAGGGGCGAGACGGTACGCATCTAAATTTTAGTCGCAGCGAGAATTAGCGTTTTGGTATTTGACCGCTTTTCTACATCTGAAAAAGCTGGAGCCTTGAGTCAGTCGGGAGAGTTGACACGGGGCAGCAGAAAGAAACACAGGATGGATGGCTTTTTTTCCATTACATCAGGACCTGGGTTCGTGTGTCAGGCAGGCGCAACCCCACCAGTCCTCCACACACGAGCACAGTGGACGCCAGCAGGATGGGGATTGCTTTGGTGATGCTGACCAGGGAGCCGAATATTAAGTTTCCGAGGACGGCCGCTGCTTTGCACAGTGCATTCAAGAAGCCAAAGCCTGTTGCCCTGCAAAGGACAGAGATATGGACAAGGTTGAGAAAGTGTCTTCCAAGAGTCCAACTTTAGACACAAATGTCTTCTAGGATAATTTTCAAAGATCTTCAAGTGGACTGTTTTGTATGTCCTTAGAGCAAGTAATCAAATATTTGTCAGTACATTTGCAAGTAGAGAACCCCAGCTGTTGGTATTGTTCCTTCAGCCCTCTGTTGATTTTCTTGCCACCTCCACTGATTCTTATTCTGCCCATGAGTTTATTGTGAAGAGAAAGAGAAAGGACATTTCAGGGAGTCAGAAAAGTTACATTAAATTAAAATGTATGACGATGTATTTCTTTAAATTTTACTTTTTACTCCCTATTTTCTCTTAGCTTAATTCGTGTGTGAGGTTTTAAATACTTAAAGTGCATGGAACTTTCAGAGAAAATCAGGGATGACTGGGCTGTACTTGCATCGTTCTGGTACCATGGAAGTGAACTATCGTACTCTTGTCCCAAATGTTTTTGGTAGCAGGCAGAAACTGAACCCTAAACTGGGTGGCCACCAATGAGCTAGTGACACATTTCTTACACCCTCACCAGAGTCTTAGGTGGGAAATCAAGCCCAAGACAATATTACAGAGGAAATCAGATTATAGGCCCATAGAAGATCTTGTTTAACTCTGCTGACATATAATATGTGCAGGTGGTATATAAATAAGACATATCCCATTTCTTAAGACATTCTTTGGAAAAGAAAAATTTTACTATCTTTGTGGGTGTTGAATGTAATTTTACTGTGGTTTTCTAGGCAAGAAATTTAATTTTGTTCATAAGAGTACCGATACTGCTGACATCATGAAATAATATGAATTTCCTCTGCCTTTATGCCGGCTCCCTGTTTTTTTGTCCGTCACCGGGTATATGTGTGTAATAAAGGCACATCGAATGCAGGGTTAACTGTTGGATACCTTTATCCCCCTCCAGAGGGAAATGCATTTTATATACTGTAAAATGCAGTACTTAGTACACATCTTTCTTTGATTGATTTGTAAATTTGTTTAGTGTAGGTTTTCCTTTGGCCAGTCAGAACAACTACTCTTCATGACGTATGCTAGTCCTAGTGATATTTTCTACAATATGTAGATATCTACTGTGGGTATTATCCAGCCATTCCCCTTCCCATACCATAAGAAAGGAATAAGCACCCCTCCTGTGCTGTAGGAACCGAGCCATTGATTTTGCTGGTGAGAACAGACGTAAGAAATGGCAGCAAGCACTGCCTTTCTTTTTTGGCCAAGACACCTAGAAAGTCGAGTAAGCGGCCTCTGCAGTGTTGCAAAGTTGCCAACTGTTTGGATCTTGGAAGGGGTGTAACAGAATCTCTGATGGAGAAAAACAGGAACTTCTTGAGAAGAGGGTAAGGTCATTTTGTATTCTTCCTCTTCTTTTTGGTTTGTTTTTAAAGAAAGAGATTAGTAAGAGCAACAACCACCAGAAAGATAAGGAGATTTAATATACTGATAGTTATTTTCAAATGAAATTGCTTGAGTTTACCCACTGGGTACCATAGAAGACTTAAGCAGAATGACATCATCATCTACCCCTCCCCCACCTCCATGGAGAGGCCAGGAGGCCAAACTATTTTTTTTTTTTTTTCAATTATAAGACTTTTTTTGAGCAGTTTTTGGGCTCCAAAAAATTGAGTGAAAAGAAGAGAGAATTTCCATATAGCCCCTCACCTTCCACCCCTATTATTAACATCTTAGTATGGCACATTTGCTACAATTGACGAGCCAATATTAATATATTACTGTGAACTAAAGTCCATAGTTTACGTTAGGGTTCACTGTGTTGTGTATTGTATGGGCTTTGACAAATGTATAATGACATGTATCCACCATTACAGCATCATACAGAATAACAGTTTCACGGCCCCCAAAATTCTGGCAACCACAGATGCTTTTACTATCTCCATAGTTTCACCTTTTCCAGAATGTCATATAATTCAAATTATATAGTATGTAGCCTTTTCAGATTGGCTTCTTTCACTTTTTTTAAACTACATTTTAGTTTCTAGATTCTAGAGTCATAAATTACTCAATGCATCTTATGGTAGTGAGATAAGCTGTATTTTTCTGGGGAAAATGGCTAGCGTGTATGTTGCTGATAAGCGAAAGGGAAACATTCTGTATGAAGAAGTCTCTTGATGACAAAACTTCAGAATGAGCCATGAGGAATTTACATCTGGGTTAAATAACCATATTTTGCCAAGCTATAAACCTCTGGTACAACACAGAACAGGGTATAAAATACAGGCAGTCATCTCCTTTCATTACCGAAACTATAACAGAGGAATACACGACTTCTTGAGATCTCCAAGCAGCACTAAGAGAGATGCATCAGGAACATCTGGTGTCTGAAGCCGCTAAAAAATACTACCAAATTCTAATTTCTTAAGAATCTCCGTTTTCATTTATCAAGCAGAGGCAGTTCTTCAGATAATAATCTGGTGTGGCTACAAAGCACATAGCCTCCTTAAATTAGTGTGGGCATTCCAGAAAACATGACTGTCCTTCCCTTGGATAAGTAAATTATTTCTTCAAATAGTTGAAGCTGGAGGGTGTGATTTTCTACACACAGGAGACACAGTTGTATTAGAAAAATTATTCTCAAAGTGGTTCTCCCTTGGGGTTATCTGTTTATCAGTAAACAAGCTTTTAGTTCATTTATTCCCTTGTTCTTATTTAAAGGAAGGTCATGAATTTCTGCAGACATCCTAAGCACAAGTCACTTTGTGCTCATCAAGGCCTTGGAGGGTAGAGAACTCAGAGCTGGCAGAACCCGACTGGACTTACTGACTTCCCAGCAGTAGGAAAAGCTACTGCATTTTTTTTTTCCAGACCAAAGATGTTCTGTGTCTTCTCTTAACCAACAAGCACCCAAGAGGAAGAATGCAATAATCTGTTGTCTTTTTACAAGTTCCATCCCTTGTTCCCCTACCTCTCCAGCCAGAATCCTTTGTTTTCAATTCTTGCTGAACCTATTTATTGAAATCTTTTAAAGGGAAATTCTTTCCCCAACAGTACCCTGTGACTGCAGCAGCCCTGTTCCCCATTCCATTAAGGTGATCCTTCTCCCTGCACCATTAACTCCTTCTGATGCTGGTGCAGGCAATGAGAAGCCCGCGCACTGCAAGGAAGAGTAGCCCCCGCTCGTTGCAACTAGAGAAAGCCCGTGTACAGCAACGAAGACCCAATGCAGCCAAAAATTAAATAAATAAATAAAAATTAAAAAAAAATTGGTGGCCAGGAAAAGGAGACTCCATTCTGCATAGTGAGGATAGTTTTGCCTTCATATGCAGCCTCTTTCTTATTTGGTTTTTCTGACTTCAATGCGGGCTCAGTCCTAGGTTTTTTGAGGCTCCTGGGAAGACGAAAGGGTCACTGAATAATGGCAGCACTTAGACAACGCCTGGCACATGGTACATACCATGCTGGTGTTAGCCATTGTTTTAAACACTAGCTGAAATATCTGCCCCATTGACTGATGAAATTAGGAAAAAAAAAATAAATGTTACATTTTGAAAAGGCCTGAAATTGTGTAGTGTGTAGATCCAGACTCAGCTCATGGAATTTACCTGTTAAAGGGTAAAGTGTGAGCATTCTTTTGGTCTCGTCTAAGCTCTGGAAATGAACTTTTTCCAGACAACTCAGTTAAGTCATTGGCAGAAGTTACTTTAGCATGGGACATTTTGGAAAGTACAGGCAGTCCTAAAATCAGAAATACATGTGATCTAAAGATTCATCTGGGAGTCGGCTATTTAAAACAGAATGAATTTAATTTTTCTCATAGAAACAATAATACAAATGATGGCTAGCTTCCCAGATTAATCTAAAAAAGCTATTTTAACACTGAATCCATCTGAGCAATTGGACTACAATGCTGAGAGCACTAGAAACCCCTTGAATATTCACCTAATAAGCAAACTGTTTCTTGATATAGTTCTAAAACACATTCTCCTATGCATTTATTTATTTATTAACAAGCATTCATTAAGCATCTATTATGTGCCTAACACTGCACTAGGCACCAGGGACCCCAAAATTAATAAGATGAAGTCTCCTTTTACACTAAGATAGGTGCAGAGAGATCAAGATAACACAACATGCTAAGTGCATTTATAAAGATACCCACAGGCTACTACTGGGGCATAGAGGATGTGAAGTGATCTCCCGCTGGGGGTGGGGACAGTTGAAGAAAGGTTTCTCAGAGGGGATGGATGAGAATAGAATTGGTCTGGAAGGAATAGGAAGAGCTTGCTGGTGAGGATGGAATGTGGACAAAGGTGTTCTCTGGCTCTCAAAATACCCTCACATCTCTCTAAAGCATCTCTGTGGTACCCCACTCAGGTGTACCTTAGACATCTTCCCCAAAACCTTCCTGAGTGCCAAATGACCTGCCTCCCTCCAGTCCCCACACAAGTTTCCCATTTCCTCCTGCAGCTGTTCTCAACTTGGGGTTAGAATAGCAACCTGGTTGAACTAGGGCGCAGACATGTGTAACCACAGCCTCACCCAGCCATGCGCAAAACATCACTTGTGGAGCTTTTAAAACACAGTGATGTGGTCATACCAATGCCTAGGGCCATGCTCCCAGAAATTCTGACTTTACCGCTCTACTGGGAGTCGAGGCATTGGTATTTTTTCAGAAGCCCTGTGTGAGTCTAAGGGGTATCCAGGGCTGAGCACTCTGCAATTCTCCCAGAAATACCTACACTTTTGAATTGATTTCGATTTACTGTTATATACGAAACGAAATTACAAAAGCAAAACATCCGCTCCAGCCCTCCAACAAATGGTTTTCAGTTCTGAATTTCCTTTAGTGTGCTTCCAATCATATCTATATTTTTGCAAATCACAGGATTTCTACAACTTTGCTTTCTGCTTTCCCCTCAATCATTCCCAAAGCTGTTTGTTTGCGTTTTGTTTAAAACGAAATGATTTAGCACGTAACCATTATTTCTGTAACCATACCATTGGATAATTAGAGCTTTCTAAATTTGGAGGAACATAAATGAGATTGCCATGAACACCTTCATATATAGGACCTCCTTTGTTTGGATGTGTTCATCAGGGAATATCACGCAGTACAACACAGCCAGGGGAAAATGTTCACAATATGGTGTGGGGAGACTGAGGGCAACCAGGCACACCGAGGCCCACAGGAGAGGAATTCACTCCAAAGGCTTCGCCCAACCTCTTTTCTTTCCGCTCCCTGGGCCTGCTGTCTTATTTACTCAACTTCGCACAGCTCATTTTCACTAGAGGCAGTTTCTCACCTAACCTGGCTCATTTCCTTTTCTTCCAACACTTGGTTGGACTCTGGGCAGCCGTGAAAACTCTCCCTGCTGGACCAGACCTCCTTCCTGCTCCCCTCCTAAGAGATGGCTTGTACCAACCACTAGGCTCTCCTGTCAGGGTTTAGCCTTATTTAGATCCTGGCCACATCTCTGGGGTGGGGCTGTGTAGCCTTTTACAGTCACTCATCGCAACTTGCTTCAGGGCTGGCACAGGGATGAACAGGATACCTGTGAAATGAACTAAGGAATTTTCTGATATCTTCAAAATACATTGGAAGTATATTTCTGTAATGGGTAGTTTTAAAAATCAACATTGTTAATTTTACTATTCAAATCTTTATATCTTTTTTTTGAATTTTATTTTTTCATACAGCAGGTTCTTATTAGCTATCTATTTTATACATATTAGTGTATATATGTCAATCCCAATCTCCCAGTTCATCCCACCCCCTCGCCCCCACCACTTTCCTCCCTTGGTGTCCATACATTTGTTCTCTACATCTGTGTCTCAATTTCTGCCCTGCAAACTGGTTCATCTGTACCATTTTTCTAGGTTCCACATAGATGCGTTAATATACGATAAATAGTCGGTATTTTTTAAGAAAACTGAAGTACAGTTGATTTACAATGTTGTGTTAGTTTCTGGTATACAGCAAAGTGATTCAGTTATACATATATACATATTCTTTTTCATATTCTTATTTATTTATTTATTTATTTATTTATTTATGGCTGCATTGGATCTTCGTTGTGGTACACGGGCTTCTCATTGCAGGGCTCAGTAATTGTGGTGCATGGGCTTAGTTGCTCCGTGGCATGTGCGATCTTCCCGGACCAGGGATCGAACCCGTGTCCCCTGAATTGGCAAGTGGATTCTTAACCACTGCGCCACAAGCAAAGCCTGTTTTTCAGATTCTTTTCCATTATGGTTGATTACAGTATATTGAGTACAGCTCCCTGTGCTACACAGTAGGACCTTGTTGTTTATCTATTTTATATATAGTAGTTTATATCTGCTAATCCCAAATGTAATGAGCATTTTAGTGGACATCAGTTGGTCCATGTTTATTTATTGATGCCAGACTATTATCTTGCTTTCGTGGAGGAAAAACCCCTAGTTTCACATTCTGAAATCAGTACAGACTGAATTCAATGGCATTCTGATCTTCAAAGGCAGAGAAAGTTTGTCTCATCTAAGCAGTGAGTATAGGTATGTGGTCTGTGTGTGTCCTCCTTAATTTGGGAAGATGGCATCCTGCAAGCAGGGCTTTTCTTACTCACAAACAATGGAGGACTTACCTGCAATTTTGAGCCCATAGGAATCCCTGGGCCCAAAGTGGGCTTCCATCTCCCTCCCTCCCCACAACCATCAAGGGTCATCCTATTGCTTGTTTCTCTTGAAATGCAAATACATTCAGGTTAAAATGGAAGCCTTTGTGTCTTATCACTTATCTGATAAACCTCGCTAGGAAGTGAGTCCCTGGGCCAGGGTAAATGATGACAGAATGAAAGTGAGCCCTGGGAGGTAACCTGGAGTTCGTCTAAGGCCATGGTTGATGGACACGGCTGTATATCCCAAACACTGTGCGAGCTTCTTAGAAACTGATTCCCAGTGGCCACCCCAGACCTACTGGGATGGTTCTATATGTCACAGACTAGGTATGCCCGTGCTGGGAGCTGCACCGAAGGGTCATTACATCTGGATTTGATGCTAAGGGATCCAGGGCAAGTTACTTGCCCCCCTCTGTGGCTCCTTTCCCTCACCCGAAAATGGAATAAAACTACCTGCCCTTGTAGGGTTGGAGAGAGGATTCAATAAGGTTAAATGAGATAATCTGAATACTCAGCACTGTGCCTGACTCATCCATTCATTTCTCAGATGAGAACACCAAGCTCCAGAAAGGTTCAAGGACTAATCTAAAGTTACCCAGCTGTTTTCTGGTAGCGTCCATACCTGAATTCAGGTTTCCTCCACATTGCTGATGGAGAAGGAGCAGGAGAGGAAGAAGATGTTTCCAACAGGCAGTGCTGTATGGGGAAGGGGGAGCTGACAGTTGCAGGCTCTGGAGGGCACAGGCCGTGGATGGACAAAGTGGAAGAGGGACACAGAAGGGCAGCCGGGGAGAACTGAACAGGCATGCTCCCTCACTCACAACTGGTCCAGCTAGCTTACCTTGGGGAGTAGGGAGCCAGACCCCACACAGGGAGGAAGACTATTGCCCATAACCAGCCGGACTGTAAAAAGCATCTTTTTCTCCATCTTTCTATCTTTTCATCTACCATTCATTCACCTGGAGTCCTGGTAGTGAATAAGGAGAACAAAGTCCTGCTCTCAAGGAGCTCACATTCTAGTGGGTGACAGACAGTAAACAAATGTACACCCTAACATCCTATCATCATATGGTCTGGGAGGTAATTTGCTTTAAAAGTACATCAGTATAAAGAGAAGTTGTCTCTATACCCATAGAATTTAAAACATGTTAATCAGGAATTAGCAGGCCAGAGGTGATTACTCAGGGCTTTAACTATCATTTTAGAAATCCACATGAGAAGGTTTGTTAATGAACATGGAGATCAGTTTTCATTGGTGATATGAGTGCTGGATATGCAGTTGACTGGAATGTTCTGCCCTTAGCACGATGGACGGACAAGTATCCTCCAAGCCCCGCAACCTGGTGAAATGGTACCCTTGTTCCGGATCCCAGACTCTAGAGCCCACTGGTCCTGGACTCTGACACTTACAGGCATACTCTGCTGCCTGACCAGCCCCAAGTCTGGTGGTCCTGCTGTCAGCATGTCATGATGTCCATGGCCCTGTCAGGCAAGGGCAGGGAGACGGACTTCCCTGGAGTCAAGAACAGGCTGTAGGACTGTTTTTGTGCCCATTTGCACATTTGGTAGGATTTGCTGCCATTTACTACATCCCCTGGGGGTGAGGTGGTGGGTGAAGGGCCATATACTGCCCCCTGCCCCACTTCCCACTTCTAACTGCCAGAGACAAAAATGATCTGACATTTGCTGAATGGCCAAAGTGACTCAGGTCACATAAAATATAAACATATATCATGGTACGGGCTCTAAAAAAAAAGAAAGCAGGGCAAAGGGAAATGGATGGAGTGTAGGTTGGTTAGATAAGATGACTGAATCAAAGATTCCTTCATCTCAAAATATTTAAACAATACGCGAGGTCTTTATCTTCATGGGCACAGACGTAGAATCTCTTCATTTTCTATCTCAAACAGCTGAGGCACAGTTACGCTGAGTGGTCTTCCTGAGGTCACACAGCTGGCCGGTAAGAGATCCAGGGTTAAAGAACTTCAGGTCTGAGCTCCCGGAAGCAATGGGGAACTTCTCTGTCTAAACACACACAGTCTTAAGGGGAGGGGCTTAGGTTGGTTAATTCTGGGCAGATGTTTTAATTTTAGCTCATCAAGGAAGAGGACCAACCCAGAGCACTGGGTGACAGCAGCAGCTGCCCAGGATGAGCAGGGAACAGCAGGTGGGAACAATCAGGGGTTTATTTTCACATCCTTTCTGAGGTCCTATCTGAAACTGGGCATGTGTAAGGGCGGGAGGAAGAAGGGGGCCAGTGGCCAGAGAAAGGCAGGAGCAGGTTGCTGGAAGAAGCCCCGTGAGACAGGCCTGCTGGGTTGAAGGATTCTGTGCAGAGTTGGTGGCCAGTGGGGACAGCCTCGGTTTCATCACTTACAAGGTGGGAGCTCCTTGCCCTGAGCTCCATGGAGGAGGGGTAAGAATGGCTCTGGGCCATATGGAGATAGGAAGTGTGAGCCGGGGAGCTCCCAGCAGGAAGTCACTGCCTGGATGCAGAAGGACACGCAGGCTAGAACTCAGAACCAAAATGAACCAGAGCATGTGCTGCCTCTAGAGATCTTCCTTGACTTACTATGGGTTACATTCCTCCAAACCCATCATAAGTTGAATGTATCGTAAGTCAGAAATGCATTTAATACCCCTACGGAACGTCATAGCTTAGCCTAGCATCCCTTAAATGGGCTCAGAACACATACATTAGCCTGCGGTTGAACAAAATCATCTAACACAAAGCCTATTTCATAATAAAGTGTTAAATATCTCATGGAATTTACTGAATACTGCATTGAAGGTGAAAAACAGAATGTTTGTATACGTTCCTTCAAGTTTCAGCTCAGATATCACTCCTTCTAAGGAACCCTTTCTTCTGCTTTCAGAACACCATGTCCTTTCCCCACAATAACCCTGACCACACTATGTCGTGCCTGATGTTCCTAACTAGAAGTGTGGGCTTCTAGATGCGGTGGCTTCTCTTGTTACGGAGCACGGGCTCTAGGTGTGTGGGCTTCAGCAGCTGCGGCTCACGGGCTCCAGAGTGCAGGCTCAGCAGTTGTGGCGCACGGGCTTAACTGCTCCGTGGCATGTGGGATCTTCCCAGACCAGGCTCAAACCCATGTCCCCTGCGTTGGCAGGCGGATTCTTAACCACTGCGCCACCATGGAAGCCCCCTTTTTTTTAAAAAAAAAATTAATTTAATTATTTTTGGCTGCGTTGGGTCCTCGTTTCTGAGCGAGGGCTTTCTCTAGTTGCGGCGAGCGGGGGCCGCTCTTCATCACGGTGTGCGGGCCTCTCACTGTCGCGGCCTCTCTTGTTGTGGAGCACAAGCTCCAGACGCGCAGGCTCAGTAGTTGTGGCTCACGGCTTATGTTGTGCCTAAGCCACGAATGGCTTATTCATGGTTGTATCACAGGCACTCCAAAAAAAGTTGTTGTGTAAATAAATGAACAATATTAAAAGTCATATTGAGATGGAGTAGACATACTTTTCTTATTCTTCTTACTAAATACAGCTAAAAGTCCTGGACCTTATAAAACAAACCTAAGAAGACTCTGGAAGATAAAGAAAAAAGGCAGAGCAGCTGGGGACCTGGGGAATGGTGACTTCCTGAATTTTCTTTTTGCCTCATCATCTGAGACTTGGAACTGACAAAGCTGGCAAAAGGAAATACCAACAGGTACAGACTTCAATAACACCCCAACCAGAGCCTGCTCTCTCTACCCAAAGGACCAGGATTGAGGCAGCCTAGCAAGACAGAAAACATTTAGACAACAACCTTGCTTCTCCAACCAAATACCGGAAAAAAGTGTAACCCAACTGCCAGCCACACCAGCAAAGGCCAAGTGGAGAACCTAGACTTCCATCCTCGTGAACCTGTAATGAGGGTCCTCAACAGCACCATTGGGGTGGTGTCAGGGAAGGCTAAGTAGGAAGCTGGGATTTTCATCCCTGCCGGCCAGTAATGAGTTTGTCCCTGTTTCCCCTCCATGGTATTGGTTATCTTGAGGGGAGCCTGGACTCCCACCGCTGTGCAGCAGGAATGAGGACATCCTTTCCTGGCTGTCAATGGAGGCTGAGTGGTCACCTGGACATCTATCTCCACCTGGCAATAATGGGGCAGTGCACCCCTTCCCCTCCCTGAGAGATGTCTGAGAATGCCAACCCAAACCAAAGGCTTAAATAAGATCAGAAGTCTCAGAACATAATATGAAAATGACTGCTTTCAATTGAATATCACTTATCATCCAAATAACCAGGAAGAGCTCAAACAGAATGAGAAAAAACAATTGAGATGCCAACATCGACATGACAGAGAGGTTAACATTATCTGATAAAGCTTTTAAAGCTGTCATTATAATAATACTTCAATGAGCAATTATGAACACACTTGAAACTCTTGAACACACAGAAATACAGAACACATCATGAAAAAATAGAAAAAATAGAAAGCCTCAGCAAAGAAATAAAAGACATAAAGAAGAACCAAACTGAAATTTTAGAACTGAAAAATACAATAACCAAAATAAAAAGCTTAGTGATTGGGCTCAACAGCAGAATGAAGGAGAGAGTGAAAAGAATCAGTAAATTGAAGACAGAACAATAGACACCATCCAATCTGAAAAACAAAGAGAATATAGACTAAAAAAAAAAAAAAGTTAACAGAGCATCAGGGACCTGTGGGACTCTAACAAAAGATCTAATACTTATATCATTGGAGTCCAAGCAGGAGAAGAAAAAGTATTCAAATAAATAATGGTTGAAATTTGAAATAATGGCTCACAAGTTTGGCAAGAGATACAAACCTACAGATTCAAGAAGCTGAGTGAATCCCAAATGTGATAACCTGAAGAAATCCACACCAAGACAAAGAAAAGTCTTGAAAGCAGCCAGAAGCAACACTTCACCTATAGGGAAAAACAGATTGCTAGACTCCCCTCCTCTAAAAATGTTGCACCTGTTTTTAGAATTCCCACAATAGTCTCTGAGCAGTAATTTCACCCTCACCCACTCCAGTTAACACTGAGTTTTTATCAGTCTTTAAAATCTTGGCTTTTCTGCATAATAAAAGAAAATTACATATCACCATTGCAATTCTAAAAACAGGTGCAACATTTTTAGAGTGGGGGGAAACCCAGCAATCTAACTGTTTTTCCCTATAGGTGAAGTGTTGCCTCTGGCTGCTTTCAAGATTTTTTTGTCTTGGTGTGGATTTCTTTGGCTTATCATGTTTGGGATTCATTCAACTTCTTGAATTTGAGGGGCTCCTAGATGGTTTCTAGATGGGTGCTAGTCTCCCGAAAAACTAACCATGTGATTAGAGGGTTGGAACTTTCAGCCTATCCCACCCTCACCTCAGGGAGGGGAGAGAGGCTGGAGATTGAGTTCAATCAGCAGTGGCCAATGATTTAATCAATCATGTCTACATAATGAAACCTCCATAAATCTGGAGAGCTTCCAGATTGGTGAACGCATCCACATGCCAGCAGGGTGGTGTACCCCCCAACTCCAGGATGACATAGGCTCCTGTACTTGGGAGTCTTCTGGACCTCACCCTATGTGCAGGCATACCTCATCTTATTGCACTTCATTTTATTATACTTGGAAGATATTGTGTTTTTTACAAATTGACCATTTGTGGCAACCCTGGGTCTAGCACGTCTATCAGCAACATTTTCCCAACAGCATTTGCTCACTCCCTGTCTCTTTGTCACATTTTGATAATTCTCACACTATTTCAAATGTTTCCATTACTACTATATCTGTTGTGGTGATCTGTAAATGAAACCAAGCAGGACCCTGTGGGGCTTCTGGGATGGAAGCCTTTCCTTGTTTGTAGGGAATAGACTCCAGCCTCCATGAGGCCTCCTTAAGTCCCAAAGGGCAGATTCAAACAGTTGCTAGTCAGGGAAGGGAGGGGATGCTGAGACTAGGGAGGAGCAGCCAAGAAACAATAGTGCAGCCTTGGGATAGGATCCTGGTTCCGCCTCAAGGGATACCTATAACAATATCTTTGAGCTCTTCTGCAGAACTAAAACCCCCAACAAATGGAAGATGTGAAACTATTTGATGGAGCATTCTTCATTCCAGAGAGGAGGTCACAGTTTGATAACCTTGAGAACCCCAGAATCTCATCAGGAGACCACCTTAGGCCAGATTAAAGGAATGCACGCCTTTCGCACACCCTGATCTTTATCGGCAACCCCACCCTTGAACCATTGCTATGAAACTCACCAGATCCTCCCAAGTTGGGACACACAGTTTTGAGGGCATGAGCCCACTGTGTCCCCCTTTGCCTGGCAAAGCAATAAAGCTATTCTTTGCTACTTCACCCAAAACTCTGTCTCTGAGATCCAACTTGGCACTGCTGCACAGAGGCCGAGTTTTGGCATCACTACCAGAAAGAGCAAGCGATTAGAGGTTGGCACGGGGAATGGGGGGAACAGGGCTGGAGATTAAGCTCTATAAAACCTTTCGAACAACAAGATTTGATGAACTTCCAGGTTGGTGAATGCACGGAAGTACCAGGAGGGTGGCATACCTGGATGGGGCACAAAGCTCTGTGCTCCTTCTCCCATTACCTTGCCCTATGTGTGCATCTCTTCTGTCTGGCTGTTCCTGAGTTGTAACCTCTTATAATAAATCGGTAAACACAAGGAGATGTTTCCCTGAGTTCTGTGAGCCATTCTGGCAAGTGAACAAACCCAAGGAGGGGGTAGAGAGAACTCCAATATATAGCTGGTTGGTCAGATGTATAGGTGATAACCTGACTTGTGTTTGGTGTCTGAAGGGGGGCACTCTTGTGGGAGCTGATGCTGTCTCCAGGTAGATCGTGTCAGAACTGAGTGAAATTTTTCCAGTTGGTGTCTACTGGGAATTAGAGAATTGCTTGGTATGGGGAAAAAAACCCTCCATGTTTGGTGGCCAAAAGTCAAGCATTGAGTGTGGAGGAAAAAAAACCCGAGCTTTTCTTACAAAAAGTGTTAGCAGTGGCTGTTCTGCTTCATTTTTCAGGCACAGAAAACTGCTGCTCAATAAGTACATACAATTTTAATTTCAAATTTTCCTGCCTCTTTATGAAACCATTTAGGGTAGCTTATAAAAGACAAAATTAATAAAATAGGAATGCAAGAGTGCAAACCAGGATGAGGAGGAGTAAAGCAAATACCTGGACCATGGAGATGTAACACGGACATAGGCACTCTGCCTCTGGACCTCACAGCAGGGAAGCAAATGTGAGGAATTACTAATTTTTATCACATGAAGTGAAGAGACAAAGCAGCTCTCCAGAGCAGGTCCTGGAACTCGCTGCAGATCCGGTGGTGGGCTCTACAGAGAGGAAAGGTGCACTGTGATGGGAAACGTCCTGTCCTCACTCGTGCTTTCACAGTAATGCAAGCCAAGAGTATAACATTAAAGGTCAAGTCCGTACTGCGGTTGACAAATGTGGCTTTCAAGTGTTATACCTTTCATAGCATTTAGATTATATGGTAAGTTACGTCCCCCCAATATAATCATTTTCACTGGGATTTTGATAGGAGTAGGCTGTTGAATAGCTCAAGAGGCTACTTTTTAGTTTGGGGCCTGGAATCAGAGTGTCCTAGTAAGTGATCATTAAGGACAGATTCTAGAAACTGGGCAAGGAGTTGGCAGTGCTAAAGTTCTAGTATGAAAAAATCATACCCTATAACCAAAATTCTTGTCAGGATGTATTCTATTCTGCTTCCACGGGGAGAAGAGGCCATAGGGTACCTACACACAAAAACAGTTGGGGTTTTCCTCTAACAGCTGGCTGAGCCAGAGATCAGGGAGCCCTCCTATGTGACCCAGAGGAAAGCAGCAGAGATTAAACGGAAGGCTTTAGCCTGAAACAGAGTAGGTGGTGCTAGCTAATTCACCATGGCCCTAGTGATGCAGCTCTGGCAGGTAAGTTATCTCTCCATCACTTAAGGAAGTGACTTCCTGTACGTTATCTGGTAACATCAGCTTGAGTGCTGGAGAACATCTGCTAGCAACAGCGTGGCTAAAGTGAGGCCTTGCCATTTCTGAGTCCTGGCCCAGCTGCCATGCTCTGAAACACATCCCCATGTTTTGCTGCTCCAGCAGCAGCAAACTGAACGTAAGAGAAATACTACGGCAGGCTGGTGCCTGGGACAGGTGGGACTCCTCTGAAACTGACTCTGTCACAGCCATGCCAAACCTTCCTAAGACTGCTTGCTGGTGGTCTAGGACACTTCTACCCAACTGGCCTTGCTTCCTTGCTCCTCCATGGGGCTCAGGCTTGCACTGCAGCCAGACTATACCTCCCTCCCCATTTTCTCTCATAACCCACATTTCCTCTAACAAAAATCTGTGCATGTTTAATCCCATCTTGTCCTCTGCTTCTCAGAGGATCTGAGCTAATACACAGGGCAATTTCTGTCTTTATCTTGCTTGATGTTTAACCTTTCCAACAACAGAAACACAGCAGGTCCATGTTTCTCATGGACAGACCCACCTGATTTGTGGCGTTTTGTTTTTAAGCCAGGTTTCTGCCACAGGAGAATACTCATTCTTCCATTCCTGTGGCAGAGGGATAAGCAGCTGATTCATCTCAAATACTATCAAGCTTTTACAATGTAAAATAAAAAGGTTACAGGCTATGACATAGCCTTGCTTTAACATTGAGGGGCTTTTTTAAACGTCTGGTTTAGTCCACACCTGGGCCCAGTTTGCAGGATGAGAAGGCAAGCAAGCTGCAGAGTCTTAATCTTGTTTTGGCAGCATCCTAGTCCCGTGACACCCAGCCCAGGAGCTTGCCCACAGAAGAGAACTAATGTTTGTTGAAAGAAGGGAGGAGATGCCAGCCAAGGGTTGTATGGTTCCTTTCAGAGCATAAGTCATCAACAGGAGGTTACTAATTAGAATATCTGATAAACAGACATCCATAAGAGTTCCAGATACTCAGCAGGGAGATGGGTACTGGAGTACCTATCGGGTTCCTGTAAGCTCAGTAATAGATGTTCATGAAGAAGAAATATAAGTTAGAGAGTCTGGGTATGCAGAGAAGGTACCCACTGGGGCCAATAAACAAAAGGAGGACTCAGGATCAGTTGAAAATTGATATCCCAAATGTCTCTGCATTGTCCTAGAAAAAACCCTCCTCCATCTCAAAGCCCAGAGAATGCTGACTCCATCCTCTACCAAAGAGGGCCTCCATGGTGATGGAGTGTACACGAAATGAAAGAAGGCAAAGGCCATTTGTCTTCACTCATGTCAAATGGCAAAACAGGGCTTCTATTCTTTTCATGAGTCAGCTCCTGAAGCTCCATCCCAAAGCCCTACCTTCTAGCCCTTTTTATGATATGAGGTGCAAAGTCTCTGTGTCTCCATTTGGGGAACAGATGCATAATTTTCTTCCAATAGCTATCTTTTTTTGGTCACTGGAAGTGTGTTGGGCTTTCCTTCAACAGACCAGGAAGGTCAAGAGATATGTTCCGGAGACCTCTTTGTTGTGCCTTAATGCAGAGCTCATGTAGATACTTGCAAATGTAAGGTAAGAACACTCTCAGGACTGATAAGGGGCCCGGAGAGGCTCCTTTTTTTTTTTTTAAAGCATTATTATTATTTAAAACATGTATTGTTTTGCATACATTATTTTATTTTAAATTTATTTATTTTATTTATTTATTTTTGGCTGTGTTGGGTTTTTGTTGCTGCACTCGGGCTTTCTCTAGTTGCGGCGAGCGGGGGCTACTCTTCGTTGCATTGCGCGGGTTTCTCATTGCGGTGGCTTCTCTTGTTGCGGAGCACGGGCTCTAGGCACGTGGGCTTCAGTAGTTGTGGCACACAGGCTCAGTAGTTGTGGCACGTGGGCTCTAGAGCGCAGGCTCAATAACTGTGGTGCACGGGCTTAGCTGTTCCACGGCATGTGGGATCTTCCCAGACCAGGGCTCGAACTCATGTCCCCTGCATTGGCAGGCTGATTCTTAGCCACTGCGCCACCAGGGAAGCCCCCGGAGAGGTCTTACAGCCTATCCCTCCCTGTTTCATTACTGCTTCCTCATACTTAGCCAGCAAGCTAAGTCACGGACACAATTAAATTCCTTCACTGGTTTCATTGCCCTGGTAACTCCGGCTAGCAACTATATTCCCCTACATTTTCTTTTTAAAAGAGATGAGTAGATGTATAAAATAAATAAGCTACAAGGACATATTGTATAACACATGGAATATAGCCAATATCTTATGATAACTATAAATGGAGTATAACCTTTAAAAATTGTAAATCACTATGTTGTACATTTGAAACATATATAATATTGCACTTCAACTATACCTCAAAAAAAGCCAGGTAAAAAAAGAACTTCAATGCCTTACCTTGTCTAACAAATTAAATATAAATATCCATACGTATACTGAAAAGCCTTCATAGTTCCTAGGCAAACCTGATTTTCCCATACCACATGACAGATAAATATAATTATAATATTTAGTATATATATTTAATACTAATATTGACTATATATTTAACTATATAATACATGTATACATTGCTATAAAAATATCTAGCTGTAAATATAGTCTAGCTATAAAAATTGGGAACAATTTCCATTGTAATTATTTAGCATTTAACTTATGATTGTCCCTTCTCAGCAATCATCATGTATCCCCAGGACTGCTTTCAAATTCAGAAACTAATCTACAAACTGTTTTCAAAGTAATAACATTTTTATGATTCTAAGTGTAATAGTCAATGAGAACGAAATAATGTTTTGCCTCATTAAAAAATAAAGAATAAATGAAAGATATGAGTAGAGCCTACAACTTCATAAGCCAGAATTTTTTTTTTTGGATTTTCGCTTTTTGGGGGAAATGACAGTTTGGCTTGTTTTCTCTGACTTTTCAGTGGTCCTGTGGGGCTCAGAGAACCTCTTGCTGGAGGCCCATTTCAACATACCTCCGATCTGTAGGGTACAGTTCCACAGTGACCACATCAAGAGAGTTCCAGGCCGAGATGGTCAACCCATTGTACAGACACAGCATGCCTATCATCATGGATTCGCTGGTGCCAAACCAAAGGAAGAAACAGCTGATCCCCGAAAGCACCATAGAGCCACCTGCCAACGAAGCAGACACGGCTGGGACGTTTCCTGTCATCTTAGTAGAGCAAGGACCCTCGGGTCTTTGATATCTCACAGCAAAACTGAATCCCAAGAGGAAGCCACAGCCTGGGTTCATAAAGCTCAGGTACAAGTGTGTTTACTTGTATATAAGGTTTGCTTCTCTAACTACCTTCCGAACACAGCAAGCATGAAATACACATCATCAATCACTCAGCTATGTAAGTAGAAAAATAGACATTAGTCACACATAATTAGTTTTTCAGTCTGTTAACGCACAGAAGCTGTTCAAACGAGATGTAATTAGACATATTTTACTAAAATTTAGTCCTAATGAAAGGTCTTAAGGGATTTCTCCTCATCTCTGTGGGATGCAAATCCTAGGGGGGTAGGGAGTATAGCAGGAGACAGGCTCCCTCTAGATTGCAAGGGCAGCTCTTGTATTTTTCATGAAACCAAGCACATACCTAGCATCGTTAAGCGCCCGATTCTGTCCATTAGGAGAGCAGACACGATGTTCCCTGGCAACACTGCCAATGTCCCCAGGAAGTTGACAAAATAAACCCAGTAGGCACCATAGTCATCTTCAAAGGTAATGTGGCATCCTGTCTTGTTGTTCAGAAATGTGCAGTTTTGAAATTCGCAGTTAATGAATTTATATGGCTCAAAATCTGTGGACACAAAGGACGACAACTTATACTGGTGCACGAGAGTTGCGCACTGAAAGCCTGCCGAGAATTCAGAAAAAAATCATGGTATTGTAAGCTCCTTGAGGGCTTCAGGGCCTGGCCAAAGCACAGGATCTAGTCTAGGACCCCACATTACGAAGTAGCTGAAGGAAGGAATACTTCTGTTGAATAAAGGAATAAACTAAAGAGTCCAGTTATCCTCTGATTTCTTATGGTTGGTCATTGCTAATTACATGATTGCTTACTCCTTTGTGATGTTACTTTGTTCTAATTATCATGTTACATAAGGACTATCATTAGAGTACTAAAGCTTCCATACTACAATTACAAATATAATTTGTTTCAAAATGTGTATGAATCGGCCTTACTACTGCCATTTTATAGGGCACTGAGACAGTGAGAAGGAACAGGACTTTCCTTGGGTCCTTGAGGCTGAATTTATAAGAGAAGGCTCAAGTGGAGGAACCCACCGAGGAACCTGAGTCAGCCTCATTGGAAGGTCACCAGCATTCGCTGCTGATTTTTTTCTTTTCTTCAACTTGGATCTAGCCAAAAGGGGTTGCAGATGATGCTGGGCTCTGATAAAAGGCAGTGAGAATCAAAACGGCTGTTGTCCTCGCTGAACAAGATGTGCCTAAAAAGCTGGTCTTCTGAGGTTGAATGGGTTGGAAGACAGTGAGAGCACTGTCTAAACAAACCCCGAGACCCCTGACTCCACTCTCACTTGGAGCTAGGCAGAGCTGGCTCCTGTCTGATCACCAAGAAGGCAGGACTGGCAACAGGGTGGAGCTGATCCTCCCGCCAGTGTCGGGCTGTTATTCTGGACTCATGGGACAGACGGGCCAATGTGTGTCGGTGGCAAGGCCTGGGCTTTGCAATCAGATGAGCCTGGGCTCAAATGGCAGCTGTTACTAGTTCTACAACTGTGGCCAAATTACTGCATTATTCTAAGCCTCAGCTATTGTGAAAATTAAACAAGATAATGAGTGTCTAATAACCTAAGGTAGGAACCAGCACATAGTAGGTGTTCAATCAATGTTTGTTGCCCTTCCTCTTTTTCCCTGGGGAAAAAGGCTCCATTAAATGGACTGGACTAAAAGACTGTATCTGATTGAGCATGTTTCATCTATCTCTGTAGATTTGTAGTTCAGGCATGCTCACTTAAGCTAACACCAGATTTTTCAGGAGTTATCAAAACAAACAAACCACAGGTTAATTCTTTGCTTTAAAAATTATTCACCAAAGGATTTTGTATTTCCAACTTTGAACTCAGCAAGCTCCATCTGCATTAAATGTGACAAAGACAGTCAATACAAGCTCAACTTTGATCCAACCTGATGGAGGGAGTCTGTTCATTTGTACTTCAACCTTCACTTCCCCCTTAAGCCTATGCCCACGCCTATCACCAAATGAGTATCACATTTCTGCCAAGAACTAGGGCCTGTGAAGAGGCCCCAGGCAGGGTTAAGTGGCACACCTACCTGTGTTGTTAAAAACTGTATTAATAAACATGCAGTTCTTGAAGTAGGTGTTGACTGAAGTCACATCCTCAAAGGTGCAGGACTTAAAAACCGAATCTTTGAAAGTTATGGATTTGAGCCTGATCCCTTCGAATCTGCCCAACACACAAAAAGATTCATATTGACGATTGTGTCTATCAGAGTTGAAAGCTAAGTCAAACAGATTTAGAGATGTGAGGTCCCACTATGGACTCTCTTAATTATAAAGGACATTGGCTTCTGGATTTTCTAAGCTCCTAGCTTTTCCCCTTTTTCCTCATGCGGCCTGTCCTTTGGCTGTCTCATTGCTCACCAATATTATTTTCTACCAGAAGAAGAGATGGCATTCAAAATAACTTCATTTAGCTTTTGGCAATGTTGGTAAAAGTTTTTGTGGGGTATGTAGTTGAAGGTATTGAGTTTGGAGATTACCTGTGGCTATTGATTCCTTATTTTTCAACCCTATCCTCTTGTTCCTTCACACATGCCTTTATTTGAAAATTCTCTATTTGGGGTTAATAGCTCTAACTTGAGGATGTGCCTCCATGCTCACTTTTAATGAAAGTCTATTTCCCAAGCTGAAAACTTCCCAAGCTGAAAGCTTCTTCATTCTAGTGTAGGGACTTCCAATTATCTTGAAGAGAGGATGGGAGAATCATTTATGTGAGGAATGATTGTCTTGGGGGTCAAGAAACTCATAGCTTACAGTCACTTCCAAGAATATTGTTTTTCTCATCGCTAAGAGGTACCAAGTAGAATGACCATAGCCCTGCTTATTTTTGGAAATGCGTAGAATGATGAAACTTGCTCAGATCCATTTTTGGGTGATGTAAAGGGGAAGGGGGAGATGATAATAGTCACAATGATCCTAACATCTTAGAAGAGTCTATGGCTCAGATATTCAGTGTTGATAAGAACTCTTGGGAGACATGGATACATATTCATCAGTGTGTCTCGGCAATTTATTAAGAGACTGTGAATGTATACTTAGCCCGTCACCGAGGGGAAGATGCTTATTCACCTGGGGAAGAAGTTATTACACCAAATGCCACTCTTATGAGAGCAGAAAGGGACTGATCCTCCTAGGCAAGTGAGCTGACTCAAAAGCAATTCACTATCGAGTACTCTGAAAATCATCCTCACCCTAATGTCGGACTGCATTTGTCCGCTCAAAATGCACTAAGCGCCTATGAGACCAACCTCCTCAAAAAACAATCTTATTTCAACCCTTACTCTAGGAGTCCAGAGTAAAACCATCTAAGCCATAAATCTACCTACTAAAGGAGAGTAAATAATGGCACATTTTAAGAAGATCGCGAATTTTCTGAAGTGAAACTGAATTTAGAAAGGGGAAACAATTTTTTTTTAATGGATACTATATGCACAGAGTGCACATGGTGCAAAATTCAAAATGTTGAAAAAGGAAAAAGTAAGTCTTTTGTCTCCCATCCTCAAGCCACCTAGTTCTTTTTCCCAGGGATAACCACTAGTGTCAGTTTCTCGTATGCTCTTCCGGGAGCATTCTGTATACAGGGTGCCAGCAAACAGGACACTATTCTACACCTTGCTTCATTCTCCTCGGAGTCTACTTCGGAGGTCATTCCTTATCAGTATATAAAGAATCGCCATTTTAGAATGTTGAATAGGAAAACTATTTTAAAAAAATGAGTTAGCTAGTGGTATTTCAAATTTCCCTGAAAGACAAAAAAAAAAAAAATTTCTATCGCCTTCTAAAATAAATGTATATGTTTTAGAAGGATTTTAATACTATTAAAATTATTAATCATTACATTGCCAAAGTAAAAACTTTCTCCGTGATGACTGAATATCCAGCTTAGAACTTTTCATTAAAAATATGACTGTCAGAGGCACAAACATATTAGAAATTTCTAATGGAGTAACCATAACTTTTAAGTAATTAAGTCAATTTTCATGCTAGAACTATAGAGCACTTGACTCTAAGGTTTCTGTGGAGAAGCAAGTACAGGTTCAAGTCAGTATTTTATGTGGGAGAGTGAAGGTCATCCTATATGGATTAGGCCCCTCACTGAATTGCTGATTCAAACAATTATCTCTGGGTTGGTAACTCTCCTTTTCATTACACAAATCATAAGCATCCCACAGAATTATTTTTCATCTTTCCAAACTAGTTTTTGCCCAGGGAAACTTTCATCGTTTATTTTTTTAGAGTTTTACTTTAATTTTGAAACTGGGAGAATTTCCTAAGAATGATGTAAACCAACAGGAACTCAAACCAGCAATTATTTGCTCAGATAACAAATAATGGGTAGAAATGAGGACCCTGTCTACCCCTTTCCCTCTCTGAAAAAATAAACCACAACCACCTTTGGAGTCACTTCTCTCTCCTCATCAAGAGGCATTTCAGACTCCATACTCAAAAATGTCCTTTGCTAACTTATTCCATATTTTCAAAGCTCTTAACTTTGGGGAATCATTCTTATTCTCTAATTGAAACTTTTCCTGATACAGCTTAACCCCAATTCTTGATTCAGCATAGTGGAGAAGGAAGGAAATCTGAAAAGTGGTCCCCTTTTCCAGAGATAGAAAACAGGCATGAGATTACAGGTCAGATTTCCTCTCTGAGTTAAATAATGCTATAACCTATCTTATTTTCTCATAATCTTCACTCTTCTCTTCCATAACTTATTTTGCTTGCTTTCTAAGGCCTCTCTGAATTTTCTTTTCACACCAGTCAATTCCATTTCTTTATAAATATGAAGCAGCTCAGTTTCAGAAGTAGTTACAGCTGATAACTGATATACGTGTACCTTTTCTTTAAAGGCCATGTGGAAGCATTTAAATTCAGTCTGAAAATGACTACATGTACAAACGAAAAAAACTATTCATATTTTAGTGCCGTGAAGGCTAATAAGAAATACATTTTTGAGACCAGGTAGGAAATGAAATGATGTAAAAGTTTCTGGACCTGCCGTTGTCCCATTCCAGTCCAGTAATAATCTTATTTGCCGTTGTAAAGTTAGTAGTTAAATTTGAAAATTTTCCTGTCGGGTCATCTACATCTTTCAACACATTCGACTGCAGATGTTTAATGACATCAGGGAACCAAATGGATAATCCGTAGTACCTGCAAAGACAAAGAAATGTGAGTTTGTAAAGGTGCCGACACCCTAGCGGCCATGACCATCTCCCTGTCATTTTCAGAGAGGTAGTGGTTTCTGGAGAAGCACTGCTGATTAGGACCCGCCCCCTGTAGCATTATGAACCATCAAACAGTAATCTCACTGGCCCCTCCTCATCACAAGTCTGCAAAAATCACGCTAGAGGGATGGCCTGGGTTTCCCTGGAGAACCCCAGGTCTGTAATTCCTGAACCCTTCCTTTGGGAAGAAACATACATAAGAACTCCATCGTACACCAGCACATGGCATCCTGGCCCTGATGTTTTTCTCATCCCCCTAGGCTGCACTGAAGAACTCCATCTCCTAGTCTGGAGCTACAAACTCCTGGGGTCCCCAGACTGTGAGGGCCCTTAAAGAATGTCCTCTTTATTAATGGACAATCTTTCTTGGTTCCTACACTACTATGGTACTGCTAGCCTGGGGGCAGAGTCCACGCTCAAAGAAGTTCAAGGCTGGGAAAAAGGCCATTTAAGTTATTCCTGGGAAAAGCCAGGTTACTGCCCACTTTCTGCCTCTTGCCTCTAGTGTGCTATTCTAACAGCTTACAGCTCAGTCATACTGCTGTGATCCTCATAACAGCAGCCACTAACCACATGTGGCTACCGAGAAGTTAAATGTGGCCAGTCTGAATGAGATGTGCCATGAGTATGAAACACCAGAGTTGAATATTTACGGGAAAAAAAATGTAAAGTTAAGTTGCTAATCATTTCATATTGATTAAATGTCAGAATGATAATATTTTGGACAAAATGAGTGAAATAAAATGTTATTAAAATTTGTTTCACCTGTTTCCTTTTCCTTTTCTTTTTCTTTACATGTGGCTGCCAGAACATTTAAAATGACACGTGGCTGACATTACTTTTTTACTGGACGATGC
The DNA here is from genome assembly GCF_002837175.3 of Physeter macrocephalus. Lineage (NCBI taxonomy): Eukaryota > Metazoa > Chordata > Mammalia > Artiodactyla > Physeteridae > Physeter > Physeter macrocephalus. The sequence continues at coordinate 77,348,512 of NC_041221.1, read as the reverse complement.
TGCTCTAACCTGGTGGTTCCCACCCAAAGCACGGTGCCTGGGCCAGCCTCAACATCACCCGGGAACTTGTTAGAAATGCAGACTCTCAGGCCTCATCCAGACCTGCTGAATCAGAAACTGTGGGATGGAGCCCTTCGTGTAACTCTTCTGATGCACACTCAAGTTTGAGAACCACTGCTCTAGCTTATCCCTAGTTACACTGAGCTACACAGGGAAAGAAGTGGTCATGAGCATAACTTTTGCAGGTAGACATGCTAGGTTCGAATCCTGGCCTTGCCACTTACCAGCTGTGTGATCTTGGGCAAGTTATAAAAGCCTCAGTTATCCCTCCATCTCTAATATCGGAATGATGATAGCACCCACCTTCCTGGGTAGTTGCTTGGATTAAATGGAATGCCAAGTACCTAGCACATAGTGAGCACTCAAAAGACAAAGTTGTTTTTTTTTTTTTTTAATAAATTTATTTATTTTATTTATTTATTTTTGGCTGTGTCGGGTCTTCGTTGCTGCGCGCGGGCTTTCTCTAGTTGAGTCGAGCGGGGGCTACTCTTCATTGTGGTGCGTGGGCTTCTCATTGCAGTGGTTTCTCTTGTTGCAGAGCACGGGCTCTAAGTGTGCGGGCTCAGTAGTTGTGGCGTGTGGGCGCAGTAGTTGTGGCTCACGGGCTCTAGAGCGCAGGCTCAGTAGTTGTGGTGCACGGGCTTAGTTGCTCTGCGGCATGTGGGATCTTCCCGGACCAGGGCTCGAACCTGTGTTCCCTGCATTGGCAGGCGGATTCTTAACCACTGCACCACGAGGGAAGCCCCATAGTAGGCATTTAATACTCATTAATTTTCAGCCCTCTCTTCCTTCATAGATCAATGGTTGTTTTAGAACCTGAGTGGGAGTTACTTTACATGTTCTAAGTCAACCCTGTCAATTTAGAAATAAGGAACTAAAACTTGGTAGTGTCCTCAAGTCACACAGCAGAACAACCCCTACCTTTCTGGTCTCTCTCTTTACTACAACTCACAGCACTGGGAAAGGCTGGTCATCTGCGATCACTCACTGGTTTTCATTTAGGGATGTTAAGACATGGAACTTGCAGCATAAATATTGGGCTCTACCAGAGCCTATTGACCTGAAAGTGTAGGGTATTATCTACCTGCCTTTAAAAAACAATAAATTAGGCAAAAATCGAGTTGTATACACATATTCTAAAGTGAGTATGTCAACAATTTGCAACTAAAATTCTGAAATGTTCTCCCTACCTCCTCTTTCCTTAGAACACATATATGGTGGTTTTATTTATTGAGCAGTTATTATGTGCCAGGGCCATATATCCATGAGCAAAACAGTTTAAAATCCCTGTTCTCATAGAGCTTCCAGAGGAGGAAGACGGAGCTTTCTTTATTCTTTAAAGAATGGAAAAGCTTTTTGTCTATTAGAAGATGATAGAAGGTACGATGGGGAATAATAAAGCTGAGAAGGGGATCGGGAGTACTGCGGGGCTGCAGTTTTTAAAAAGGTGCTTCGGGAGGTATCACGGAGAAGGTGACACACCAGGAAAGACTCAAAGGAGGAGAGGAAATGAGCCAGGCCATGTCTGGGGGCAGGACTAAGGCCCGAGATGGAACATGTTCAAGAAAGTTCTGACACATTTGAGGAAGAGCAAAGAGGCCGGTGGGCTGGGGCCACGCCAGTAAGGAGAGGAGGGTGGAGAAATCATGGGGGCAAACCATTCACGGGCTTATCGAACTTTCCAGACACTGTTGGTTTTGCCACCCCCTCTTTATGACAGCATAAATTAAATGACTGGGTGATAAAAACTGTAATTGCCAGCAAATGGAAAATGAAAAAAAAAATTCTTTCGTAGAGGTTAACATCATCACACAGTATAAGAAAAAAAGCAGCGTGGTTGGGAGTTACAGTGTGGAAATGTAAAGATTTCACTCACCAAGAATTTAGGTATCACTTACCCAAAGGACAGCGTGAACCAAACAATCGTAAGCTTTATGGTATTGTCCCTGACTGGGTAGGTGAAACAGCTCATAAAAGTCAACCAAATCTGTGAAATATTAGAGAGTTAGTTTTCTTAGGCAGTTACCTAGTCAACCGCACTTCCCAACCCCCTCCAACAAATTATAAAAAATGTTGAGTTTTCTTTGGGCTGGATTCATCTGAACTTACAGTGTAAAAGCTAAAGGCTATAGGAAACCAAATTTTTGGTTTCTGGAATTTTTATGTATCAGCTTCCAATGGACAAAGTAACTCAAGACATCAGTGTACCCCATCACTGCCAGGACTCCTTGCCTAATACCTTCCCTCCCCAAAGAGGGAATGTCTTGGTAACCCCACTAATCCCAAGGGGATCCTATTACCTGGTCCTACTCTAGGAATCGGGTGTCCTGGGCAGAAGCGGGAAGAACCCCATTCATGGGACAGATTCAGTCAATCCTGTTTCTGACTAACCTCAAGTACCAAGTTGGCCAGCAAGCCAGGATGGGCTTGTTACTTACTCCATACAGTTCTGTGCGGATCCGAACAAAACACCTCCTGTACCATGTTCCTGTGTCACTCTCGATTTCGATCAGCTCATCTATTTGTCTTGGGGTTTTGATTCTGTTTACCTGTAAGGAGCAACAGAGGGCAAAGTGTTGAGTTCCCTTCTCTGAAGTTGGCGGAGTTTCGGCTTACAATTTGTTTTTAAAGGAGTGAAAGCTGACTCCAACAAAAAGGAAGCAGGTATTTGATACACAAGCAGGTATCCATACATATATGAGACCACTGGTGTAAGTACACAGACTCAAAAGAACTGCATAAAGAATGAATGGGGAAAAGGGAAAAAAAGAACAAATGGGAGGGAATACCATGAGAAAGAGGGGGAAGAGTAAGTAGTAATGGAATAATATGAAAACAAAATACCCTTCTCTGAATCACTAGTAAAAAGGCACACATTAGGGGGTTGGGGAGGGATGGATTGGGATTTGGGGATTAGTAGAAGCAAATTATTTTATAGAGAATGGATAAACAACAAGCTCCTACTGTATAGCACAGGGAACTATATTCAATATCCTGCGATAAACCGTAATGGAAAAGAATATGAAAAAGAATGAATATACATGTATAACTGAATCACTTTGCTGTACCATAGAAATGAACACAAGATTGTAAATCAACTGTACTTCAATAAAATAAATTTTTTTAAAAAGGCATACATTAGCAGATTAAACATCCAGATAGATTCGCTTCTGGATTAAGAATTACTTTGCTTAGACTAAAATAACTGAACACACTTTTCTTTGGAATCTACTTATTTGATGAATTTGGCCCCTAAACATAGTTCTTAAAGCTTTCCCATCAAACTTCCATTCTTCCCATCAAACTTCCATTCACAGCATCCCTGTGACCCTTGCTTCCTTCTCCCACAGCCCCTGACAGTGCCTGGTCAGCAAGTACCCGCAGGTGACCATGAGGTGAGGTCCAGTGAATGAGCTTCAATTACAAGCCTCAACACGGACTCTTCAAGGTTAGAAGGGCAAGAAATGATGGAGGATCAGCCTGAAGCTGTATCCATGACTTAAACTAGCCTCCTTTTGCTAAGGAAAAGAACGAAGAGTCAGGAGAAGCAATGCTTCCAACACAGAGAATGAAGCCTGAAAAGAGAAAGAGAGAAAAAAAAAAAGCATGGTTCCTTTGTGGACCTGTCCCACCTGACCCTGTTAGTCAACATCTACCTGCTTTTGATACACCTGAGAGAGGACACAGGATGTGCACACATTACCCCTGCCAGGGATAACTCCTGAAGAGATCTTTCTGGAGAGTCTGCCAACATCCAAAGAGCACTTCTATCATGAGACTCCAGGTGCCAAGACTGGCTTTTGACAGGGGTGATATGGGGACCCTCGGTATCTTTCAAATTACACCAGGTGGGCAATAGCCTCTTCATGGCTATGTAAACAAAGATGTCCATATTTAATGACAATAATGTCTGAGTTAATGTCTGGGATTCCAAATAGAGCCAGCTCCAAATCATCCATGTAGGCATTATTTTGTGATATTCCAGAATTTCTTTTTTTAAATCACAGGGGTATTCTTCTTCTTCTTTTTTTTTTTGTATTGAATGAAAGATTCATTAAATTCTATAGTGCTTTACAATTTTCAAAAGTTTCACACAAGTGATTTCATATAATCCCATAATAACCCCTTTCTTTCTCCTACCCTTATACTGCCCCTCCTCCTTTAACTCTCCCCACTGGTAACCACAAGTTTGTTCTCTGTAGCTGTGAGTCTGTTTCTGTTTTGTTATATTCATTAGCTTGTTGTATTTTTTAGATTCCACATATAAGTGATATCATACAGTATTTGTCTTTCTCTGACTTATTTCACTTAGCATAATGCCCTCCAAGTCTATCCATGTTGCTGCAAATGGCAAAATTTCATTCTTTTTTTATGGCTGAGTAATATTCCATTAGATATACATACCACATCTTCTTCATCCATTCATTTGTTGATGGACACTTAGGTTTCTTCCATACCTTGCCAATTGTAAATAATGCTGCTATAAACACTGGGGTGTATATATCTTTTCAAATTAGTGTGTTTGTTTTTTTTGGATATATACCCAGTAGTGGAATTGCTGGATCACATGGTAGTTCTATTTTTAGTTTTTTGAGGTAACTCCATACTGTTTTCTACATCGGCTACACCAATTTACATTCCTACCAGCAGCGTACGAGGGTTCTCTTTTCTCCACATCCTCGCCAACATTTGTTATTTGTATTCTTTTTGATGATAGCCATTCTGACTTGACATATTACTTTTGGGAGGCTTCTTCTCCACTCATCAATGTTTGTGTATTCTTTCATTGGCACCCATGGGGAGCCAGGCCTGGCACTAGACCCTGGAGGTGCAAACATAAAACACCACACCGTCCAAGCAATTACTATACAAATTAGAAAGTACTCTAATGAAAATCTATATCAGATGGGAGAGACATATTGTACAGAACACCCAAGTTGACCGGAGAGTGAGAGAAAAGCCTTCATGGACTGTGGAATTTGAGTTGGAGCTTATGGAAAAGTATGTCATTTGCCATGTGTGTCAACTACTTGAAGGGCATTCCAAGTGGGAGGAATATCATGTGCAAATATCCAGAGGTGTGAGAGAAAAGAGTGTATTGGAAACTACATAGCAGTTGCTATTCCTGAAGAACAGTGCAAGGGCAGAGGGCAGTGAGTAAGGAGGGCTGAGCCAAATCAGTGGCAGGAAGGGTGGAAAGGTAAGAGACAATAATGAGAGATATTTAGGATGGCGGATAATAGGACACAGTGATTTCTTGGACATACTGGAGATAAACGAAAGAAAGAAATAGGATAGTTTTCAAGGTTCTGGTTTGGGTGGTGCTGGTGGTACTTGCTGATAGAATTTTGGACAAGGAAGAGGTTTGGAAACTCTTAAGGTGAGAAGTTCAGATTTAGAAATTCAGAATTTGAAGGGCCTATGGTACATAGAAGTATGGCCACAAAGCCCTTCAGCATGCACGTCTGGAGCTCAGGAGATTTGTCAATTAAGAGAGAGAGATCTAGGAAGTAGCTGAGATAAGCTAAGGAGAGTGTGTAGGGTTAAAAGGGAAGTTAGCTGCAAATAAAGCCCTGAAAAACAATATTTAAAGTAGGCACATAGGAAGAAAAGCTTAAAAAGGAGAGAAGGAAGGCATGTGAATTCACTGTATTGTATCAATAGATATAACAAGGAAAAAGACAAATGTGTCATGGTGGAATCATGTAATGACTTTGAAAGTTACATACAAATGACTTTGAGATTACCCATTCTTTTAGAGTGTTCCCACCTTTTTCCCACTTAACCTTTATACAGTAATATTAACATGGATGACCATGAGTGAACTTGGTAACTCAGATTTTCTGGAAGAAAAAGCAGGTTAGCAGGGCAATGAGGCCCTACAGAGACACCTTCTCAGAAGTCTTCGGTAAAGGGTTTATCCTCATCTAGCTGAGCAGGGTTAGGGACACTGAGTATCTAAATAACATCTCAAGATTCTTCTTGCCTTATGATCCTTTAATTTAAAAATATTCTTGGGGCTTCCCTGGTGACACACTGGTTAAGAATCCGCCTGCTAATGCAGGGGACATGGGTTCGAGCCCTGGTCCGGGAAGATCCCACATGCTGTGGAGCAACTAAGCCCGTGAGCCACAACTACTGAGCCTGTGCTCTAGGACCCACAGACCACAACTACTGAAGCCTGCATGCCTAGAGCCCGTGCTCCGCAACAAGAGAAGCCACCGCAATGAGAAGCCCACACACCGCAACAAAGAGTACCCCCCTCACCACAACTAGAGAAAGCCCGTGCGCAGCAACAAAGACCCAATGCAGCCAAAAAAATAAATCAATAAAATAAATCAATTTTAAATAAATAAATAAATTTATTTAAAAAAAAATTTCTTGGACTTCCCTCGTGGTCCAATGGTAAGACAAGACTCTGCGCTTCCACTGCAAGGTGCGCGGGTTTGATCCCTGGTCAGGGAACTAAGATCCCACATGCCGTGGGATTCAGCCAAAAAAAAAAAATTCTTCCTTTATTGTTAATCTACTCAAAAGAAGGGCCTACTCAAAGGCTCCCAGGGCCTCAGTGGAGGACATCCATTATTGATCTTCATTTCTCCATTACACTGCAGAAAAAATTTTTATTAATTGAGAATCTGTGATAATTTGAACAGAGGCTAGACTGAAGTCTATCTTCACACTATGAAAAATCCATTTCCTATTAAAAAATGAAATGGATAAATAAGATTTCAGGGGACTGTTTAATCAGGAACTATTTTACTTATTTTAAGAACTATAATTGATATTATTTATAAGACACTGAAGATCTTGCTTATATCCCCTTTAAACCTATTTTAGACAAAACATTTTTTGTCTATGCTGCATATATCAAAGGATTTAAAAACCACTGTTCTTTTTTATTTTGGTGGAGGTGCTGGGGAAAAAAAACACTGTTCTTTCCAAAAAATTCCATGCATCCAATTTTCATTAGTTTAGTCTAGTTTTCCCGTTGAGAATAAATTTTGTAACTAGAGGATGGAAGAACATTCCATGCAGAGGGAACAGCACATACAACAGCAGCGCGGCAGGCATAGGTAAAATGGCAAGTATGAAAGACGAGCGGCTGGTGCAGCGAGAGAACAATTTACAACCAGGCCTTTTCAGAAAAGGTTTCTCGACCTCTGGTGTGGAAGATTCACTGAGAAGCAGTACTCACCGTGAAGACTTTCTCAGGCTGACCCCGTGCTCTCATGTTTGTGTCATGAATTAACTTCAGAATCATCCAGGCTTCATCATGTTTTCCAACCTAAGAAATATGAGTAGACAGTGAAGGGCCAGGAGGTGAAACACACATACTCCCTGATTTTCCAATAACCACGTGGTATTGTCAGATCCAATTGGGTGTAACAGTGCAAATGCATTTAGGTTCGTCCCATTGGAACACACAGGCTATTTGGATATCCTTGAGTGCATTAGCAGCTCAAGGGATGTGCCTCTAACTAGACATAGCACCTGTGGATAGTAAGGTTCATTTATAAAACAAGAAGCCACATTCTCTTCGTTGAGGGAAATGACTTGCTTGAGGAGGAACATTAGTGCTTTCTGGCCACGAGGCAGCTTTTTCACATGTTGGTTGTCGAAAGCATGACCCCATGAAACCAAACCCTCCATGGTTCCATAGTAGGAAGGAAAAATGTACCACCAAGGAGGCAAACATATTTTCCTAGAATTAGAAGGGACTCGTTCCACTGTATGCGGTTTCTTTGAGTATTTGTAATGATGAGCATTACCTCCAACAAGAACCGTGGGCTTTCAGGCATGAACGTGAGGGCCACCACTGAGGAGACACAGGGGAGGGCGCAGACGATGATGAACACACGCCAACTATGAAACTCGTAGGCGGACCCCATGTTGAAGCTCCATCCTGGAAAAGGAAGACAGGAGGGGTGAAGAGAGCCCTCTCCAGACTGCCTGCTGGGACAGCGAGGTCCCCACGTCACTGTGAGTGTCCATACCTCAAATTGATTCATTGTCAAATCTTACCAGCTCCAGAAGAATGAGCTGATATGGGCATTAGCCGCAGTGACCAGTTCAGCTTGAAGACGGCCAACAGCCGTGCTGGGAAGAAAAATGCTTGGAATCAAAGGGGTCTGCACCTACGGATGCGGTGTGTTTCTGAACAACCAAACTCCAAAGGCCAAGGCAAATGAATTTGGGACAGTGCTTTTTCCAACAGACCCCTGGGCTGGATATCTTCTGTCTGCTCCTGCAGATCACCCTGCACTCTTGTCTCTGCCATGTGCCAGGAAATGGCCCTCTATGGACCATACCAACTGGCCCCCTTGCCCACCAGCTTCCAGTTGGGTTTGAATAAAGGAAGCACTGGCAGGAGAACAGAGGGTGGCAGCAGGATATTTATTCCCCTTGCTTCCCCCTTCTCCCCTCCTCCTGGCTGTGTGGAGGTTTGACAGTGGGTGTGCTCATCCCCTGGAAGCTTCTCGTGAAACCACAGCTCTTGTCAGGTTCTGGCAATCCCTATCTCTCCTTGCCTTCCGAGACATAAGTGGGTACAGGATGCCCTTCTGCTACTAGCTCCGAGGTACTTTATTATTCTGTACTGGTTTCTCTTAACTGTTCTCATGTAGCTGTTTTCAGCAACCCCCTCTGAGGGTGTCACTGGTTTCCTGCCAGCATGCTGACCAGTGCAATGATTAAGAGCTGGCATTTGCCAACCCTTCCACACGCACATGCCATACACTAGATCAAGAGAATTTTTAATTTCTAAACAGTTTTTTATTATAATATAATGAAAACAAGCAAATGGGATACCAATGGAAATCTCTCAAGAACTAAAAGAAAACTAAAAGAATATTTGAATGAATGTAAAATGGTTGAAAGCAAAATTCCACCATGACTCTAAAGAAGAAAGAATGAAGCATATCAAATCTAATTGAAAACAGAGAAGAGATTTATGGAGGCATAGATTAATTATGTGAGGCAAAATTCTAATTTTTGCAATGCTTGGTATTTAGAAGGCTGCTGTGAGCAAAAGTCAGATAGTCTACATTCCATCCCTGGGAGAGTAGTATAATTATTCATTGTTTGCACAGGAACCAAGTGAGATTCTGGAGGTGACATGAGTTCCTCAAGGCCACGCAGCTGAAGTTTTGCACCAGAATCTTCTCCACCGGGATTTGAGGCAGAATCTTATACCACACATGTCTGCATGTCTATGCTTACTCAAACACAGACTTTGTTGATAAATCATATAAACACCTACATCATATAAACATGCTACATCAATCTTAGATTCATAAGCATTTTCTGGGAATTTAATGCCTGAGGACTATGTGGACTGCTAAATTAACTACAACATAAACTTTAGGAGGGGATGTCTACTCTCAATGTTTTATGTAGCAGAAGTTCCAACGTCTCGAATATCCAAAACACAGAGGAAATCATATGATGGAACTAAGAAAACATACCTTGTTCACTTCACATTTGATCTAAGAGCTTCATATAAAGGAATTCTTTTTTAAAAGTGCTGGAGCCGACAGAAACTGATCCCCACCTACGTATCTGAGCTCATCTACTGCTGGTAGCCTCCTTCACTGGGTCCATCCCACCGACCTGCTTCAAGTTCTCTGAATACACAAAGCTCAATTCCATTTTAGGGGCTTTGCCTTATTTCCTAGGAAGCCCAGCCATGCATTGAAAGAATGGTGGTTGTATGTCAGCCAGCCTTTCTATGAGTTTTTTGGGGTTTTTTTGTTTTTGTTTTTGTAGGTACACGGGCCTCTCACTGTTGCGGCCTCTCCCGTTGCGGAGCAGAGGCTCCGGACGCACAGGCTCCGCGGCCATGGCTCACGGTCCCAGCCGCTCCGCGGCACGTGGGATCTTCCCGGACCGGGGCACGAACCCGCGTCCCCTGCATCGGCAGGCGGACTCTCAACCACTGCGCCACCAGGGAAGCCCTATGATTTTTTGTAAACTTAATACTTAACAGTGACTTTCTTCAGGCTATTGTCCCTCAGACTTCACTTCTTTAGATTGAAGAATCCCAACCCCATATGCAGACCAAATCAAGATACTTTCTCTTATATTCATCTGGTGTTCAAGAACATCTGAGGAACTAGTGACACTAATTGAGACCCAGCACACACACACACACACACACACACACACACACACACA
>NC_041221.1:77329845-77337694 GCF_002837175.3 Physeter macrocephalus | reverse complement strand
ACGCACAGGCTCCGCGGCCATGGCTCACGGTCCCAGCCGCTCCGCGGCACGTGGGATCTTCCCGGACCGGGGCACGAACCCGCGTCCCCTGCATCGGCAGGCGGACTCTCAACCACTGCGCCACCAGGGAAGCCCTATGAGTTTTGAAGTGAGGATTTTTCAGTATTTCTTGTCCTCAAAGGAGTCCCCTCGGGGTCTTTGCGTTTGACGTTTTCCCTGCCTGGACTGCTCTGCCTGAGTATTTGCATACATGCATGCCTCCTTTATACTTTCCAGGTCTCAGTTTAAGGTCATCTCTTCAGAGAGGCCCGAACACCCAATCCCACTCTTATCATCAAGACCTGCTTTATTGTCTCCACAGCACTTACTGCTATCTAAAGCGGTGAATTCATTGATTTGTTGACTTTTTTTTTAATTTGTTTACTTTTTTACTGTCTATCCCTTTCCACACCATGAAAGCAGGAATTCTGCTTTTGTTACTCATCAATATAACCCCAGTGCCTATAGCAAATCCTGGTCTATAGGAAGTGTTCTTTAACTGTTTGTTAAATGCACATGCACACACACACACATGCACACACACAAGCATATCCTTTTGTGTTTACGTGTGTACATGAACATGTACAGAATCGCTGCAGGCTACTTTTGTTTTGACATTTTTTCTGAATCCACACTAAACAGCAAAACAACTTTGATTTACTTTTTCAAATTAAATTTGCAATTTGTATACAGTAAAATTTTTTATTACATTGTTCTATGAGTTTGATAAATGTACAGAGTCATGTAACCACCATCATAATCAGGACACAGACTGTTCCATCACCCCGAAACACTCCTTCCTGCTGCCCCTTCGGAGTCAACCCCTCCTCTATGCCTAACCCCTGGCAATCACTGGTCTGTTCTCTGTCCCTATAGTTTTGCCTTTTCCACAATGTCATATAAATGGATTTATAGTGTACGCAGCTTTGAAAATCTGGCTTCTCACACTTCGCATAATGCATTCATGCAGACTGCTGCACATTTTAATAGTTTGCTCCTTTTCATTGCTGAGTAGCACTTCATTGTGTGGATATTTCATTTGTTTACCCACTCATCAGCTGAAGGACAGCTGGAATTCTTCCATTTTTTGGGGATTATAAATAAAGCTGTTATAAACACTTCAGACAGGTTTTTGTGTATCCCAAAGTTTTCCCTTTCTCTTGGGTAAATACCTAGGACTGGGTAAATTGAGTCATTTAATAAGTATATGTTTAGCTTTATAAGAAACTGCAAACTATTTTCCACAGTGGCTGTGCCATTTTGCCCCCCTACCACTAGTATATGAGAGTTCCAGCTTCTTCACACACTTCCCACCACCTTTTTGCCAGTTCTTTTTTTTTTTTGGTTAAATTTTGGCCTTCTATAGGTGTGTAGTGGTATCTCACCATGGTTTTAATTTGCACTTCCCTAATGCCTAGTGATACCTTAATTTACTTTCTGTTCATTCATTCATACTTTTATTGAGTGCCTCTCTGTGCCGGTCACAGTGCTGAGATGTAGAGGCTAACACTTATTTCCCGCCCTCAAGGAGTTAAAGTACAGAAGAAGAGGCAGATGTGTTAACAGACATGATAAATAGTATGACTCATGCTAGAACAGGTTCTAAAGGAAGTGTAGAGGGAGTACAGAAGGAGTGGAGGTACCTAACCCAAGGAGTCTTCTCTTAAGAGCCCCTGATAAATTTCTTGTCTGATTCCGGTCCATGAAAACAGAGAGAGCAAATTCGTAAATTTCTAACATCCAAGTTTGAGATACACTTCAAATCAGTACTAAAGAAGCAGAAGAGACCAGCCCGGACTGACTGTGCCATGCCGGATCCCCAACTCTCTCCTACTATATTACAGCTATTTGACTTGAAGAGAGAAAGGAGAGCCCTAGAAGTAGGAGGGAGTCCTAGAAAAGGAGTTCAACCCTACTCCCCTTTTAGGATATGCCCTGGGACGGGAGGGGCGTTACGGAGAGAGACTGATGGATGATATCCTGTGGCCTGAATGAGGGGTAGACACAGTGAGGGTCTTAAGAAATGACCCTGCAGATGCTTTGTAAAACTAAAATACCATTACCTAGATTAAAAATGAATGATAAGAATGACGGAGTGAAACAATGACTACTCGGCAGTGAATTCTCAGGACCCCTCCTCCCCAGCTCCATTTCAAGATGAGTTACATTTGCATTTGAGAGTGACACAAAGCCCAAACCACAAACATCAGGAAGTGGGGAGACATGAGCATGGAGTGAAGGACTAGAATGTGATACAAGCCACATGCAACTGGGAAAGCGGTTGCTGCTTTAGGATATTCACCCGCACTTAGTAAAATGGATTCTCTTCTTCATGTTGGCACCACGCCTTTTTTGTCTTAAAAAAAAAAAAAAAGATTCTTGCATAGACAGTGGTTCTAACTGTCCTCTGGACTTTGTTTAAAATACCCATTAAAATATCATACTCAGGGATTTATCTAAACATAATGTACATTCCAGGCAAGGAAGGACCTCAATTAGGGTATTACAGAAAGCGGTGACTGTGCAGCGCTAATCAGCGTGGCACTAATAAGAGTGTTACGTGTCTTGCATGATAATCAAGGCCATTTACCAGGCTCAAGCTGATGTGCTCTGAATGCAGAAACCAGATGCCTCCCCAGCTGCCTGAGTGTCTGAAATCTTTCAAGGTGCCAAGGCAGAAGTGTGGGACGCACGGAGAAGAATGCTGGCTTTCATGTTCTTTTCTGGGCTCTGTCCCCGAAGTACTGGTGAATTGGCACCTACTCTATTGATCTATATTTGATTGCTAGTTATGTGATATTTTCAATGACCCGGTTCCTTGGTAAGAAGGCATATTTTAGGTACAAGACACAAATGTCCTAAAACATTAGTATTATTAATTAATATTAATAAAAAATAAATACTATAGGTGAGATCAGTTTTCAATAGCTAAAACATAAATCACCTATATTTATGTGTCAGTGGTCTTCACTCACAAGGCACATAGGCAACTAAAACTCTCTTTGGAAAAGTGGCTCCAAATACATTTTCTCAAGTGGCCAACAAGCTTAGGAAGGGAACAATGATCAGATGAATTTCTGCTTTTATTCCTATAGAAATAAAATGTTATCCCCTCAACCTGTCACTGGTTTAAAATATAAATACTATATAATCAGCATGAAACATTAATCCTCAGCTAGAAACTCAGGTTGACACACATCTAGTATTATCTGTGGCTCCATAAGATTCAACCAGGTGCAGCTGGACAGTCCTTGTGGCCAATATCAGCAGACATTTTTCACCTTCTTCTCATTTGTTAGAAAAAGGGGGGGAAAAGCAAGGGTGAAGAGAAGAGGTAAATAAACTATGGTACAGCCATGCTATAGAAGACAGTATAACCACTGGCAAAAAAGTGAGGTAGATTTTCTGAACTGATTTGGAAACTGTCCAAGTTACATGCTCAGTGAGAAAAAAAAAAACTCTTTTCAAACCAATGTAAATAGTAGTGATTTCACTTTTATATACACATAAACTATATCATTATATCTAGAAAACAAGTGGGAGGAAAAGATACTCAACTATTTTACATGGTTATTCAAGGTAGGGGGTGGGAGCTATTAGGGGCCTTTCGCTTTGGCATTATTTAATTTTTGAGTTTTGTAACACCTTGTATTACTTTTTACTCAGAGGGGGAAAAAACCTTTTCAAAGAGTTGCAAGCCTTTGATTTTTCTGAAATGTAAGGTCTGATGGGAAAAGAGAGGAGATAAGGAAACTGGAATGATAACTGTGACAGTATTTAGCATCCATAAAATTTTCAGAACTAAACTAATGTTGTTAATTCTGACTCTGACGAATCTAAACATTGACACTACAGGGCTCATTTATTGAGAGCAGTGAGGAAGTGCCTCGGTGTCTCTGGGTGGGAAAGAAAATGATATTCACAGATCTTTCATCTTTAAACCTGTATCTCTAGTCATAGTCTGATTCTGGATTCTCAGACCAAGGCCAGTTGCATCTTGAGAGGTAACGGCACAAGCGCTATTGCCAACAGTGATACACAAAGAAATCACACACACAGAGTTCGTGGGGATCTGTCTGCAGCACAAAATCATGCATTCAAGAAGTGAGAGCCAATTCAACTGGAATTACACACCCCAGGGAGAGGGTGCAACTAACTGTCGTAGTCATCTGTCTCTAAGAGCAGGCCTAGGCAACCAGCTGACCTTTCTTGCTGGTTTCTCTACTTCTGTTTCCAAGCTCTGGTCCTACCATTTGGAATGCACAGAACCAGCAGTCAACAGCAGGAGGAAGTCACATTACGCTTCTGGTTCCTGATTCTGACTTGTGATCCTAACCACACTTTTGAAGAAGCACACTGCCTGGTGGCTTTTGAAATGCAGAAATTTATGGGCTTATTTTTCAGGGTATATCTGCTGTGAGTGCTCCAAATATGAAAAGAAAGAATGAGAGGACCTTTCCAGAAAGAGTTCCTGGTAAAAGCATGTAAGACTCATTCAAGCATGGTGCTTCCCAAGCTTCACTGACAGAAATGAGTCCAAGGGTTTGAAAAAAGCTGACAGCATAAAGTGTGTGTGTGTGTGTGTGTGTGTGTGTGTGTGTGTGTATGTGAGTGAGAGAGAGAGAGAGAGAGAGAGAGATGTGTATGTCTGTCTGTTTTAAACAAAGGTCCTTTGGAATTTTCTTTTGTAGACAGACAATAATATAGAACTAGTACTATGATAATGCAGGTCAAGGACTTCCCTGGTGGCGCAGTGGTTAAGAATCCGTCTGCCAATGAAGGGGACACAGGCTCGAGCCCTGGTCCGGGAAGATCCCACATGCCATGGAGCAACTAAGCCTGTGCGCCACAACTACTGAGCCTGCACTCTAGAGCCCGTGAGCCACAACTACTGAGCCCGTGTGCCATAATTACTGAAGCCCACGCGCCTATAGCCCATGCTTCCCAACAAGAGAAGCCACCACAATGAGAAGCCTGAGCACCACAGTGAAGAGTAGGCCCCGCTCGCCGCAACTAGAGAAAGCCCGCGCACAGCAACGAAGACCCAACGCTGCCAAAAATAAATAAAAATAATAAATAATAATAATGTAGGTCAATTGAAATTTTATCAAAAATTTTTCTATAAATATATATCCCAATAGCCTATAGGATAGTCAAATTTTGACCATACACAAATGAAGCTTATAAATGCATATAAAGGCAGCTCATTACTCTGTAAATACACACTGAATATATTCATATTTATTATCTTATAGCACATACAGGCACGCATTAACTTTCCTTCTCTGTTTTACACACATAAATATTTATTTAAAAGGAACTGTATATGTTTTGCAGACTTATATTAATATATAAACTCTTACATAAGCTGATGTCCATGGACGAATAATAATAAATCAACTGTTCATTTTGTGAACAGGCATTGTTTTAGGAAACTGAAAAGCAAACAAAAATAAATATTGGGAATTCTTACATCAGGAAGAAAGTTGGACTAATAGACTCTAAAGCCCTTTCTGGGGCTCAGGTTCTCTCTGATTCTAAGATCTTGTGCCTGGACCAGATGAAGCCACAGGAAAACCTCTCTTGAGTATAGATCCATGGTAAGAAATGGAACACTTTCAAAATTGAACAGAACAAAACAAACTTCTAAACCACAATTTGTACTGACACAAGTGCCCAAAGGTTGGTAGAGAACTTGTAGCAAAATGATACTTATTCTCCATATTAGCAAATCAGTCAATCTGCTTTCAAATCAGCTGTCCTTAAAAAACTATTTTTTTCTAAACAGTGCTCCATACAACTTCATGATCCCTATTCTATTCCAGACGAAGAGATCTCTTTGTTCTTTGCACATGGTGTCACCAAAATTTTGCTCATGATCAATAAAAGCTCTCTCTTCATTTCCAGCAGATTTTTAATGACAGAGCACAGAAATGCTCATGGAATCCACTCTTAGAAGAAAGTTTTTCTCCCCCGGGTGGGGATGAGGAAGGGGCTGTAGTATTTCCCGTGTTATGACAACAGAGGTCAGCCTGAGTGTTCTTTGTTGCTGGTGCCAAAGGTCACACTCATACAACTCCACTAACAGTTGACCTCTCTACCTGCTCCTGTTTTTCTAGCCCCATTTCTTGCCTTGTAGCCTCTGATCCAGGACAAATCGTTTAACGCTTGACAAGCAAAACAGCTGCTTAGCTCATGATTCAGGCCCAAAATGGCCCTTAGAGTTTTATCATTTATGTCAAAAAAATTCCATTCTAACAGGCTAGGAAATGCAAGCGATCACAATGACCTGGGAGCTCAAGGAAGGGGACATCACACCCTGCTTCCAGGCACAGTGGATGGAAATATGAGTCTGGAGAGGTCCACTCCATGAGCCCCATAGCCGGATGTTGCTCACTTGTATCCAATTTAACCCCACCCAGAGAACAGCTTTCTGATCATCTCAAGATCCTGATGTTTGTGGTCACTGGATGCTTCATGAAAGGCCCCAGCCCGGGTGGAGATGCTCAACCTTCCTTCCTCACAGCCTTCCAGACCAGGAATGTGGAAGCCAGCCTCTACTCTCTTCCCTCCCTGTGTCTAGTCAATCACTGAGAAATATGATGCTATTTTCTGTATTTCTCCCAAACCTGTTCCTTTCTTTCCACCTCTGCTTTAGGCCAGGCCCTCATCCCTCGTCCAGCTCACGCTAACAGGGCTGATGTACAGCGGGCATGAATCTGTAGGGCTGTGCCCACTTCTGCAACACTGAAGTATGTGTGTCATGGATACCGCCTTGAGTCCTGAGCCTTGGATCTCTCCATGGTCCAGCAACAGTGGGGTCTGCTTGACCCAGCAGGGGCCTCAGGACCTGGTTCCAGTGCTTTGGCTTTCTTCTCTGACTGGGAAATGCCCTGTGGTTAAATGATTTTAATATCTCCAGTTTTTCTTCTGCGAACAACGTGTATTAATTTTATTAGGAATAGCTGATGTACAATATTATATGCTTCAGGTATACAACACAGTGATTCACAATTTTTAAAGGCTATACTCCATTTATAGTTATTATAAAATATTGGCTATATTCCCTGTGCTGTGCTATAAAACATATCCCTGTAGCTTATTTATCTTAGACATAGTGGTTTGTATCTCTTAATTTGCTTCCCCTATCTTGCCCCTCCACCCTTCCCTCTCCCCACTGGTAACCGTTAGTTTGTTCTCTATATCTGTGAGTCTGTTTCTATTTTGTTATATTCACTAGTTTGTTTCATTTTTTAGATTCAACATATAATTGATTATAATGTAGTATTTGCCTTTCTCTGACTTATTTCACTAAGCATAATACCCTCCAAATCCATTGTTGCAAATGGCAAAATTTCATTCTTTTCTTATGGCTCCATAGTACTCCATTGTGTACATATACTACATCTTCTAAATCGATTCATCTGTTGATGAACACTTAGGTTGCTTCCATATCTTGGCTGTTGTAAATAATGATACTATGTACATTGGGGTGCATGTACCTTTTTTTTTAGTATGTACAGATGGCACATGGTGCCAATTTTATTTGCAGATATTATAGCATTCCAAAGTTCACAAGTTAATCCTTTGTCACAGTGCTAGAGTGCTGATCTTAGCATGCTTAGATGTGGCATACTTGTTCTTTTTTTTTTTTTTTTTTTTTGCGGTACTTGGGCCTCTTACTGTTGTGGCCTCTCCTGTTGCGGAGCACAGGCTCCGGACACGCAGGCTCAGCGGCCATGGCTCACGGGCCCAGCTGCACCACGGCATGTGGGATCTTCCCGGACCGGGGCACGAACCCGTGTCCCCT
>NC_041221.1:77322859-77328782 GCF_002837175.3 Physeter macrocephalus | reverse complement strand
GGGGCACGAACCCGTGTCCCCTGCATCGGCAGGCGGACTCTCAACCACTGCGTCACCAGGGAAGCCCAGCATACTTGTTCTTGATAGTCATGTGCTTTGTAAGCCCACGATTCACCACGACTATATTCTTAGCCAGGTGTTGCATAACAACAAGAAGGGACTGCTGACAGTGTATGACAGGTAATGCTGTAGAGTTGGTGTCCATTCACCATTATCAAGAATATTCAGTGCTAAGCAAAAAGCTCCCGCTGCAACCTGAGAAGGAGGAAAGTGCACCATATCGTAGTCCAACATAGTTCCAACAGATATTTGGCCAAAGTTTGTAGCTCAGCATCAACCTCTCCAATCTTGGATGCTCTCCGAAGGAAATGCAGGGGTAGAGGGTGACCCAGACTAAAATTTAAAGCTCTTAGAATCTTCATTTCCATCTGTCTGATTTGGTACTTAGTGTAAGTGTTGTCAGTCACAAAGGCAAAGTCACCAATTTCTTGAGGGTACATTTCCTCATATTTGCTTGCAATAAACATGGCAGTGATACCAACCAGCTGCAGCCTCTTCTTGGGCACACAACTATCCTGCATGAACTGATCAATAATGGAAACAGTCATGTACATGGTCTCCTGGAGTAACTGAATTTCATTTGAACATGCACTAGCCAATTAGGATGGCTTTCAGTGACTTCATGACCCAGTAGGTATTTTGGTCTGACTGCTTCCTCTTCCTCAAGTTGTCTCAGATAAGCATAGATATCTTTTACATATTCACTACAAAGGTTTGGATTCGCTCCGTCTTCTGCATCCACATCATTCACTGCAAGAATTACATCAGAGAAAGCCTGGCACAGATACTCTTCTGCAGGGGCACAGCCAGATGTTTCCATGGGGTTTGGAGAGGGAGTATCAACCAAAATAGGCTCAGGGGGAAGTTTCTCTTCTTTAACAGGCTTGGGTTCTGGCTCTGGCTCCAGATCCAGCTCTGTTTGGGGCTCCGGCACAGGTACAGGAGCCTTTTCCAGAGGTTTTGGCAGTTTTTTAGCAATAACTTTTCCAGCACCTAAAGTTTTTGCTTCATTTTTCAGGGGCAATTTGGCCTGTGGCTGTTCACTGACTTTGTTGCCAATGTCTCCAAGAGCTGTTCTTGGCCTCAGCCCGGGCTTAGAGGTTGCAACAGTGGCCACAGGCACGTGCTTTGTGCCTGCCATACTGACCTTCGCCTTATTTTCAGCATTAATTTTCATGTTCTTCCTCTCTCCATCCAGCTGCACCCCAAACTCTCCCACCATTTTAGGGGCCCACCAACTGCCATCCTCCCCCCAAATCTGTCCCGGTCCACTCATGCCAGGGGAACTCCAGCAGGCGAGATAGGGAGAGGAGACACAGCGAGCCAGGAGAGCCGCGTTTGTTCACCTTCCCTAGCAGCCCACCCTGGTGATCCACAGCGCCATGGCTTCCTCTGTACCAGGCAACAGCTCAGTGGGGAGAAGCAGAGCATGGGAGCCCCTGACCAGCCGGGGACCTTGAACCCACCGCAGGCCAACAGCCGTTCCCTCATGTACCTTTTTGAAGTAGTTGTTTTCGTTTTTTTCTTCAGATATATACCCAAGAGTGGAATTGCTGGGTCGTATGGTGGTTCTATTTTCAGTTTTCCTTCTTTTGTTTTTTTTTAGTATTTATTTATTCATTTGTTTGCGCTGGGTCTTAGTTGTGGCCAGCGGGCTCCTCAGTTGTGGCTCACCAGCTCCTTAGTTGCAGCACATGGGCTCCTTGGTTGCGGCAGGCAGGCTCCTTAGTTGTGGCATGCGAACTCTCAGTTGCAGCATGCATGTGGGATCTAGTTCCCTGACCAGGGGTCGAACCTAGGCCCCCTGCATTGGGAGCGTGGAGTCTTATCCACTGCACCACCAGGGAAGTACTGTTTTCCACAGTGGCTACACCAATCTACATTCCCACCAACAGTGTACAGTTCTCTTCACACCCTCGCCAGCATTTGTTATTTGAATACGACCTCTCTTTAACAAAATTAATGTTTTCATTTTCTTCAAATCATATAGTAGTTCTATTTTTAGTTTTTTTGAGGAACCTCCATACTGTTTTCCACAGTGGCTACACCAATCTACATTCCCACCAACAGTGTACAGTTCTCTTCACACCCTCGCCAGCATTTGTTATTTGAATACGACCTCTCTTTAACAGAGCTTCCAACCAGCTTCCAACCTGCCTAGTCTAATCTGTCTTCCATGTACCTTCAAGAGATCTTTCCACAAGAAAGACGGAATCACAAACTCACTTACTAGCTTGAAACCTTTTAGTGGTTCTCCACTGGCCCTTCAGGATAAAGTTCAGATTCTTTAGTGTGGCCACAGGGCCCTCCAAGACCTGGCTCCTGCCCATCTCTCCGGCCTCATTCCTCAGAAATCCCTCCTTCCAATCTTTGCTACCTGCTGTGCAACATCTTTGCATCTTTACCCTTCCCTATCCTTGTCAGTTTGGAGAACTCCTAAGCTTCAGTCTTCTATTAACCAAGTAGAGAGGAACATCCTCTGTAAATTCTTCCAGACACATTAAAAAGTATTCACTTCCCCCACTGAGCTATCTTGGGATCCTGTGAATTCCCACAGCCCTTAGCATGGTGCCTGACACAGAGAAAAGCCGCAGCAGAGAGTGATCATTCATCGGCAAGTCTCTTCCTGGAGGGCAAGGGCCATGTCTTATTCATCTTTAGTACAAAACGTGGCAAAGAGTAGTCACTCAACAAATGCTTATTTAGTTAATCAAGAAATAACCTGTTCTTGGATTCCTTTAAAATCAGAGTATTTGCCTAATACCTTCAAAAGTGACTTTTTGGAAACATATCATTATATTTCCTAATTTCCAAATATATGGTGTTTTGTTTTGGTAACTGATTTCTAGCTGAATTTCCTTGCGGTAGGAGATCATGCATGGTGGTATTTTGAAATATGTTGGAACTGCTTTACAATTAAAACAATTGTAAATGGCATGTGGGATCTTAGTTCCCCAACCAGGGATCAAAGTCACGCCCCCGGCAGTGGAAGTGCGGAAACTTAACCACTGGACCACCAAGGAAGTCTTTACAATTTTTGTTTTTTTGTTTTTTCAAGCTTTATTGAGGTATGATGGACAATTTTAAAATGTACACGTTTAAGGTGTACAATGTGATGATTTGATATATATATATAGCTTGTGAAATGATTATCATAATCAAGTTAATACACATATACATCAACCTACATTTAAGATCTACTCCACAAATTTCAAGTATACAATACAGAATTATTTATCTATTGCCACTGTGACACACATAGAACTATAGTCATATTAGATCCCCGGAACTTATTCAACTTACAACTGAAAGTTTGTACAATTTGCCAATACTTCTTCATTTCCCCCAGTTTCTAATGTTATAGCTTGGCTTCCCTCTAGAGCAACGAATGTACTTTCTCGTGGACAGACTTAAGACTTCCCCCACACGAACTGGACTTCCTTTTGGAAAAGTAAAACTCTCAAGAGTTCATATACTAATATGTAACTCAAAGGGGCACTTCTTATGTCTTTAAAGCATGTTTCATACAGATTGTTTGAAGATAAAACATAGGAACCCAAATCAGTTCAATTGTTGGCAGAAACCCAGTTCACTCTTGCCCATCCCTGATTTATGACCCTGCGTGAGACATACAAATGCTATTTCTCCTCACCCGCCCCCCACCCCCTTTCCCTTTGTTTCCAAATGTCAGGCATCTACCCAGAGTTACATTTCACCTTTGCTCTCTGGAAAGGCTGGGTCATCTGGGTCATTAATCTTGGCCCAGAAAGAAGGTCCTCACTGCTACCGACTGTGGAAATGATTGGTCCTGGTGCATCCCAGAGAATGGTTTTCTAGGGCTGCGGCGCCAGAAAAATCAAACCCAGAGTGACTGAGTCTGGGACAAGCACAGCAGTTTTTCACTCAACGTCACCTTCTCTGGCTGCTACTTAAGAGAAATGATGTAATAATTCAGGGACCCCACGGTGACAGAGCACTAGAGCACAGGCAGACTGCTGCCCCAGCAGAGCAGCTATAAAACCAGCTTTAACCGGAATGCTAGTGCCAGCGCTTACAGATTCACACGTGGGCTCCCTTTCTCCTCATGATGGCACACCCCACTCTGATTACAGTTGTGGTAAAGGACAGGAAGCTTTGAGCGTCCAACTGCAGTCTCCAGGAGGGATACAAATGAAGTGCATTCAAGGCCTGTAGCAGATTCCCAGAATATTTATAGTACACTCACCATGTGCCAGGTACCTCACGCCCATCATCTTGTTTAATGAATCAACGATTCTGCTTTCCCTGCCACCCCGATCCCCCACCGCAGGGTGGCCACATAAAATCAGATCACCAGTCATATTCGATCTAAAAAATCTTTAGTATAAGTATGTCCCATGCAGACTTCCCTGGTGGCACAGTTGTTAAGAATCCGCCTGCCAATGCAGGGGACACGGGTTCCAGCCCTGGTCCGGGAAGATCCCACGTGCCGCGGAGCAACTAGGCCCGGGCACCACAACCACTGAGCCTGCGCTCTAGAGCCTGTGAGCCACAACTACTGAAGCCCGTGCGCCTGGAGTCCATGCTCCGCAATAAGAGAAGCCACTGCAATGAGAAGCCTGCGCACCACAACGAAGAGTAGCCCTCACTCACCGCAACTAGAGAAAGCACTCACGCGGCAAGGAAGACCCAACGCAGCCAAAAATAAATAAATTAAAAAGAAAAAAAAAATTATGTCCCATGCACTATTTGGGACATACTTACACTAAAAATTATTTGCTGTTTATCTGACATTCACTTTTTTTAAGTTCAAGTATAGTTGATTTACAATGTTGTGTTCGTCTCAGGTGTACAGCACAGTGATTCAGTTATACATAAATACATATCTATTCTTTTTCAGATTCTTTTCCCTTATAGGTTATTACAAAATATTGAGTATAGTTCCCTGTGCTATACAGTAGGTCCTCATTGGTTATCTACTTTATATATAGTAGGATGTATAAGTTAATCCCAACCTCCTAATTTATCCCTTTCCCCCTTGGTAACCATAAGTTTGTTTTCTATGTCTGTGGGTCTATAAAATTCACATTTAACTAGGCATCCTAGTTGCATTTTTATTTGCTAAATATGGTAACCATATCTTAAGAGACATTTGGCAATGTCTGGAGACGTTTTTTGATTACCATGAGCCTGGGTGAGGAGGGTTACTACTGGCATCTAGTGGGCAGAGGCCAGGGATGCTGCTAAATATTTTATAATGCACAGGACAGCTCCTTCCACCCCCAAAGAATTATCCAGCCCAAATGTCAACAGTGCCCAGGATGAGATCCTGCTGTAAACTAGTCACTGTGCCCATCTGTGGCACAAGTACTCAAAATTGATAGAGATAATAAGGATATTTTAAAACTTGTTTTCAGACAGAGGTTTGGAAACAGACTTCAGAAGACTTTAGATTTCATTCCTGTATGAACGCATTTTGTTTTTATGTTAGTTTTTGTTATTAAGTTTTAAGCTCTTTTGATTTTTTTTGCTATGAAATTGATCTACAGGGGTTGCCATTTTTTTCTCCTCATATGCTTTTTTTTTAAAAAAATAAATTTATTTATTTTATTTATTTATTATTTTTGGCTGCGTTGGGTCTTCGTTGCTCCTCTTCGTTGTGCTGGATGGGCTCCTCATTGCAGTGCCTGCTCTTGCTGCGGAGCACAGGCTCTAGGCACGTGGGCCCAGTAGTTATGGCTCGAGGGCTCTGGAGCACAGGCTCAGTAGTGGTGCATGGGCTTAGTTGCTCCACAGCACGTGGGATCTTCCCGGACCAGGGCTCGAACCCGTGTCCCCTGCATTGGCAGGCGGATTCCCAACCACTGCACCACCAGGGAGGCCC
>NC_041221.1:77317564-77322708 GCF_002837175.3 Physeter macrocephalus | reverse complement strand
TGTGGTATGCGGGCCTCTCACTGTTGTGGCCTCTCCCGTTGAGGAGCACAGGCTCCGGACGCGCAGCCTCAGCGGCCATGGCTCGTGGGCCCAGCCACTCCGCGGCATGTGGGATCTTCCCGGACCGGGGCACGAACCTGTGTCCCCTGCATCGGCAGGCGGTTTCTCAACCACTGCGCCACCAGGGAAGCCCTCATATGCTTTTAAACACACCCTAAAGAACATGTAAAGGTGGCACACAATAAGAAGAACAAAGGAATGTTTTTTCCCCCTGTGGTTTTGGTAGAGGGCAGCATTCTCCATCAAATGCTTTCTTATAACACCTGCAGCTTATAAATGCTTATTACCAAAAAAAAATGTAATAACCATCTACTTTCTATAGCATTTGTGTTCTTGTTTCATAGTGTGGGAAAGTTTGCTCTTAAAATTCCCTGCTAATCCTCAGGAACGGGGAAACAGTGCCATTAGTAAAAGCATCTGGCTTTAAACACCTGTCCCGACAAGGTCACTCTAGCAGAGCCGTGGCCATTCAGCGGGAGGGGCCCACACTGGGTTACAAAGACCTGCACTCAGAACTCTGGGAAACATGTATTCTCTTCGGGTCGTCTCAGCTCCTGCGTCCTGGAGTCCACCTCTCTGTTCCCATGCCTCATCCAGCCCCATGATATCACCATCACCAAAGTTCATTACCTTCTCTCAGCACTCACAGCCACCATCCATAATGACTCACCTTTTCTTCCCTTCTGCCTGATCTCCTCCTCAAACCCTGCTGCTTAATTTTCCAGCGTCCTGGAGGATGGCTCAGTAAATCCGCCTCAACAATGAAATGCTTTACTGCAGCCTCAACCTTTCCACTCTCCCCATTCTTTTTTGAACTTGCCCATTAGTGATTCCCCTTTTGTCTACCTGCTGAATACAGCATCAAGATTCCCTTTTTCCTATCTTGAGCTCCTTGTATCCCAGGTGGCTCCTCCTCCCCTAAGCAGTCAGAGTCCCTATGGGCACGCGATGACCAGCCTTTCAGATATGCTCAGATAACATACTCAGCTTAGGCTCCAGTGGGACATGGCTACAACCCCCTTTATAGATTTAAAAACTGAAGATTAAAAAAAAAATCAGCCTTAGCACTGAATTACCATTGTTCAACATCATTGGTCTTCAGGGTCACGCAAATTAAAACCGCAGTGAGATGCCATTCCATGCCCACCTAGGGCTGGCAAGGACGTGGGGCAACTGGAACTCTCAGACATTACTGGTGAGAGTGTAAAATGGTACAACTTTACAGAACTGGCAGTTTCTTTTTTTTTTTTTGCGGTACGCGGGCCTCTCACTGTTGTGGCCTCTCCCGTTGCGGAGCACAGGCTCCGGATGCGCAGGCTCAGCGGCCATGGCTCACGGGCCCAGCCGCTCCGCGGCCACCAGGGAAGCCCCCTGGCAGTTTCTTAAAAAATTAAACACACATCTACCCTGTGATCCAGAAATCCTACTCCTGGGTATTTATCGAAGAGAAATGAAAATGTAAGCAGAGCTGAAGCTGCTCAAAAGACTTGTATAAAAATGGTCAGAGGGGGCTTCCCTGGTGGCGCAGTGGTTAAGAATCCGCCTGCCAATGCAGGGGACACGGGTACGAGCCCTGGTCCGGGAAGATCCCATATGCTGCGGAGCAACTGGGCCCCTGCAGCACAACTACTGAGCCTGTGCTCTAGAGCCCACGAGCCACAACTACTGAAGCCCGCGTGTCTAGAGCCCGTGCTCCGCAATAAGAGAAGCCACCGCAATAAGAAGCCCACACACCACAACGAAAAGTAGCCCCCGCGTAGCAATGAAGACCCAACGCGGCCAAAAATAAATAAATAAAACAAATAAATTTATTAAAAAAAAATAAAATGGTCAGAAAGTAGCCTTTAGGAAAATTAAAATTAACCCCTCTCCTGCCCCCAAAAAAGCCCCACATAAAACTGCAGGCAA
Organism: Physeter macrocephalus; assembly: GCF_002837175.3. Lineage (NCBI taxonomy): Eukaryota > Metazoa > Chordata > Mammalia > Artiodactyla > Physeteridae > Physeter > Physeter macrocephalus. The sequence goes on along the minus strand of NC_041221.1, from coordinate 77,320,740 downwards.
CTCAAATGTCCGTCAATGGGAGAACGGAGGAACACATTATGTGAATCTATATAAAGGGATACTATTTTACAATAAAAAGGAATGAACTACTGATACATGCAACGTTATGAATTTATCAATGAATTTTTAAAACATTATGCTGAGTTAAAGAAGCCAGAAAGTTCTCTACTTTATTTCTGTGAAATTCAGGAATGGGCAGAACTAATCTTTGGCTATAGAAATCAGAACAGTGGTCGACTTTGGGGTGGGGAGTGGAAGGACTGACTGAAAATGGGTATAATATCCTATTTTTCTTGATTTGGGTGGTGGTTACATGGATGTATACAATTGCCAAAATCCGTAGAACGGTACACTTAAGAGGAATCTTTCTGTATGTAAATTACAACCTCAATTTAACAAAGAGTGGTCAGATGACAACAGGAGCAAGATTACATTATCAGTAATATACCAAAGCTGCAGGCATAGGACTAGATACTTTATAAACTAATCTGATTTGGAAGCATACAAACGGTATTGCTTTGGGCTTAGCACTATGTCAACTGGTTGTGTCTGAACAGACAACATTCCTTTTGCTTTTAACAGCAGAGGTGATCAAAGGCCAGGCAGGGCTCAGGTTCCATACTGAAGCTCCCTCCACTCTCTTGGCCAGGCTCTCCTGGACAAAGGTAACTCCTGAAGAGGGAGTTCCTAACCCTGGGAACTAAGGAAATGCAGGCCATTCCTCCTTTGCCAAAGGGAGATTTCCTGAGGTGGTTGCCCTTCTGATCGTGACCACGCTTTGCTGCCCAGAATGGTCTCTAGCAGCCACCTAGATGCATCACATACAAACTACAGCCTGCAGTGAACCACCACACAGTCCAGAGTTACTGTTTCTTAGGATTCAAACTACAGAAGAGATAGTTCTGACTTTTGTAACCTCAATGAGGAGTTCACCTTCTACCGTATCTCCTAGCCAAACTCCTGACACACACACACACGCGCGTGCGAGCTAGAAAGAACATTTAGCCCCAGAGGCAGCAATAATTGTGAGATTATTGAATAAGATTACCGCGCGCGCGCGCGCACGCGCGTGCGAGCTAGAAAGAACATTTAGCCCCAGAGGCAGCAATAATTGTGAGATTATTGAATAAGATTACATGTTAATTAATAAGATTAATAGATAAGGAGGGAAAGCAAGTAATTTCTTTGCTTAACTCAGGGGCTCTCGAAGTTTCGTAGCCACAGAACACTTGTGGAGGTTTCTAAATACCACGGATGCCTGGAGGTCGGTGTGAAGTCTGACCACCCGTCTAGATAAACAAAGTGGAGGTGTGCTTTGATACAGAGTTAGATTAAGGAAGATTAAGAAAAAGGTTTTCAGAAGTCTACCAGTCATTTTCATTTGGTAGGAGGCAGGGTGAAGAAGTTCAACTGCAATTTTAGAGACTGACAAGCTTAGTAACAAGGAGGAATTTGCTGGTCAAGTCTGTTTTATAAATGCCTTTGTCTTCTGAGGGCAAGGTGAAGACGTGAACTGGCCAGTGTTCGTTAGTTTCATGAAGGTCTTGAAAAGATGAACGTAGTGACATTTTAAAGGGGAGGCAGATCAAAAAAAAGATTTGGAAGTGGGTGGTATTCTGGCTGCGAAATGAGTTTCCATGGAAATACTCTCCTTCCATCAGAGTCCAGTTTGCACAAAGGCAAACCAAACAGAGTTAAAAAATACCTCATGAGCTCTCTGATGCTCTCGAAGTCGTAGCCATAGAACACTTGTGGAGGTTTCTAAATACCACGGATGCCTGGAGGTCGGTGTGAAGTCTGACCACCCGTCTAGATAAACAAAGTGCTCTCGAAGTTTCGTAGCCACAGAACACTTGTGGAGGTTTCTAAATACCACGGATGCCTGGAGGTCGGTGTGAAGTCTGACCACCCGTCTAGATAAACAAAGTGGAGGTGTGCTTTGATACAGAGTTAGATTAAGGAAGATTAAAAAAAAGGTTTTCAGAAGTCTACCAGTCATTTTCATTTGGTAGGAGGCAGGTTGAAGAAGTTCAACTGCAATTTTAGAGACTGACAAGCTTAGTAACAAGGAGGAATTTGCTGGTCAAGTCTGTTTTATAAATGCCTTTGTCTTCTGAGGGCAAGGTGAAGACGTGAACTGGCCAGTGTTCGTTAGTTTCATGAAGGTCTTGAAAAGATGAACGTAGTGACATTTTAAAGGGGAGGCAGATCAAAAAAAAGATTTGGAAGTGGGTGGTATTCTGGCTGCGAAATGAGTTTCCATGGAAATACTCTCCTTCCATCAGAGTCCAGTTTGCACAAAGGCAAACCAAACAGAGTTAAAAAATACCTCATGAGCTCTCTGATGGACTGAGTTTCCAGAGGTGACAAAGGGAGGAAAAGTTTTTGACATTAAATCAGGACAGGCACAAATTACAAAGCTAAAATGCACCCCTCATCCATTCTAGGGTGTTCTAAGAAATGGTAGACTGTGATTAACCCTAACCAACACTGGGGGGCACCCTGGGTTCACAGGACACAGAGATGAGGTGCTTTTAAAAGGCTTTTTCCTGCTGACCTTTACCTGCAAGTCTGAGGGGAAGCTGGAATCAAGTCAGACTCGTGCCTGTTCTAAAAGCTAAGCCAATGAAAGTTGTTGTGCTTTTACTTTCCTGCAGGGTTCTCGTTCACATGCATTCTAAGTCAACTGCTGCACTCTTAAATTAGACGTGGCAGGGTACCTGCCCGGGGGGGATAAATACATAGATTGGAAAGGCAGGGTGCCCTCCAGCTCTGAGGGCCAGAGACCCAGCCACGGGCAGCCAAAGCACAAAGCAGCCTCAGTGAGGGTTAGAATATAAGGTGGAGCCCTTAAGGGTTGGAGATCAGTATTGTTTAAAGTGAAAATCCGGACAGACTGGTTCAAGATGGTGGAGTAGAAGGACGTGCTCTCACTCCCTCTTGCAAGAGCTCTGGAATCACAACTAACTGCTGAACAATCATCGACAGAAAGACACTGGAACTCAGCAAAAAAGATACCCCACATCCAAAGACAAAGGAGAAGCCACAGTGAGACTGTAGGAGGGGCGCAATCACAATAAAATCAAATCCTGTAACTGCTGGGTGGGTGACTCACAAATTGGAGAACACTTATACCACAGAAGTCCACCCACTGGAGTGAAGGTTCTGAGCCCCAC
>NC_041221.1:77316637-77317075 GCF_002837175.3 Physeter macrocephalus | reverse complement strand
GAACAGAATAAAGAAAAAAGAATGAAAAGAGGACTTCCCTGGTGGCGCAGTGGTTAAGAATCCGCCTGCCAATGCAGAGAACACGGGTTGGAGCCCTGGTCCAGGAAGATCGCACATGCCATGGAGCAACTAAGCCCATGCCTCACAACTACTGAGGCTGTGCTCTACAGCCCACGAGCCACAACTACTGAGCCTGCGTGATGCGACTACTGAAGTCTCAATGCCTAGAGCCTGTGCTCTACAACAAGAGAAGCCACTGCAATGAGGAGCCGGCACAGTGCAACGGAGAGTCGCCCCGCTCGCTGCAACTAGAGAAAGCCCGTGTGCAGCAATGAAGACACAATGCAGCCAAAAATAAATAAATAAATTTATTTTAAAAAAAAAAGAATGAAAAGAAATGAAGACAGCCTAAGAGACCTCTGGGACAATATTAAACGC
>NC_041221.1:77316003-77316596 GCF_002837175.3 Physeter macrocephalus | reverse complement strand
AACAGCTGATTTCTCAGCAGAAACTCTACAAGCCAGAAGGGAGTGGCATGATATATTTAAAATGAGGAAAAGGAAGAACCTACAACTGAGATTACTCTACCCGGCAAGGATCACATTCAGATTTGACGGAGAAATCAAAAGCTTTACAGACAAGCAAAACCTAAGAGAATTCAGCATCACCAAACCAACTCTGCAGCAAATGCTAAAGGAACTTCTCTAAGTGGGAAACACAAGAGAAGAAAAGGACCTACAACAACAAGCCCATAACAATTAAGAAAATGGTAATAGGAACAAACATATTGATAATTACCTTAAACGTGCATGGATTAAACACTCCAACCAAAAGACACAGGCTCACTGAGTGGATACAAAAACAAGACCCATATGTATGCTGTCTACAAGAGACCCACTTCAGACCTAGGGACACATACAGACTGAAAGTGAGGGGATGGAAAAAGATATTCCATGCAAATGGAAATCAAAAGAAAGCTGGAGTAGCAATACTCATATCAGATAAAATAGACTTTAAAATAAAGAATGTTACAAGAGACAAGGAAGGACACTACATAATGATCAAGGGATCAATCCAAGAA
>NC_041221.1:77313969-77314707 GCF_002837175.3 Physeter macrocephalus | reverse complement strand
ACTACAAAAAAAGAAAATTACAGACCAATATCACTGATGAATATAGATGCAAAAATCCTCAACACAATACTAGCACATAGAATCCAACATTAAAAGGATTATACACCATGATGAAGTGAGATTTATCCCAGGGATGCAAGGATTCTTCAATATACGCAAATCAATCAATGTGATACACCATATTAACAAACTGAAGAATAAAAACCATATGATCATCTCAATAGGTGCAGAAAAAGCTTTTGACAAAATTCAACACCCATTTATGATAAAAACTCTCCAGAATGTGGTCATAGAGGGAACCTACCTCAACATAATAGAGACCATATATGACAAACCCACAGCAAACATCATTCTCAATGGTGAAAAACTGAAAGAATTTCCTCTAAGATCAGGAACAAGACAAGGATGTTCACTTTTGCCACTATTATTCAACTTAGTTTGAAGTCCCAGCCATGGCAATCAGAGAAGAAAAAGAAATAAAAGGAATACAAATTGGAAAAGAAGAAGTAAAACTGTCACTGTTTGCAGATGACATGATATTATACATAGAGAATCCTAAAGATGCCACCAGAAAACTACCAGAGCTAATCAATGAATTTGGTAAAGTTGCAGGATACAAAATTAATGCACAGAAATCTCTTGCATTCCTATACACTAATGAATGAAAAATCTGAAAGAGAAATTAAGGAAACACTGCCATTTACCACTGCAACAAAAAGAATAAAATACCTAGGAATA
>NC_041221.1:77285760-77312931 GCF_002837175.3 Physeter macrocephalus | reverse complement strand
AATAGAATTACCATATGACCCAGCAATCCCATTACTGGGCATATACCCAGAGAAAACCATAATTCAAAAAGACACATGCACCCTAATGTTCATTGCAGCACTATTTACAATAGCCAGGTCATGGAAGCAACCTAAATGCCAATCGACAGAAAAATGGATAAAGAAGATGTGGTACAAATATACAATGAAATATTACTCAGCCATAAAAAGGAACGAAATTGGGTCATTTGTAAAGACATGGACGGATCTAGAGACTGTCATACAGAGTGAAGTAAGTCAGAAAGAGAAAAACAAATATCATATATTAACACATATATGTGGAAACTAGAAAAATGGTACAGATGAACTGGTTTTCAGGGCAGAAATAGAGACACAAATGTAGAGAACAAACATATGGACGCCAAGGGGGCAAAGTGGCGAGGGTTGTGGTGGGATGAATTGGGAGATTGGGATTGACATGTATACACTAATATGTGTAAAATGGATAATGAGAACCTGCTGTATAAAAAATAAAATAAAATAAAATTCAAAAATTCAAAATAAAATAAAGTGGAAATCCTTGCCCACCGTTTCATAAAAAGACCCTAGCACATATTCTGCAACCCACCTGCCACCTTTTTGTTAGGTTTTGAGTTTTTAAAAAGGGACCAGGGGGACTTCCCTGGTGGTCCAGTGGTTAACTTTGCCTTCCAATGCAGGGGGTGCAGGTTCGATCCCTGGTTGGGGAGCTAAGATCCCACATGCCTCGCGGCCAAAAAACCAAAACATAAAAGAGAAGCAATATTGTAACGAATTCAATAAAGACTTTAAAAATGGTCCACATCAAAAAAAATCTTTAAAAAAGTAAATAAATAAAAAGGGATCAGGAAAAACAATCTTGACAGTGTACTTCGTATCTACGAGGGGCTGAAGTGAGGCAGTCCATCCTCTAGTGGACCAGGGCATAGCAGAATCCCGGGGATGAGCTAGGGGTGTCCTGGTGTGACAGCTCATATAGATTTCACCAGGCAAGGGGGTTTCGTTTTAATGGGCACAGGCATGGTGCAGCAGACGGAAAGGTTATTTGAAACCAACCCACAATCTGAGATGTGGGTAGGCAGAGTCTGATGGAGCAAAGAAATGCCTACTTACTTGGATACAGACCCAAGCTGGGACAGTGGGGCCTGAGGGCAACTCTGGGGTCACAATAAAGAAAGAAGTGTGAGTCTGTGAGGGGCAGTATGAGAAAAGGACTCTAAAATCATTGCCAAGGAAAAGAAACACGATGGACATGCTGGGGCAGAGGAGGACAGGGACATGGGAGAAATGGATGACGTGAGAAGATGCTCTTCAGACTCACTGGTCTGATATTCAAACCGCTTCATATAATTATAACCAGAGAACATTCATGAATCCTTGTCTGGGAAAACAGAGACTAAACAGAAACTATTGAGCTAGAAACATATCTTAAGAGTTAAAGCATTATGGTTCTGACAATTCCTAGCAGGAAAAAAGCTTTCTTGTATGAAAAAAAATCTTCGGTCACCTTGATGTATTAGAAATTAGTAACGAGAACGACAGAACTTAATCATAGCCTTACTATTGAACAGCTGTTTTTCCTTTTTCCATGGGATAGGGAAAAGCTCGAAATCTTTGGTTAGCAGAGAACTTCCTGACAGTGAGTACTAAAAATTGTAGACAAACTAAAATCCACTGGGCGGTGGGGCGCGGTTGGGCAGGGGATCGTTCTAAAAGAAATAAAAATCAACCCTGAGAGTCTCATTTGTCTGGTATGACCTGGAAGAGGGTAGACTTGATTCAAAAGGATTCTTTTGATCACTTTACCCTCAAATAGCATTTTGTTGTTGTTTCCTAGTTATAAAAACAATACATGCTTATGTGGCAAATTCAAGCAGTATAGAATACAATGTAAAAGAAAGCAAATCACCCCAAGTTTCATCACCCAGAGATAAACATAATTAACATTTTGGATTGAGTACAATTATTAGCATTTACTTAAGCCATGAGAAGATTTAGTAAGAGTCTTGGGAAAAGGAGAAGTTTCATTCACAAAGAGTTTTGAAGTATGCAACCTTGGTTCACAATATGTTGGGGGCAACCTGTGTATTTCACATGGAATATTCGAGCACATATGCATCAGACATTGCCTTTGTTAAAAAGGAGACAACAGGACTAAAATGGAGTCACCTGTGCTAAGTCCACATCACCAAACCGAACTAATATCTAACCTAATAGCAGTTTCAAACTTCCCCAGGAATATAATCTAAACTGGTCAGCCTGGAATTTCCTGGTCAGCACTAGCGAGGTAATGCTTGAAGACCCCTTCCATCCCCCAAAAGAGGGTGACCTAAGCCTGAAACTATCCACTCTCTTCTGGAAATTTCCCTTTCCTGCTCCCTTTCATCTATATAAATCTTCCCTTTTTTTTCAGCTCAGTGAAGCTCCTTCCTACAGGCTAGATGGGCTGCTGCCTGACTCAGGAATCATTTAATAAAGCCAATTAGATCTTCAAATTCACTTGGTTGAATTTTTGTTATTTAACACCTTATGTACCCAAAAATTTCCCTAGAAAATAGGCAGTTCATAAGGGCTGACAGAGTGAGATCATTGTAAAGCTAAATACAGAGGTTGGAGTAATGCTTGTGTTAATGTCTCACTCCAACTGGGTTTTCAGAACCTGCTTCCAACAACTCTCTCAGGCATGAAAGAAAAAGGGGTGAGGTACTAATGCTGTTACTTTGCCAAACTGGCTGGCTAGAATTGTAGGTGCATTACAGTTCCACGTCTGATGGAGAAAGCCATTCAGATTAAAAAAAAAAATGAGAATAGTCTGCTGTAGTTTTTCATTTTACATTGGAAGAAAGTTATTTTTTTTCTTCTAATACTTGGGACAGTTTCTAAATTAAATTATGCCTGTAGGTAAAGCTTAAAGATTTTGACTTGGTGATTAAGGATTCTGATATCAATTCCAATGGAGGGAGGGGTGTTTCCTCACATATCCAAGCAATTCTCAGATACCATCTGTGTGCTTTACAATTTAACTCAATTCTAACACTATCGGCTTGGAGATAACATCAGATTCCACAGGTTAAGGGCTCAGTCCCACAAGACTGCCCTCCACCCCCTCCCAGCCCCCCACTCCCCCCCCTTGAAATCCTCAGAGGCCAATTCCTGGCCCAAGTTGTCACCTGTGCTTCTGGCCAACTGGCTATAGATTGGAGGACTCCCTCCTTAGGTTCGAATAATTTACTAGAGTGGCTCACAGAGCCCAGGGAAACATTCTACTCACCAGATTACCAGTTTATCATAAAAGATAGAACTCAGGAACTGCTAGACAGAAGAGATGCCTAGGGCAGGGTATGCGGGGAAGGGCTCAGTTTCTGTGCTCTCTCCCAGCACGTCACTGTCCCGAAATCTCCATGTGTTCACCAACCCAAAGCTCTCCAAACCCCAACTTTTTTGAGTTTTTATGGGAGCTTCATTACATAGGCATGAGTAAGTCATTGGCCACTAGTGATGAAACTGAATCCCCAGCTCCTCTCCCCTCCCCAAGAGGGAGGGGGCAGGACGGAAAGTTCCAATCTTAAGGTTGGCTTCACCCATCCCTAGATGCTGTCCAGTCACCTTGTTAATACAACAAAAGACACCTTTAACTCTTTTAAGAAATTCCAAGGGTTTTAAGAACTCTGTGCCTGGGAAGGGGTCAAAGACCAAATATATATATTTCTCATTATAAATCACAATATCACAGTGATAGTAACTAACATTCATTTCACAAAGACAAAATCCTCATGGTAAGAACAGCAAAAAAATAAAATTATTACTTGCTCATTAGAGTCTCTTACTTTCTCATCTCTTACACCAACATTTTGAATAGCCCCTAATTCAGAATGTAGAGGTCACCAGCTGAGGACACTAGTGAGCACGGCCTGTCTCTTGTAGAGCAGGAGAAGGGTGTGTTCTCAGGTAGATCAACTTAAGGAAAGACTGCTTATGGAAGTAGAGCTTCTGAAAACTATCAGCATATCTCCTCCTTGGACAGTGAGTTTGCTTGCCCTAACATGAAGACCAAAAGGCTCTGGAGTTAGCCTGGGAACTGTCCTAATTCTACTATCACAGTGACCTTAAGCAAGGCACTCACTCTTCCTGAACCTCAGTTTTCCCTAACGATAAAACAAACAAACAAACAAAACCCTCTGGGGTATCTAGAAGCTTGAATGAGGTCATGGAAGTAAAAATGCTTTGTAAACTGTAAAATTCCATGTCAATGTTAGGTACTGTTATTTTCATTACTATTTTTGATACTGATGATCCAAGTGTAACAACTAAGACCAGGGGTCATGTATACAAGTGACGCCAATCCCCGGAAGAAGGAAACCTTGTTAATAAATTCAAAACACTAGTCTCCTGAACCTCTAACGATAAAATAATGAACAGGTATGTGGCTAGTTCTACCACTGGGGAGCCCTGGTTCTCAAGTGTGGTCTCTGAACCACCAGCCTGAGCACCACCTGGGAACTAGATAGAGACGCACATTCTCTGGCTCCACTCAGACCTACGGAATCAGAATCTCTGGGGCTGGGACCCAGCATCCTGCATTTTAACAAGCCCTCCAAGTGACCCTGTTACATGCCAAAGTCTGAGAATGGTGCTGTTTAGGATGCTTTCAATGTGGGGACCCGACTCAATTTCCCAGAATAAAGGGTGGCATAAGAATACAGGAGGAAGCATTTAAAGTGAATTAGTTCTGTATCAACGTGCCACTGAATTCCCCAGAGGTGGGAAGTGCTCTTTCATTTTACAGATGGTGCATATGCTGCAATTGGTCTGCAGTTGGTCAGGGTAAACAAGAGGACCTCAGGGAAGCGGGTGCGGGGTCTACTCAGTAGTTTTCAGAGTGTAACCTAAGAGCTCTTATGATACACAGGATAATGGCTGCTCCTCTTATGGGCAAGACAAGAAGTCCTTTTGGCCTTTGCTGTTCTTCCAAGTGGACATATAGCTCCTTTCCCCCAGTACATCTATTGAATGCATTTAGAAAGCAAGTGGAAAGGAGTGGTTTAGAAATACTGGATGTTAATGGGGTCTGGATGCTGTTTCCACAGGATGCTTATTTAGTACAAAGGAAATAAAGTTAAATGGCAGCCACAATACTAAGTCAGTGTACTCAAGAAGCAAGCTTTCAGTCAGAGCCTCTGATAGGATGACTTTAATTTGGCCTCTTAAAAATACAAAGTTTTTGGTTAACAACATATGTAAGAAACAAAAATAATAAATTTTTATGCTATCATAAATAATAGCATGTTAGGCATTTTATTTTTAACCTAGGTTTGGACTTTTCTTGGTCAAATTTGAAGAAAGGCAGGAGCTGAAACACACAAAAACAAACAAAAACCAGCCAAAATAACAGAGTGGAGAGTGAGGCAAAGATTGGGCATCTGTTGAATGGATAAAGAAGATGTGGTACATATATACAATGGAATAATACAGCCATAAAAAATAATGAAACCATGCCATTTGCAGCAACATGGATGAACCTGGAGATTATCATACTAGGTGAAGTAAGTCAGACAAAGACAAATATCATATGATATCACTCATATGTGGAATCCCCCCCCCAAAAAAGATACAAATGAACTTATTTACAAAACAGAAACAGAGCCACAGACATAGAAAGCAAACTTATGGTTACAAAGGGAATAGTGGGGGGAACTGGCGGAGTTATCAATTAGGAGTTTGGGATTGACACATACACACTACTATATATAAAACAGATAACCAACAAGGACCTACTGTATAGCACAAGGAACTATATTCAATTTTTTGGTAATAACCTATAAGGGAAAAGAATCTGAAAAAGAATAGACATGGACACAGATATATCTGAATCACTGTGCTATACACCTGAAAGTAACACAACATTGTAAATCAACTATACTTCAATTTTAAAAAAAGAAAAAGATTGGGCATCTGTTGACATTTCTTTACCAAGGAGGTAACCTTTGAAATATGGGGACAGAGAGAAGAATTACAGTCACCAACGATTTTATTTTCATACCCGATTTCTGCTTTTTTGGAGGAAGTGAGTTTGGAAGAGAACTGAAAGATCACCCTACAAACCAAGTGTCCAGAATAGAATGTTCCAATTGTGTAGCAGAGGCCACAGCAGCCCACTGAGGGTTAACGTTTAAGTCGATATCGTTGGAAAAAATCTCATTACGAGGACTGCGGCACAGAATTGAGCTGCTGTCTGGCTGACTAAATCGAGACTCGGGAGATTTATATACCCCGTGGTTCTGCAGAGGTTTCGATCGGGTCTGGCTCAGTGCTGCTGCTGATACCACACAGAAGCACAGCTGTGTGCAGTCAGTGACAAATCTACCCTCCGTCATTTCAAAACGGCAGAGTGAGGCAGTGATGTCCTGGCCCTGCTGTGTCAGAGAGAAATCTGGACAGATGAACATCTTAAAAACCAATAAATATATTTCCAGTGTATTTTGTAAAGCTATAAAATTAGTCATCTTACTAATCTAATAAAAATTAGCTGCTGGTATTAATATGATTATTCTAAAGCCTCATATTAAAATGCTCCTCCAACTGGCTTTAAATTACAAGGGTACACTCTTTTTCAGAGCCAATGTTGAATATGTAATGGATAATGGGACTGCATCATGCAACTCTCCAGTTTACTTCTCACGGTGTTTTTGGGTTTTTTTTAAACTTTGTGAATATGAGGGCAATGTAAAATTAATAAATGCTTTGCATCTGGCATAAGATAGTTGCTGTTTGTGGGAGCGCGTTAAAAAATAACACTGAACTCTAGAGTAAACGAAATATACTGGCACTTCCAACCTAACGATCTTATAAACTCGGAAGAGCTGTTAACTGCTCCATCAGCTTTGCATCGTGATATACAGTAGAAGAGAACTTACAGATCCCCTGCATGTGTGATTTCATTTGTGTCCTTCAGAGAGGGACCATCCAAGTCCTTTCTCCAATGTGTCTGTAGAGTTGATCTAGAATTTTATTTTTATTCAGGTTTCACAGTGATATAACTGTTTTTTAAAAAACAGATTGATATGTTCTCTGAGTGGCCCAGTTGCTTCCACAGGATCACCACACTTTTGTTCTACTAACTGCTCTTTCAGCAAAGAGCTTCTGGTGAATACCTCTTCATTTGGTCATTCAACAGTTATTTACCAGACACTTATTATGTGCAGGGCACTGAGCTGGAAAGGTGTCTGCTCTTATGGGCTTCATTGGATCTCCCCCCAGATTCATAGGTTAAAGCCCTAACCCCCAGTACGCCAGAACGTGACTGTATTTGGAGAAAGGGCCTTTAAAGAGGTGATTAAGTTAAAATGGGGTCGTTAGGGTGGGCCCTAATCCAATATGACTGGTGTCCTTAGAAGAAAAGGAGATTCAGACATAGACACCACAGACAGATGGAGGACACAGCAAGAAGGCAGCCAAGCCACGGAGGAACACCTCAGAAGAAACCAGACCTGCCAACACCTTGAACTCAAAGGACTTTTAGCTTCCAGAATTGTGAAAAAATAAATTTCTGTTATGCAAGGTGCCCAGTCTGTGGTGTTTTGTCGTGGCAGCCCTAGAAAACAAATACAACTGCCTTACGTACATGTATGCTATGCATTTGAATGACTGTAAAGGATCATTTGATAACATGAGTGTGGAAGGCCGAAGCACACAAAGATGTGTTCTTTCCTTAAGAATATTACCAGCTCTGCAGCATTTTGAAGGCAGATAGGATGTGCATATAACTTTGCCATCAGTAGTTCTGAACCAAGAACTCTCCAGGTTTTGGGCAATTAATTTTCCACCTTCAATCTGGCCTTGCTTCTCTTCTCCCAGGCACGTAATCATCACTGTCATCAAAAGCCTCACCAAGTGGGGAGGGACTGGCTGAGACCTGCCTTGAATTTCATGCTTTACGATCTACTTATTTATAAAGCACTAACATGCATGTAGTCTTTGATTTTCAAATTGAATCTTAGGAGCTAATGACAACAGCATTGTGGGGACTTTGGGTGGTTTAACTGTTTTCACTTTTAACACACAAAGAAAAAAACTATTTTTGGTCCACAGTTTTTAAAAATTCTGACTTAAATTCCAAATTCAAGTGTACAGATTGACTACTTCTCTTCTCAATAGATGGTTAGAATCAACCTAGTTCCCAGCTGTTGTTACTGTCCTCCCCGTGGTATGTAGCAACTTCTTCTGTCACCTTCTGTGTGCCAGCGTGCAGTAATTGGAGGAAGGAACAGGTATCACCAGCAGTAATAACTGAGAATTTGAAATGAGCACACAGATGATAAACAATCACCTCATAGGAGAAAATGAGCTGTACTCAGAAAATGTTATTTTTTTCTATTTCTCTTCCACAATTCACAGTATCCTCTTCTATCTCTAGATGTGGAAAGGAAAGGTGGTTTTAAGTGAGTGAGAATTACCGATTGATAAGGAGTGAACATGGTGAGTGAATAATGAACATACAAATAATTGCACCATATGCCATGGGAAAACATGACTCCATTACAGTGTTTACCTACAAAATTTTAAGGTCACGTTCGTTGCACATGGCAGGTGCAACGTAAGATACACCTTGTTGTTCTGACCTCGTTATTTCCTTTTGTCTTTAGCATTTTCTTAGGTCACTCGGCACTCTGATTATTAGAGAATCCCCTTTCAAGGTGTGTCAGCATCACTGGCCTCTGTCTTGCCAATAGGGAACAAGGACAATGGTGCTTAAAAGACTCTGAGCTTCTGAGTTTTAAGGTCTGGTCCTTCAATTTCCATTCTGCAAATATGACTGATGTCGATACCTCTCAGCAAATGAATCCTTTCTAATCATTTCTTTGCTAGATAATTTCAAAGGAAAAGTAAGGATGCCTCTTGACTCTCTTTGTAGCCTCCAGCCTTACCATCCATCCACGGGTCCTAATTCTGTGTGTATTTCACCAACTCAGGCTCTAGTTTGCTGGCACAAGTAGGTGGTGCTAGGTTGAAAAATACAAGTGTGCATTTGCATTCGTGTGTGTGTACTTTGGGGTGGGGAAGGGGATGCTGAGTTTTAGTGTCTGTGGGGAGGGCGGGAAGCAGCACCACTGTCTTGCTTAGCTGAGTCTAAGCTGGGTCTATACCAAGTACTTCAAAGCACTCCTTGCCCCCCTTCCCTTCTGTCCTGATTTTCCAAGAAAAGTGTCCCTTCTGCAGTCTGAGAGTCTTTCCCCCCTGCCACAACTGCAGGTAAGGTGCAGAAGAAAGGGGTAGGGGTGTGTGTGTGTGTGTGTGTGTGTGTGTGTGTGTGTGTGGCTGTTTAGGATTCTTGGAGCATGCACCCAGAAGATGCCTGTTTATCAACGAGTCAGACAGATTTTTCTCCTGAAAGGACTGAACTTGACCAGTTGTTTTGACTGTCTGTAGCAACTGCAAAAAATATGTCTTAGGTGCCTGTCAGGGTGAGGTATTCAACAATAAATAAGACAGTCCCCTGGGTAGGAAGAACACGTCTCACTTAACTCTCATGGCACAAATCGACAATTATTTAAGACAAATACATTATTGACGGTGATTTTTCTATTTAGATCAATACTGGGAAATTTTGACTTGCCTCCTGGTTTCCTAGTGCCAGTAATTTTGGCAAAGAAAACCAGAGACCTTACAGTGTGAAAAAAGTGGAGATATACTCAAGGAAATAGAAAGGCTTAGGTTCACACTGGAGTCTTAAATATAAATAAAAGGAATTGTTTGTTTTTTTCTTGCAGTTATTCCCCAAATGCCCAGGAGCTCTTGAGATGCAGTCGTGGAGTTAGGAACTTGACATTTGCTGTTGGTGCTGGTCAGGGTGTAAGCAAACTTAAAAGATAAATATATGCCCTTGAAAATTCCCCAACCACAATCTCTGTATGCTGGAAAACATCCTTTTATGTTTTGTGTGTACACTTTATCTTAAACACACACCTAACGCCCCGCTCTGCCCCCACCTCCACCTTACCTAGTGGATGGAACTAGAGTCCTTTTTTTCAGTTTTTACTGCACTGTTTTAGTGAGCCTTTCAGTAAATTGTCTTCTTTGATTGATCACACCTCTCTTCTGAGCTCCAATAACTCCATCCTTTAAGTATCCTTAGATCAGATGCCCATAAATCACACAATACCCTAAGCCAGCTATGAATCGCTCACAGTTACAATTAGCATATAGATTTAACAGTTGTCATTAGTGGAGACTGCAGTAACTGGAAGGCACAGCTGACCCAACACTTAAGACTGGGCTACGGCCCTAGAATCCAATCTACTCACAACGCTTAAAGTATCTACTACTCTTAACGTGGGGATCTCAGTGAATTTATGAAAAAAAGTGTTGAGCTTAGGTTTGTCTGAATGTCTCCGTAGATGCCCATAAAAATGGTCTCCTGGTTACTAACCCTGATAGTTTTTCTTAGCTCTCATCTCTTTGATTCCCTGGAAGCATTCAACACAGGTGACTCAGCATCTTGCAGGAACCAAACTCTTCAGTCATTGCCCAGTCACCGCACCATCCTGGTTCCCTGTTCACACCCTGGCTGCTGTGCTATAACAGAATGGTCCTGTTCCACCAAGGTTTGGCCATTCAGTTAATTCATTCATAATTAATTTATTTGTTCCACAAATACACATTGAGGGCCAGACGCTGGAGAATCCACAATGAGAGCTTCCTGACTACATGGAATTTACAAACTAGTGGGAAATGCAAATATAAATACATAGATGGCAGTTAGAACACAGCACAACAGACTGAAGATGGAGGACATACAGGGTGCTCTGAGAGCTCTCAGTTGAGGGGATCTAATCTAATGTGGGGGTACCAGGGAAGGTTTCCTGGAAAAATTGATGTAAAAGTTGAGTCCTAAAGAAAGATACAAATTCTTGTCAGGAGAAGGATGCATGCAAAGGCAGTGTTTAGACCTTGGGTCTCTTCTTTACATGAACTCTTCATGAGTGTGTTCACTTCCCATGTCTATGTGCCTTACCTATCCCGCTAGACATACACTGTCCAATATGGCGGCCACTAACCACATGTAGCAATCAAGCCCTTGAAATGTCGTGTGTGACTGAGGAATTGAAGGAGGAGTTTTTACATTTAAATTCATTAAAATTAAAACTGATGCTCGATTATTAGAAAACTTAAGTATGTTTGGAACAACTTGGGTGTGAATCTACTATGTCAACTGTAAACTTCATGAAATCGAAATACAAAGCAAGCATTTCCAATGAAAACTTGCATCCAAATTGAGATTTGCTGTATATGTAAACTACATCCCGGATCTGAAGACTTAGTACCAAAAAAGAATGTAAAAGATCTCATTTTTGTAAATTAGTTACATGTTGAAATCATAGTTTTGGAGATTAGGCCAAATAAATTTTAATAAATTAAAATGAATTGTATGTTTTTTACTTTTTAATGTGGCTACTAGAAAATTTAAGATTCCATATGTGGCTCACATTACACTTCTATTGGACAGAGCTGTGCTAGTCCTTGACTGTTTGGAAGTAGGGACAGGGTCTCACTTACCTTTCACATTGGCACTATGTTTTGTGTATAAATATTTGTCAGATGAGTAAGACATTCTACACATGGGTAACTCCCCATCAACAGATACTTCATGTGACAGTCATTCCACAAATATTTTTGGAGAGCCTATCATGCCAGTACTGTTCTAGGCCCAGGGGGACACAGCAGCATGAGACAGGGTACTCGCCGCCATGGTGTCTCATTCTAACTAGAGATGCCACGATGAATGTATATTATAAGTCAGTGTAAGGGGACAGAGGCATGGCCTGGGAATGGGTTTGCTACTTTAGGTCAGGGGGTCAGGAATGGCCCGCTCCAAACAGTCAAGACTGGAATGTGGTGAGAAGTCAGTTCCTATCTCAGGGAAGAACATTCCAGAAAAGAGGACTGTATGTGCAGACACATTGAGAGGGAATCGTGCTTGGCACAGAGCAAGGCCAGTGTGGCTGGAGCACTACGAGTGAGAGAAAGCAGTAGGATGTGAGGTAAGCCAGGGACCCCATCAGGTAGGGCCATGGAGGCCAAGGCAAGGACTTGAACTGTACTTCCCAGTGGGATGGGAAGACACAGCAGCCAGAGACTAGGAAATGGTTGGACCAACCTACAGTTTTAGGATCACTCTGGTTGCCTGGTTGAGAACGAACTGGAGGACACAAAGGGGAATCAGAAAGTTCACTTTGGAGCCTTTGGTGTTAGTCAACAGCAGTTTATTGAACATCTCAGGGTATGTGCAGCAGGGGATGAGAATGAGAGAAATCTGGACCCCTGCTGTGTACCTTACTACAAATTTAAAACAATCATCTTTAAAAAATCCATCTTTAAAAAAAGTCACGCTTGGGCTTCCCTGGTGGCGCAGTGGTTGAGAGTCCGCCTGCCTTGGCAGGCGACGCGGGTTCGTGCCCCGGTCCGGGAGGATCCCACGTGCTGAGGAGCGGCTGGGCCCGTGAGCCATGGCCGCTGGGCCTGCGCGTCCGGAGCCTGTGCTCCGCCACGGGAGAGGCCACAGCAGTGAGAGGCCCGTGTACCGCAAAAAAAAAAAAAAAAAAAAAAAAAAAAAAGTCATGCTTTATAGTCAAAAGCATTACAGTGAGCCCACAATATACTCACACAGGACTGTCTCTTTGCTTCTAGTGCTTGTCTTGGGCTCAGCCAAAGAAGCCTGAGAGGGAAGTCTTTCAGCTACATCAGGTAATAAAATCCCTTCAAGTAAGTATCTGTTGACTGTAGAACTGACACAAGAGAGCCCTGGTGGAATCCTTCACTGGAAGACTGCAGGTGGCTGACAGACGAATCCTGGCTACAGAAAACATGCACTTTCTCGATTCAGTGCATTTCTGTACTGCAAACATATTACAGCTATACACATACGATGCTACCACTTATTGAGCACTTGCAACAGTGCCTCCATCTGCACCAAAGCACTTTATGTGGGTCATCTTGTATAGTCCTAGTAACAACGCAATGAGTAGGTGCCACCATTGTCATTTTCTTGATGAAGAACAAAATGCCCAAGGTCACGCAGGTGGTTGGTGTGGAGTGTGGCTTCAAGTCGGTCACATCTGGGTTTGAATTCCAGCTCTGCACCCACTATCTGCATGACCTCAGAGCCTTTTGTTTCTTCATCAGTAAAATGAAGTGTGTTCAACTTGAAGCCACAAGACCAGTGTTCTTAAAGTGTGGTCCGTGGACCACCTACATCAGAATCGTCAGGGTTCCTTTGTTAAAAGTACAAACTGGCAGGGGGTCTGGGAGTCTGTATTTTTAATAAGCAGTGGAGACATCTGGCATCTACTTGTACGGCCACAACTAGGATTAATATACCTTAAAAAAAATGTGGTCATTTTACATGTTACTTCTCTGAGGTACTTGGAACTTCACAAAATCCTACATTTAGAGTCAGTGTCATAGTTTGGTTTCCCTTGAAAAATGCCTGAGACCAGGACTTGAATGCAGGTAGTTTATTTGGGAGGTGAGCCCAGAACAAAGGTGTGAAGGCGCAGGCGGAGTGAGAGAAGGAAGGAGGGAAAATAGATAAAGAGTCCATTACTACTAGAAGCAACAGGAGCTCAGTCCCACAGAGGACCCTCTAAGGAACCGTGTAGAATGTGTCGCAGGATGGTTCCTCCATAAGATGTGAGGCTAAGGCATTTTTTCACCACCTCCTGTTAGCTATTAGTTGAGAGTTGGCCCCTAAAAGTTAATTTCCTTGCACGCTGGGGCTGAATCTGTGCGGGGCTGAGGGGTCTTTGGAGAGAGCTCTGAGGCCAAAAGTCAGAGAGAGCCTCGGTGGGAGCTTGAGTTGGAAGACTAGCAATGTGTACTGTACTGTCCACACTGCACTGATGTCAGGGGACCAGGAAGCAAAAACACATGTACTTCAGGCAGAATTCACACAAGAGCTGCTTAACTTAATTGCTCAGTTTGGGGTAGGGGATCTGGGAAAGCAGTCTTTGGCTGGCAGAGAAGCAGCAGCATATTCTTCCCCACACATGCCACACTTTCCTGCTGTGTTGGAGCTACCACAGCATCTCTGCAGAAAATGAAGAGTCTTAAAGAAAAAGAAACCGATTCTGACACTGGCGGGGGGGGGGGGTCTCTTCATGAAAGAGACTACCTATTGCCAGAACATGCTATGCTGAGCCAGCCCCACTCTCCACCCCTAGTCAGCAAGCACCCCAGAGGAGTAATATATAAATGTAAAATGACCAAACTTCTTAGTCACAGGATTCTCTGTCAGATTTCTGGTGTTTCACTCTTAAATATGAATAGATAGCTGAAGATCTCCAGATACCTAAGGAAAGTGTTCAACGTGAAAGAAACCAAAACAACAGAAAAAAGAAGCTCAGAAGAACAGGCAATGCAGGAAACAAAACAAAACAAGCAAACAAACATTGTTCACCACCTCCCCAACCCCCCATTCTCAGAGCTGTAAAAGAACATAATACAGCCATGAAACAAGAAACAGTGGCATGAAAAGGCAAAGAACACACACATAGATCTTAGCAATTAAAAAAAAAAATAGTAAGAGAAGAAATGAAAACCCAATAGACTGGTTGGAAGATAAAGCTCCTAGACAGTAGAGCAAAAAGATAAACACATGGGCAGTAGGAAAGAGGAGATAAAAATATTAGAGAATTAATCCAGGTAATTCAATACCTAACAGACAGACATTCCAGAAACTGAGAACACAAAAAGTGGTGGGAGGTAACCATTGAAAAAGAAAAATTATGAGGGAATTCCCCAGGAATGAAGGATGTAAGCCTTCAAATTGAAATGGGCTAATAAGTCTCAGGAAAGTGAGAAAAAGAGAAAAAAAGAGACACATGAAGGCTTATTATGATCATGATACCATGGATAAAGAGAAGAACTCACAGACAGAAAATACAGGTCGTAGATAAAGCGAAGGGGTTCAGAAAGGCATCAGATTTATCAATACTGCATGCTAGATGATAGTGGAGCAATATCCTCAAACATTCTGAGGCAAAATGATTTTTGACCTAGAATTCTACACCCAGCCATACTATCAATCTAGTGTATGGTATAAGGACCAAAAAAAAAAAAAAAAAGGTGAAGGTCAAAAGGTCTATGGGTCCTGGGAACTGGAATCAACTCAGGAAAGCAGTGAAGTCCCAGGATGACAAGTATGCAGGAGACCCACGAAACAGAATGACCAAGGACTGCAGGAGAAATTTTTTCAGTAAAAAGTACTGGAAATGACATCATCTAATACATTTCATTACGTTGAAAACTATATTGAGAGGCTATAGACGTGGAAAGACTTCATGAAACATATACAAAGCCAGGCAAATGAAAATATAATATGGTTATTAACTCCAGGAAAGGCAAAAGTTACGTTAAGAAATCATACTCCAAACGCTATTTGGCTCAGCAGGAATCAGACTGATGTAAATTCTCATTACTGATTTAACCAAACATTATGAATTAACTTTATTGAGAGTGTAGAAAGAGAATTCGGGGTGGGTGGGAGTCTAAGAACACTAACTCTCAATTTCCATGCTAGTCAGCAGATAATATGTAACAGACACAGCGAGGGAAAACAATATATTTACATAATTTAGAAAAAACTAGGCAAACAGATGAAATAACTCTAACAGTTGAAAGAAGTTGTCCTTGAGGAAAAAGAATGGAGGGTGGAAGGGCAGGACAGAGAAATATTTTTGTTTTTTTGGGGGGTAGGGTTGTCATCTTAAGCGGTGCCTGCTTTTTAGGACTATGGACAAATGTTACTTTGATTTAAAAAATTTAACTAATAAACCTATTCTGAAGCTCAGAAGTAACTGTCACATGCTATCCATTGTGCCAGAAAGCCGGTTTAGTCTGATACAGTCATCCCTTGGTATCCTTAGGGGATTGGTTCCAGGATCCCCTGAGGGTATCAACATCCACGGATGCTCAAGTCCTTTACATAAATGGTGCAGTATTTGCATATAACTTAAAAACATCCTCTCATATATTTTAAATCATCTCCAGATTACTTATAATACCCAATGCAATGTAAATGCTATGTAAATAGTTGCTGGTATGTGGCAAATTCAAGTTTTGCATTTTGGGACTTTCTGGATTTTTGCCCCCAAACATTTTTGATTTGAACTTGGTTGAATCTGAGAATGTGGATACCGAGGGCCAACTGTAATTAAGGAGTAATATTAAAAGTCTTTGGGCATGCTTCTGACATGGTGAGTGGGACATTTGCCACAAAAAAAGTGATCTCACTTCATCCTACAGGAAAATGGATCAGCAGAGGCAAGGGATTTGGTTCTGTAAGAAAACATGGGTCTCACCACTGAACTCTGCAGTGTGCAGTTTCTAGGTTGAGATCATTCTGTGTTCTAAAATACACAAACCCTTTAATTTCATATAGGATGGGGTGGGGAGACAGCTGTCACCAACTGTTTCTTCTCCACTTTAGTCAATTTAGATGCAAGAGGCATCATGCTCATCTGTAGGATACACAATTAATGAAATATACTCAATGTATCTGTGAGCTAAACAGAAAAGAAACAAACGTGGATTTGTAAAATCATGATTTTTTTCCTGGATTTGAAAATGGGTCAACAGACGTTTTATGATGTTTATATATATTTTTAATCTTAATTTGTCTTTTGCACTAAGCAAATGCTGTGTGAAATTGATGTCCTGAGACTGTCAATGTAAGCATTCGCAATACACCCCAATGACAAGATTCTGTATCCTGAGTTTGTCATATGGCAAATGGTCACATTGTAGTATTGTTTGCATTTAAAAGTCTATATTGATTGGATTTTTATTATTCTTTGTAATTTCAGTCTTTCCCTCCATAGATATATTTAGTATCATACTACAATTGTCCCAACTTAGAAATGTTCTCTCTTAGCACCGTGATAACAGCTGTGTTACCCTTTACCACTAATGTATACCATGTCTTAGAAAAATCCATAACTTAATAGGAAAAAATCTAATGAAGCCTTGTTTACCCTGTCAAGACACTTCATGGCAGTTTTGCATTTTACTAAAAATATCCATTTATTCCTTGACTTTGTGCCTTTTAAGATACTGTCAAATGTCTCATCGCCATTTTTTAATTTCCTTTTTTTTTGCCCTTTTTCTCCATGGATAATTCTCCCTCTGTTTTGTCTTTATTCTGACCCTTTTGTGGAAAAATATCACTTTAAATCAAATTGCACTTAGGTGACTTGATCCTGAAAGGCCAAATTAATAACCACAAGAAAATGATTAGCTGGCTTTAAAAGTAAAATGAAATACGAGTGCATTGCAATTCACCTAACGTTAGTTCTTCCATCTCAACTGCTGAAATGCCCCAGTCTTAGAAAACACAGTAAATAATTCTGATGACGTCTGGCCAGCATGTGTAGTTGCTCCAGCTTTTAACTCTTGATAACAATCACTGCAGGATGAGCAGTGTGAAATCACTCACCCGTATCACCTTTCATTATAAACCAGGTAAGCACAGGTCACCCTTTTGATTGGCTATAATATACTGTGTGAAGGAAGCTTCAATTTCCCACTCAAGTCTGCACCAGAGGTAGAAGGGAAAAAATGAGCAAATCAATAACCTTTTCCGTACAATGAAAGTATGATTTATAATGCTCCTACAGATGCCAGGACGCTTGTGTGTGTGTTTTTTTTAAGGACAGTTGCAGCGATACTGCGGCAACCAATGACAATGGAGGCGTGAAATCTGGTGGTTATTTGCTGCTCAAACCACTGCTTTATTGAGGAAGCCAAACAATATGTCAGAATAGAACGTCATTTCTTTGGACCCCTCCAATTTCGAAATCACAGTACCACGGGCATAAAGCATTTGATCTTTTTTGAGGTAAAAACCCCAAATAACTTTCCTCTGAAAATCTGCTGCACCTTTCATATAAGACCATTGCAGGCAAACCCTGAAAATGCTGTACTGAGTTTGATAAAATGGGTATGTTATTTGGTATTGTGCTTTAGAATTTGAATCATAATTTTCTTCAGAAACATGCATAGACTAGTATAATAGGGACTGTAGTGTTTAGTGTGAATTTTTGTTACCTACATTTAATTTTGTTGGAGGCAAAAAAGGCAAGTATGAAATCACTGTGGCAAGGCAGTTCTAGAAAAATATAGTAGGTGCTTCTAAATTACTGGCTCCATTAAATTTAAATATTTATTGAATAACACGTCACAGTCACACAAATCAAACTGATATGCCCATTTACATCTGGCTTCTAACAATGCCAACACTTGAAAGAAATAAAACAGCATTTGTTTAAAAGACTTGTACATACAGAACATTTCTAATAGAGCTTGTGCCTCCTGTTGTGAATTAATGCAGCTTCCTTGTTCTGAAATGAAAGTTATTTCACTAACAGACTTCAAGACCGGAAGAAATGAAATCAGCCTTGAGCTGCAGCAGTGCCAACACAGCAACAACTGTGACTCTGAAGACCAGATGAACCTTGGCAATGACTCTGACTATACTATAGTCACAGGTACTAATTAATCCTGCAGATTCCTGCATTAGAAAAAATTCATTCTGAGAGCTCTTAATCCATCCCTCAGGCTTTACAAATTACTTGCCAAAGGATCTCATAATGTTATGTTGGAATTAGGGGGATAGTAAACATTTTCTAGTGCATGTGTGTCAGGGTCTGAGGCTTGGAGAACTCAAGGGCATGGGGGTATAAATAAGGAAAGATGGCAGCTGATTCTTAGTCTAGGACTCTCTGTGCTACTTGATCTCTGCTCCTCATCTATCTTATGCTCAGAAAATATTTAGTAAATCATTAATATGAACTCCAATGAAAATTTTGACATTTTCTTTTCTTTTTCCACTTTAGGTGTAGAGGACGTAATTAATTACCCTCCCACCAACACACTATCAACAGCATCGTGCAAATAATGTGCATCTTTATTTCCTCCCTTTTCTCAACATTTCCCATCAATTGGTATTCCACCAACACCCCCATAGCCAGTGTGTTTTAATTGTGGATTCAAATTTGAATAAAACCGTTGAAAAATAAATAGTGTGGGGACTTCCCTGGTGGCGCAGTGGTTAAGAATCGGCCTACCAATGCAGGGGACACGGGTTTGAGCCCTGGTCCGGGAAGATCCCACGTGCTGCGGAGCAACTAAGCCCGTGCGCCACAACTACTGAGCCTGCGTTCTAGAGCCCGCGAGCCACAATGACTGAAGCCCACGCGCCTAGAGCCTGTGCTCGGCAACAAAGAGAAGTCACCGCAATGAGAAGCCCGCACACCGAAACGAAGAGTAGCCCCAGTTCACCGCAACTAGAGAAAGCCCGTGTGCAGCAACGAAGACCCAACGCAGCTAAAAATAAATAAATAAATTTATTTAAAAAAATAGCGTGTCTTGTCACTTACATAATGGCAACATACTAGAGTCCTCATTTTGTCTTACTCTCTTCACTCAGCATTGTTTGATGATCTATCATGTTGCTATTACTGTTTCTAATCGATGTAAAGTATTCCACCACCTTCTGTGTACCTATTCCCCTAGTGATGGATAGAGATTGCTCCAACTACCTCTTTTCACAAACAACGTCACTATGAACAGTCTTACACGTGACCCCTTACTGATATCTGAATTTCTCTGGGTATATACCAGGGATGGAGTATACTAGGTCAGAGTGTATATGTTTACACATTCGGACAAGCATCATCTGAATGTTCTTTAGAATGACTACACCAGTGTACACTTGCCTACATACTTCAGAAAAATCTCAGTTCAAGGCTCTGCCACCCCAGACCTCCTCCTCCTCACTTTCAGGTTTTAGTCCTCAAGGCCTCAGCCACAGCACGGCTTTGACGAGGAGGGAGGGCTTTGTCTTC
Organism: Physeter macrocephalus; assembly: GCF_002837175.3. Taxonomy (NCBI): domain Eukaryota; kingdom Metazoa; phylum Chordata; class Mammalia; order Artiodactyla; family Physeteridae; genus Physeter; species Physeter macrocephalus. The sequence continues at coordinate 77,293,015 of NC_041221.1, read as the reverse complement.
TGTCATTTGACGCTCATGGGATAAGGTCACGACCCACATGCATCACTACTGAACACATATCCTCTCTCCTCTGCTGGGCACCATCTTGCCCTCTCTAAACAGGAAAGGGCTAACCACACATTAGATTTAGAACTCAAAGTCTCAGAACCAAAAAAGAAGGTATTTGCATGCAGATGAGTGTGAACGTGGAGAGTCTTAAAGGCGGGAGGGTCAGTTGGCCTGGCTCCTTGATAACTAACCCCCCTGGAGGATTTGCATCCCAAGCCCAAATGGAAATAAGAAGTCAAGAGCCAGGCTGACTGCCTGGAAGGAGCAGTTGGTCTTTGTCTATTTTACTACCTTTCTATCCATTTCTAACTGTCCAGCCTGAAGGAAGAAAGAAAGGAACTTGAAAGCTGGAAGCAAAACTCATCTGTCCAGAGGAGAGTCCCAGGATCTGAAGCAAATGGCACTGCCAAGTCGGATGGGATGGGGAGAGCTCTGAGCGGCTGAACTGCCTTTTCCTACCAGGATGGGGTTCCTCAGCCTGGCAGACATAAGGGGTTGGGGTGGGGAGGGCAGGTATCAATGGGGTTCCTATTTTCTGCCAATTTATACAAATGTCAGTTCTAGAAATTTCCCTGCTTTCCTGGCTAGGCCATTTGGAAGCTCCATCCTGGAAGGAGGAGGAGGAAGGGAACTGCCCCTGAATTTGGAGAGTTTTTGATGGAAAGCTGGACATGACCCAGTGGATACTTGCGGCTTCTTGGGTGTCAGCCCCGTAGAATGGGAACCCATAAAGTGAGGCCACCAAGAGTGTGGGTGTGGAGGCATGCTGCCTGGTTCTGAATTCCTGCTCTTCTGCTTTACCAGCTGGGTGACTTTGGGCAAGTCACTTAACTTCTCTGGGTCTCAGTTTCCTCATCTGTAAAATGTACACAACAGTGTTTCTTTGTGGGATAGTTGTAAAAATTAAAGGATTAACACATGTTCACGTCTCAGAACAGCGTATAGCATGAAATAAAGGTTGATTAAATGTTAGTAAAGAGACTTACACCAAATCTTCTTTCGAGGAGGTGAGTGGGGGGCGTTTCCCCCCCCACTCCCGCCTCTCAGTTCCTCCCATTCCCCCTGGCAGGGTGACCTCAGCCTCAAACACAAAACCACGGATGTGTGGAGGGCAAAATGTCAGTTTTCCTGCCTTAACATTCTGCATTTCTCCATCCTCCCCACTCTGCCAAGTCCTGAGTGCAGCACAAGACGGGCCTCCTCAGCACGACAGTCAACTTTGATTTCTGAAGTCTCTCCACTGTGAGGTTCGTCTGCTGTGAGCCACAGACTGCACGTCACCGCAGCCCATCTTCTGCTCTGTCCCTCTTCCATCAGGCGTTTCAGTGCTCTTCAAACCATTACCATGTGGGCAAGCTCTTCTTTGAGAGACCCCCAAGTGGATCTGATTTGGCTGGAATTGATTCTCAGCAGCGAGAAAGACTCCCTGCCTGCTCAGCACCTAATAAGTGCAACAGCCTGGATCCCTCGAGCAGCCTGCAAAGGCCACTGAAGATGCTTTAGAATCAGAATGTGAGTCACAGGCCAAAAACAGCAGAGAGAGAGAGGGAGAGAGGGAAACGACAACAACCCAGAAGCTTGAGAACCACTTTCAGTTACAGTAGTGAAGCAATAGCTTAGCAAGGACAAAACCTGGGGCAACTTGCAATTCTGCAGTTCTGAAGAATAGCTCCCGCAGAGGTCTGAGCTACGTGAAACGTGATGGAACAAGCCTCGCTTCAAAGCCCATCAGCCACAACTGTCACCAAGATGGCAACTCATTCCTAAAGATGGTGATTCACAAAGGAAGAACATAACCTCACAGCACAAGTTTGTTTAATGAGAACTGGGAGTAATTGTCTTGGATCAGACTTGTTGAGGGTCTAACATTGCTGACCAGGGCATTTATTACATGGCTCTGTGCCTCAATTCATCAAAACACTCATTATGGGCTAATCTGGGTCAGGCACTGTGATTGGTACCATGGAGGCTATAAAGATGACTTTTTAAAAATGATTTACAATATTGTCTTAGTTTCAGGTGCACAGCATAATGATTCAGTATTTTTATAGATTATTTTCCATTATATTCAATAGGTTATTACATGATAGTGGGTATAATTCCCTGTGTTATACAGTATATCCTTGTTGCTTATCTATTTTATATATAGTAGTTTATATCTGTTTATCCCATACCCCTAATTTGTACCCCTACTTCCCTCTCCCCTTTGGTAACCACAAATTTTCTATATCTGTCTGTTTCTATTTTGCATATACATTCATTTATATTATCTTTTAAGTTTCCACATGTAAGTGACATCATATAGTATTTGTCTTTGTCTGACTTGTTTCACTAAGCATAATATTCTCTAGGTCCATCCATGTTGCTACAAATGGCAGTATTTCATTCTTCTTTTTTATAGTTGAGTAATATTTCACTGTGTGTGTATACACACACACACACACACACACACTCCACATCTTAAGCCTATCATCTGTTGATGGGCATTTGGGTTGCTTCCATGTCTTGGCTATTGTCAATAGTGCTGCTATGAACATTGGGATGCATGTAAAACATGACTAAGTTCTGATCTCTGGCCTCAGAGTCCAGAAATTGCTTAAAATACTAAAGAAACCTTTTTTTATTGAAGCCATGAGGAAAATTCTAAAAACTCTAGCCCCAGTAGAAGGCAGAGGTGTGCACCAGGCACAAGAAGGGCACAGGGGAATGGATGCCCCAGCAAGGGCCTGGGTTAATGGCTCCTCCTAGTTGGTTCCACTGGTACCACCTTTGGATCAGAAAGGGGTGGATACCCATTTCCACAGCCTTTCTTTCCTTTTGCTCTCTCTCATGGAACTCTACCCTCTGTCCACTACAAGAAAGAAATGTCACCACTGGCCCAAGGCATCCTCGGTCACAAACCATCCAAGCGTAAGGGGGATGGTCACGGGAGAAGTGAGCCTGGCCACCTGTTTACCCTAGTGTCCTCTGCCTGGCCAGCCCCTGCACAGAACAGGTTGTCACACAGTTTGACTTCATTTGTGTCACGATGAAACAGAGTCCCTCGAAAACCGAGTCCCTTTGCCAAGTTCATGATTTAACCTCGCCAAAACTTCATCCCCTTTCTTGTCCTGCACCTGTTCCTCCTCAAGATATCAAAGGAATATCAAAGAAAAAGGGGGATTATAACCAAGCAGGACCCTGTGGGGACTTCCTGAGAAAGACTACCCTCCCCTACCATGTTATCTGTCTGTTTCTTGCTTGTAGGACAACTTTAACCTCTTAAGCTTCCCCTGAGTTCCAAAGAACAAATTTAATCAGAGAATTGAGAAAAAGGAGAAACAAAGGAAAATGAAAACCGTCAAGCAAGACAAAATAATAATATAGTTGAGCCATTAAACAAAGTCAAGGACTTTTAGTTCCTCCTCAAGGGCCATAGAGAGTATTCTGAGCCATGTCCTTGAGCTATTTTGCAGATAATGAAATCTCCACCGGGTGGAAGACGTTAACTGTATGTTGACCGCAAGCACGCAGACCCCAGACCAGCTGGAACCAGAAGGTTGATGATGTTGACTCCTGATTACCGCACCTCCAACCGATCAGAAGAGTGTCCAACAGCTGATCACGCACCCCACAACCCTCTCCCTCAGCCTTTGAAAACCTTTCCCTGAAAACTATTGGGAAGTTTAGGTCTTTTGAACCCCAGCTGCCCGTGCTCCTTGCTTGGCCTTGCAATAATTGCTGCACTTTACCACAATCCTGTGTCAGCAGACTGCCTTTACTGCACGTGGGCAAGCAGACCCAAGTTTGGTTCAGCAGCAATGAGATGATGTCTCTGAAAGTCTTTATAAACCACCGAAGATAATTCTCCTGTGTGATGATGATGCCTACCAATCAGATATTCTGCATCTCACTCTTCCCTCAGAAGGTCCCTGTGAGCCTGTTTTCTTCCTCACCAGGCCATGCTAAGGCCCTGCTCTTCTGGCAATCACTAGCTCACTTCCAACCTCTAAGCAAAACTAAGCTCTCACTCTCTTTGATCACTGGGACTCTTCCTCCAGGGGCCCAGCTCCATTCGCTTTGGTTTAAGGGCACAGCTGCCCTGCAGGTAGGTACCTGAGGACCAGGAATCCCACCTGCCTTTCTCTTAATTGTGAAAATCTTCCTCCCACTCAGACTCTCAGAGACCCGCTGCCTTCTGCATCAGCACACGGTAATTACCTGTCTTCTCCCCTCCAGGTAAGCTTGGCTCTCTTTGGCTTAAACCCAGCAGTTCCCCAGGCCAAATTTGGCACAAGTGTGTGTTGTTTGGTCCATGTAGTGTTGTGAAAACTTTCGGAAAAAATTAGGTGATTATGATAGAATCACTTTGGAAAATATTTTAACTTTCTCATCAAATTACACACATTTACCAAACAATCCAGCAATCCCTCTCCTAGGAATTCACCCAAGAGAAATGAAACTTCATTCACACAAGGATTTGTACTCAAATGTTCACAGCAATGTTATTCTTAATAGCCCAATTGTAAACAGTCAAAAAGGTCCATCAATTGGTGATTGGATTAACCAACTGTGGTCCATCCATAATGGATGCTACTCAACAACAGGACGGAATGAACCCCTCAAACACCCAACTACATGGACGAATCTCAAAGGCATTATGCTAAAGCAGAGTCCAGACGCAAAAATTACATACTCTATGAAGTATTCAATTTATATGAAATTTTACAAAAGACAGAAAACATATCTTTGCTTACCAGGTGCCAGGCATGGTGGGAGGGACTTGACTGCAAAGGGGCATGAGGTAACTTTTTGGTGATGGAAGTATTCTTTATCTTGATTGAGGTGGTGGTTACAGAATTGTATCCTTTTGCCAAATCTCATCACTTAAATTGATGTATTTTATTCTAGTTTTATTTGTTTCCTTTTGCTCTGTAACAAATTATTGCACACTTAGGAGCTTAAAAAATGGCAAAAATTTATTATCTTCAGTTCTGGAGGTCCAGAGTCCAAAGCGGACCTCACTGCACTAAAAGCAAGGCATCAGCAGAGCTGCATTCCTTATAAAGACTCCAGAGGAGAATATATTTCCTTATTTTTTCTAGCCTCTCGAGGCTGCTCACATTCCTTGGCTCAGAGACCCGTTCCCCTATCCTTAAAGCCAACACCACCAAGCCAACTCTTGCCCATGCTACCACTTCTCTGCTTCTCTCTTCCTGCTCCATCTTCTGCTTTTAGGGACCCTTGTGATTAGATTGAGCCCACCGGATAATCCATGGTAATCTCTCTATTTTAAGATCAGCTGATTAGCAACCTTAATTCCTCTTTGCCCGGTAACCTCACATATTCACATGTTCTGGGAGTTAGGATGGTCTTTGGGGACCATCACTCTGCTGACCACATATGTATATCTCTATAAGGATACATTTTAAAATTGGTAGATTGAAAATTGGAGACACTTCAAATAAATATCCAGAATTCTGCCTTTTGGTAAATCAGATCTGGCCACACCAGGCTTCAATAAATCTGCTGCAGCTGAGTAGCTGCCAACCCTCTAGAAAGGGCACGGACTCTGTGATTTGCTTCAGTCCTCTTTCTTGCCAGCTTCACCTGTTTGCATCACCTTGGTCACTAAGATATTTATGTTGGCCATCTCAGTCTTAAGCTGTTAAGTCAAATGAAACCAAGACTCTTCTGACCCTTAATACCTCATCTTCGCTTCTAGCCCCACTCCTCCCCAACCCTCCCCCTAACCCGTCAGGCTGATGTGCTCCCTCCATCTAATTTGTAACACCATTTGTATGTTGAAGAACACAGTGGAATTCAAAGTGGTCCCAGAAATGATGTACTCTCAAATCCATTACAGTATTTGAGAAAGAGGTACTGTGAACCCACAGGCCGAAACAGGGGAGAAGCAAAGCTTGGATTCAGGATTCTTCACTGTTACCCAAGAGCAGATGTTTCTCCACACTCCTAGAAGAATCTCTGGCTGCCAGCATGGGGCCAGGCACAGTGTAGATGCGCAAAAATGTTTGCCACTCCCAAAGTGCAGTGTAATATCTCATCGAGCAATTTAAATAAAGGCTAAATCTCAGTTTGTTTAGCGGTGATGGGGGAAAGGTCCCAGGATACATTTCTTTGTAGGATAACTTAAACACAGAAAAAATTATATTGGTTCCATGACCCTCAACTGATTTCCTAACCCTTGCCAATCATCTCATTCAGATACGCTTTGAATTGTTGAGAAGACTGGGCAAGGGAATATACAAATGGTGGAAATAGCTCATCTCTTCCACTACTACTGGATTAAACAACCAACAAGAGTGTTTTCTAGTTAGGACAGTTCATTTGGCTAGGATCTACAGTAACCATCCCATTCTGCTCTAGCCCACACTATTTTCTTTTGCCGTATCTTGCCTCCTTTAATTTTGCCAGATTTAGAGCCTGACCACTGCCGTGTCCCTATCACACAGTTCTCATGTTCACTGTTTTCCAGCCTCTTTGCAAGTGTCCTCCGTAAGCCTCAGGGCTGCTTTGTGTCCTGTACATTCCACAGTGTGATGGGCAGCACAGCTGAAGAGCTTATTGGGGAGTGAACATTAAGAATGAGGAATAAGTGGAAAATGCAATTTAATCTGTCCTCAGGTGGAAACATGCTCCAACATTACATAAAAGATTAGACACTTCCTAAAGAAAAAGCACCTTCCAAACTTGAGAAGAATCCCTATAGGAATTACTAAGATTTCCCTATCATGCCTTCAACCTCAAACTCTGTCCTATTTAATAATCTATTCTTCTAACGAGCTCTTCTAGGCATTAATTGTGTACCTTCAGGAATTAGTTACATAGGTACGCTCACAGTGGGGTCCAGTTGTGCTGAATGGCGATATTTTCTAAGATACCACACCTGCATCTTTAACTGGGCTTGCCTTGAGACCTTCTAAAATCAAGTCAGAGCAAATCTAAGCTCGGTTTTGACAGAGAGACAGCTGTATAAAATATAAATGCTAAATCAGCCCATAAGAGAATAGAAACTTCCAGGTCATTCAGCACCAATGTCTCTGCTGGTAGGTTACGTAAAAATCAAAGTTTGGCTTACTCCTTACAAATGACAGAACACTGTGCTTGTAGAAAACAGATGGTCAGGGCTTCCCTGGTGACGCAGTGGTTGAGAGTCCGCCTGCCGATGCAGGGGACACGGGTTCATGCCCAGGTCCGGGAAGATCCC
>NC_041221.1:77256751-77285633 GCF_002837175.3 Physeter macrocephalus | reverse complement strand
GCCCGCGTACCACAAAAAAAAAAAAAAAAAAAAAAAAAAAAAGAATCTGCCTGCCAATGCAGGGGACAAGGGCTCAAACCCCTGTCCGGGAAGATCCCACGTGCTGAGGAGCAACTAAGCCTGTGTGCCACAACTACTGAGCCTGCGCTCTAGAGCCCGCGAGCCACAACTACTGAGCCCGCGTGCCACAACTACTGAAGCCCGCGTGCCTAGAGCCCGTGCTCCTCAACAAGAGAAGCCACCACAATGAGAAGCCTGCGTACCACAATGAAGAGTAGCCTTGGCTCGCTGCAACTAGAGAAAGCCCGTGTGCAGCAACAAAGACACAACACAGCCAAAAAAAAAAAAGAAAATAGATGGCAGCTCTACGTCCCTTCACCTTAACAATCTGGGCAAGTGAATGGAGTATTCCTCCTTCTGGGGACCCTGATCTGCATATGGTAGAAAAATGAAGTCCAGATTCTGTAGCTGGTACCCTAAGATATCAGGGAAGTCTTCTCTACCTTTCCACAAAACGGTAAATATCTCTTGCCCTCTAAGGCAGTTCAATATTATTGATGGAAATGCGGGGAATGATCATATGCTCAAACATGGAACATTTTAGAAGATGATGACAATTTTTATGTCCCCCCCAGGTGACAGTTAATTTAGAAGCACAGCAGTTAGTTACCAAGACTTGGTAATGGTGCTAATTGTAAGCCTTGGATAAGAGACCTAATTAGATTATTGATGAATTCAGCCCAGCAGTGGTATTTTCAGGACAGTTCTTTTCAAAGACACACACACACACACACACACACACACACACACACACACACACACACACACTGTCTAGTTCAGAATATAGAGATGTGCAGAGAGATGAGTTGGGGAGCTCTTATGGAACCATAAGGCTATCATTAAGACCTTGTTTTAGAGAGAAAAAAGATAAGTGTTTCAGAGTTAGGTTTGATAGTAGGTATCTAACAAGAAAAACATTAGAAAAAAATGAATAATCCCCAATGCCTTTAAAGCAGGGGGGTGCTTTTGGTGGCTGGAAGGCCCCTTCTTTGCTGGAAGGCCCTTTCAATGGGTGCTGCTATGGATCGACCTGTGTCTCCACAAAATTCATATGTTAAAACCCCACCTCACAATGTGACTGTATCTGGAGATGGGATAATTTCTTCAGGAATTAATTAAGGTTAAATGAGGTTATAAGGGTAGGGCCCTAATTGGATACAAGGAGAGGAAGACAGAGATCTCTCTCTCTTCCATATGTGGACACAGAAAAAAGACAGCCAGGAAGAGATCCCTCAACCAGAAACTACTGACCAGCACCTTGATCTTGGACTTCCCAGCCTTCAGAACTGTGAGAAAATACATTTCTGTAGTTTAAGCCACCCAATCTACGGTATTTTGTTATGGCAGCCCAAGCAGAGTAATACAGGTGGAGTATCTAAGTTTGGAGCTAGAAGCTGGGCAGAGCTGAATTTCTGTGCATAAGAATGGAGAGTGGGGTGGGCAACGCAGTTAGATTTCTGGAGTAAGGAGACAGAAACCAGTGAAATTACATGCTGTGTGGGGAGAGGGAGAGAGAAGATGCAGTGTAGCCTTTGTAGGAAACACAAATGTCAAGTGAGACTTTATGAAGTTGTGGGATAAAAGGTGCGTGATGTAAAAACCTCTTCTGTCTCATAACATTTTCAGTAGGATAGTTTTAAAAATAACAGAATTCTGGGTGTGACTGGTTTTTCTTATGGCAAATGATGGAGGCTTGGTGCTTAGAATGCTTGGCAAGGGGCTGTGACAGCATCGCCCGGATAGATGAGGGGATGGACGGTTGCCATATGGGCCATATACACACACTGTAGAGACCTTAAAAATGATTCCAAATAACCCTCTATATGTTGTTCTTTGAGGACGTTTCTTAGCTTTGGCATGTCTGGAGAACATTTTGAAGAAATGAGAATCAGAAGACTGGTTCTAATTGCTTATCTTCCATTTTCTGTGACACTTTGGGAAATGACAAACTTTCTATGCAGCAGGCTCTCCATTCCAACAATGGGAATGACACTTACTGTTGCTTTTGTTCCCAAGATTATTAGAATAAATAAGATGATATATGTGAAAAGACCCTTCAAAAAGTAGTACTAATTTTGTTTTCTACTTTTTATGTTGAAATACAGCCACAGAAAGCTGGAAAGATAGTACAGAGAGATCCCATGTACCCTTCACTTAGTTTCTCTCAGTGCTTGGAAATGATTAGATCTTACATAACTGTAGTACAATACCAAAGGTAGGAAACTGACTGTGGTATAATGTGTTCTTCATCATTTTATAACATGTGTGGATTTATGTAACCACCTGCAATCAAGACACGATTCCATCAACACAAAGATCTCTGGGGGCTGCTCCACTGTAGTCATGCCTGCTTCCTTTCTCCTCACCACCCCTACCCCTTGCCAACCATTAATCTGTTCTCCATCTCTATCTTTGTCATTTCCAGAATGTTTTGTATCTTTTGAGATTGGCTTTTTCACTCACTAAATGCCCTTGAGGTCTCTACAAGCTGTTGTATCAATTGTTCATTTCCTTTTATTGCTGAGTAGAATTCTATGGTATTGTAGACATTTTGGTTGTTTCCACTTTTGGGCTATTACAAATAAAAGTGTTCTGAATAACCATGTACAAGTTTTTGTGAGGATATACATTTTCATTTCTCTGGGATAAATGCTCAGGAGTGCAATTGTGGGTTGTATGTTAGGTGTGTCTAGTTTTTTTAAAGAAACCCCCAAATTATTTTCCAGAGTGGTGGCACTATTTTGAGTTCCCACCAGCAATGCATGAGACATGCATTTTCTGCATCCTCACTGGCATTTGGCATTGCCATTAATTTTTAAACTAATTTTTTTTTTTTTTTTTTTTGCGGTACACGGGCCTCTCACTGTTGTGGCCTCTCCCGTCGCGGAGCACAGGCTCCGGACGCGCAGGCTCAGTGGCCATGGCCCACAGGCCCAGCCGGACCGGGGCACGAACCCGCGTCCCCTGCATCGGCAGGCGGACTCTCAACCACTGCGCCACCAGGGAAGCCCTAAACTAATTTTTATACTCTAAAGTGTATTCACTGTTTTCAAGACAAACCCTAGTGTCAACAGCTTTTGGAGGAGGCACTTCTATCTATAGTAAATGAAACCAACTTTTCTGTTTTTATTTATTGTAGGTTCCACTATCTCTACTGGAGCTCAAGTTCTCCAGGATTCGTGGAAGACACAGTCTGCTGTCAGGCTGGGATTCACATTTGCTTTGGGGAAGTCTGAGGGATCTAGTAGTCAACTGTGATCTGAGGACCGGGAAAGTCTGGCTCACTGAAATGCTTTGGAGGATTCACTTGTCTGGGGCTTTCTAGAGTCTTGTACCTACATTTTCTGAAACCAACTTGTAAAGGCCATACTAGCCCAAACCATACCGACCTTCATATGGGCCCAGGTTCTCCTCCTGACACACATTAGTGTATGCTAAGCACCTTATCTGAGTGAGGGCTTGGGATAGCTTGTCTCTAATGTCATGTATTAGTAATTATGATTTATTAAGGACTGCATCTTGCAAAGAAAACTCTCCCCCATGACTTTTGAAGAGCAATCAAACCAATATCAAAGCTCCTTGGAAGCTTTCTACACTAGAAACTGAAGCCGTATACTTTGAGCTAATTTTTCTTAGACAGTAAGTGTTTTCTTTGGGTTCAGGTACTGAAATTTTGAGTTTGCTGACAGCCCTTCCAGTCACCAAAGGAAGGACTCCCTCAGTTCCTGCTGTTTTTTCCAAGCTTGGTTCTCCAGCCTTCCTGACCATTCTGTGAGCTATTCAGTGGCTTTCCAATAAATCCCTTTCTGGTTGAGTTAGCTGGAGTTGCTTTCCATTACATCCTTACAAAAACTAATATAAAAAGACCATACTTAAACTTCTGATTATGAAATACATGAACAGTACTACAAGATTTTCCTACAAGAGATGGCCAGTTGTCCCCCAGTACCCACTTTATTCTGATTTGTGTTCTCCTTACTCCTTAGAATAGGAGTCGGCTATATATTTCCAAGACGCCCTTGCAGCTAGCTATGGTCATGTGCTGGAGTTCTGACCAATGAGATTTCAGTGGATCTGTGTGGGGCTTCCAGGAAGATTCTTCATGGGAGCACAGACATACCCTTATATGTCCTTCCTGCTCTGTGCTGCCTAAGATGTGGACCTCCTGGTTGGAATGTGCTAAGAATGGTGGAACTCTGAGATAAAAGGAATTGGGACCTTTGATGATGACCATGGAGCTACCATCCCAGCCCTGGACTGCTTCCACCCAGGCTTCTTTTATGTGATATAAAACAAGTTTCTAACTTATTTATGCCTGTTAATTTTTTTTCTTTTATATCTAGTCAATCCTAATCTTAACTCATACAGATGGTGAAGAAATAGAAGGTGGGATTCTGGGAAGAACCTAGAGTCCAGTGATTCCCTAGGATTCAGAAGAAAGCATTTGTTGATTTTTAGCTTCTATGCTTCTATCTACTTCAAAATTATGGTAGCCATTAGACCTGTCAATAGGTATTGTTACTTAATATGCTAATTTTTTTTTTTTTTGCGGTACACGGGCCTCTCACCGTTGTGGCCTCTCCCGTTGCGGAGCACAGGCTCTGGACGCGTAGGCTCAGCGGCCATGGCTCACGGGCCCAGCAGCTCCACGGCATGTGGGGTCCTCCCGGACCGGGGCACGAACCCGCGTCCCCTGCATCGGCAGGCGGACTCTCAACCACTGCGCCACCAGGGAAGCCCGCTAATACATTTTGATAACTGTATTTTGAAACAACTGGTTTCATTTATAATCCTATTTCATTTTCTGCATTTAAAAACATTATTCTGAAAGGAAGTCTGTAGGCTCCACCTGACTACCTGAGGGATGGATTATAGATCCCAGCTCTGCAGTGTCACCTAGCAGTGTTAGCAGCATAGGAGTCTAGCTCTTAACATGAATACACAAGCAAGAAAACTGCCATATTTTTCAAGCCCATTTCTCCATTTTAAGATCATGTGTATAAGGTGTGAAAATCAGTAAAAAAAAAAAAACCTCAACTAAAATTAGAGTCAGGGAGGCCAGTAGAGGGAGCTCTCACACATCATCACTCCCCATCATTTGCATGTGTTCACCTCTATTTGCATGCCCTGCAGAAAGAAGAGTACCTTGTACCCCCAAACAGGAAGAAGTCTACTACCCAGAAGGAAGATTTTCCTTGCCCAGCAACAGCCCAGCCAATGAGAAACACCACAGCCCAGCCAGTGGGAAGCAGTCACCACCCTGAACTCTTGCTTTCTTCCAATGAACTTTCCTTTGGAACAGCCCCTCGCAACTCCCCTCTTTTCTCTATAAAAGCAAGCTCCCCTCCTTCGATCTCTGGATTTGCCTATGGTCTGCCATAGCTTGTGTTTCCCAAATTGCAATTCCTCTGGCTATAACTGAATTTTGCTGGTAAGATAACTGGCTATTTTATTATTAAAGTTGACAAAAATAATGCGCCTGGTACAATGCCTGGGACATAGAAGGGTCTCAACAAATGACTGACATCCCCTCCCTTTCTGGGGAGCTTGAATGGAAGAGTTATGACCTGAGCTCCATAGTGATTGGATTGATGCACAGCAGAAGAGGCAGCTCCTCTAAGTTCACTATACTAACCACAAAGGTCAGAGTGAGACTTGAAAAGCACTTCCCCAAACTGTGCAGAACTCTCCATCCCTCAAGGAAGTAGACACATCTTTTGGGTCTGTAGCAGTGGATGGTTTTGTTGTGGGTAGAGGGGCTATTTGCACCCTAGCTGATAAACATGTTTTCCCCAGGTGATGTATAGGGTGAGGAGAGAGACAGGAGGGCTCGGGTGGGAGAGCTGGCTGGTGGCTATGTTTAAGAATGAGAGACTTCTGAAATACTTGTTTCTGTTCTGGGTACTATGAACAAGGAAACATACTCACAGAAGAAATGGCCATACACTTAAACTGTGATAATGCCTTTTTGATCTCACATTCATTTCTTAAGCCCTTAAAGAATATCATTATTGGGTTTTTTTTGGGGGGGGGGTGCTGATGTATTTTATGACTGCATGGCAGTCATAGAGCGTAGGAAATCTGAGTCCAAGGGTCATTTTGTTAAAATGAAAGATTGGATTGATCCTAAAATGGACAAATTAAGAAATCATATTGGTGTATGTTGATGTACCGAATTGATTCCCTTTTCAGTGTCTTACTCAGACACATGAGCATAAAATCTTCAGGGCTGTGACATTCAGTGAAGTATGGCAAAGCTGGGCAGCAGGGCTTGGGGTCACCTGCTGCCTGCCTGTCAAGGCTGGGCTGGTGCATGGGATCCCAGCTCTTATTTTATCCCTCCCCTGCCATCCTGGAGTGGGCACAGAATACTGTGGCATGCCTTACAAGTTCCGTTCCTGTGCCTTTCCCCATTTTATCCATCTCCACAACCTTCAAATGATAAGTGAACAGTTAAGAAAACATAGTTAGGAAAAGGGGAGTAAAACCTTTTTAATATTCCAGTTCTTTCTTTCTCCCTCATCTCAACTTCAGCCCCATCTGTGGAAAGAAAAAACTACACTTAACGAACTACTTGTGCCTGGCACTGTGCTAAGTAACCACTTTTTTTTGTATATAGTCCTTTAGTACAGCAACCCTGTAATGGGTATTATGCCCATTTGGTAGAGGAGGAAACTGAGAGTCAGAGAGCCTAAGTAATTGCCCTACTGGTGACAAAGCTAGAGAACAGCAGAGATGGCTTGGAACCAGGGCCTGTCATATCTAAGCCCATGCGGACTACCTGTGTCCAGAGTGTAGGACACCTTGCAGCTGAGACAGAGCTTGGCTCTGGGGATGTCCATGTAACCAGGATGTCCATGGACCAGGATGTCCATGTCCTGGTCATGTGTGCCAGCAGGTGAGGGCCATCAGGCTCTTGTTCTTTTTACCCAGGGAGTGGCACCACGGCCTTTAAAATGAGTCTTTATATAGGATGTGCCCTTTTGAGTATTAATTCATCCAACAAATAAGTGAATGGAAGATTCTGATTCATTGGGTTGCAGGTAGTCAGATGTTACAGTATTGTTTTTTCCTTGATTCTCTCTCATCATCTTACATTTTTTCTTATTTTTTTCTTCTGTCTGCTTCCTCTGATCTTCTCACCCTCTAGGTAAACTTTACACATTTTACGCATTTTAGCTCATTCTCCCTCTCTCCCCATAGCTCTGAGCTCACACTGGGCTGTGCTGACAGTCTGGGTATCCTGTGTAGGATATGAACCTGTTAGCAATAACAGCTACCATTTTTGAACATTAGTTATGAACTAGGTGCTCTAACATGATCATCACACTCAATCTCAAAATGCTGACTTAGGAAATGGGGCTGGGGGTACTGAAAAGCTTGACAGAGCTCACACGCCCAGAAGCAGCAGGGCTGAGACTCAAAATCAGCTATCACTGTTGCCTCTCGCCCTTGGCCACAGTGCCTTCCTTCTTGTGAACAAAATGTACACAGCCTTCCCTGTTTCCTTCCTCAACCAGACAGCTACTCGACCATCCCCTCCTCCCTTCATTCCAGTTTCACCATTAGGGAGAAGAAATGTATTAGCTTCACACCTCTTGTAACTAAAGGAAGTAGAAGACATCTTGATAATTCAGACAGCCTTGGGACTCTGTGTTTTTAAGCCCAGACATCACATAGCTGGAGGGGGAGGGCTGGGCTGGGCTCAGGCTCTATGGGCGTCCCCAGCTTGGCCCTGGAGGTCTGCAGCAAGGGGTAGGTGATGGAGGCAGTGGGGCTGCTCTAGCCCGGGTGCTGTGGGCTTTAAGAGCTGAGGCATTTCGTGCTGAGAGCCTTCCCACCTAGCTAACTGAATGTCCTTGCTGTGCACTGTCACCCACCTCGGCAAGGGACAGTACCTCATCTGATGTGCAAGTGAATGTAAGCAGAAACTAACACACCACTGTAAAGCAATTATACTCAATAAAGATGTTAAAAAGAAAAAAAGAAAGAAAGAAAACGACGACAGAGGGTTTAATGGAGCAGACAGCACAACAACCTGGCAGCAACTCCAAAGCCTGGGAATCAATGAAGCTCTCAGCCAAGGAAGGAAAGGGCCGGGCCTGGGATTCAGCTCCCTGTCCCACTTTCCCCTTAAGGCACTGGGGCTTCCATTCAATGCTGAGGTGTCCTGATTCATAGGGGACGTGGGGGAGGGGAGAAAGGCTGCAGGGCAACCTTTGCACCTGTGCCATCTGTTCCCTGACACAATGCTTGTTCTTTTGTGAACCAGAAGCCAGTCCCCACTGTGGGTCAGAAGTCATTGGCTTGAGAATGGGTGTGGGTCAAGAGGAACCACACTTTCTAACACCTGCTCTCAGCTCCTACAGGCCCCTGAGCTTTGAGGCCAAGGTGTTTACTTCTGGGTGGGTTCTTCTCTCCCCCTCCCTTACTCTCTGGGGACTGCTCTTTGCCACAGGGGGAGAAAGGGTCCAGAGGCTGCTGGCTAGAAGGAGCTGGTCACAGGGAGGTGGTGGACAGGAAAGGTGCCTGGCGGGATGACATCCGTATTCTGCCCCCTAACGTCTTGTCAGAGTACGGACCTTCAGGTGCTGGCGTCCATCTGACTCCAGGGAAGTTTGCAGCCCCAAGAGCAGTGATGGGAAGGTAAAGCGCATCGTCATCTGATGCTTGTACAGAAACTTGGTTGGGTGCAGGCCAGGTGAATCCGAGGTCCATCAGGAACTTCTGGCACAGCCCAAGTCTTAATTAGCCAGCCCCTGCAGAAGGGGTCCGAACACCCTTTCTGAAAGTTGTGTCTAACTTCCTAAGAATCCCTCCAGGTTTCCTTTCAACATCCTTAGTGATCAGCTCAAGGTCTGCTTTGCATCAGAAGCTTGTCTGGAGGCAGAATTCTGGTCTCACGGCATATGCTCAGCCTTTATGCACTAATTGCTCAGCCACAAATGCGGAAAGGTGACGCCCAGAAACACAAGAGCACCTGCTTTCCCCATGACTATATGCATCATCTATCCCTTGACATCTTTGCCATGTGGATGCCAATTACTGATTCCTTCCCTCCAGAGCAAATCTTATTACCGGTGTGAGAAGGGCCAGTGCCTGACTCTGAGTTGCTTTACTGTGCCCTGAATTCCTTCCCTGCTGGGTGAAAATTCAATACACTGTACAGGGGTGGTGCTCAGAGGTCTCCTGAATGAAAGATAGAGAGGCGAGGACCTGCATGCTCTCTTGTTATTTCTGTGGGCTGTGGCATCATTTATACCCTGCAGAATTTCAGAGGGAAAAGAGAAAGCTTCTTATTTTTTCAGAGGTAATAGGGAAGGTGCATGGACTTTTAACCCTTTGTCTTTTTTAAGTAGAGTAAAAAGATGTGTCATTGGAAAGAAGAGATATCTAGATGTTACAGTTACTTTTAAAGTGTGATTCTGAACTGGAGGAATGGAAAAGCCCTTTAGCCTGGATGAAACCAACAGTATTAAAACTCAAACACCAAATGAATAAGTCAACCACGCAGGTCAGGCTCACTCTTTGCTCCCATTCAGAGCTGCCCTGTATATACCTGACGAAGTCCCAGGGGCTTTGGGCATCACCCACTGGGAGAGGTACAGAGCTGACAAATCTCAATCTGGGCTGCATGTGAGAACCACCTGGGGGCTTTAAAAGGAAAGATGCTGAGTCCCCAGCACAGAGAATCTGACTCATTTGATCTGCGGTAGGACCCAAGCATGGGTATTTTCAGAGGGGTGTGGGAAGTGGTAACCTTCTATTAAAAAGTGCTTATGAAAAAGTGTAACCTCCGTATAGTGACACGCACAAATCTTGAGCACCCAGCTTAATGAATTTTTATGAATAAATACTGTTGAAACCCACCCCATCCCCATCCAGATACAGAACATCATCATCCCCCAGAAGCCTCAGCACAGGATTTTAAAAATTAAACTCTTTTATTTTGAAAAAATTAGAACTCTTCAAGTTGCAAGAGTATAAAATGAACTCAGCAAGGGTATTTTAAAAATCTCCCCTGTTGATTCTAATACACAGACAGGATTGACAGCAGTAATTTGCTGGTTACTTTTGTTTTTGTTTTTTGTGTGTGTTTTTTTGCCACATTCTGGCCATGGAAAGCCTTCAGTAAAGCATGGGCATACGGTTTTAATTTTCTGTTACTGATTTCTTAACCAGGTCATTATTGGTTCCTTCAATATAGAAATTAATGTCAGCCTCAGATGCATTTAATTCTGTTGTACTGTGACTGTCTCTGTAACTTTTCAAGCGTCGTTTATGATTCACAATCTCCCTCTTTCTGGCTATATATGGTTTAGGTGGCCCTTTTTGCTCAAATAAGAATATCTTATGTGTGCTTGGGAAAAATAAAGGTGGGGATCACGCTAATCTTTTGTGGGTTGGCCACTGTCAGTTTGCAAGGCCAGAGACAAACCTGGAGCCCTCCACAAGGCTCGTCACAGTTCAAGGGCAGGGATGTGCGAAAGGCAGGAGTCTGGGGAGCTGAATACTGAGTGAGGAAACAAGATAAAAAACAAAAGCAATCGTGTCCAGGCCTGGTGGAAACAGGCAGACTGCAAAGGCCAACCTGAGTTATGAGTTTAGGGAGGCCAGCAGGAGAAATTCTGAGATGTGATGGGAAGGGAGGACCAGGAAGGGGGCAGCAATAAAGCCAGGAGCCAAGAAGCTGTGTTGTCACCAGAGGCTGAGACACAGAACATTCTGGCCTTAGAAGGAATCCAGCTCCCAGGCTGTGCTCTGTGCAAGTACCTGGCAGAGATGGCCAGAGGGGCTGTAATTGTGACGATCTGCACCTGGCACCTTATTTCCATTTACATAAAGGCTGCGTATGGACTAGCGGTGGCTCTGGGGGCAATGCTGGGTACAGCTGGACTCTGCCCAGGCCCCGCACCTCCCTTTTGTCTCCTGATACACAGTTCCTATGGAGCAATTCCTTACGTGGTAGCTAAGTGACTCTTCCATTTGGAACAGCGAGCTGAGTGGGGTGGGCATTAGACACCGCCATACAGGGGAAGGTTCTTAGGGTGACTGAGGTCTTCAGGTCCCAGATGAAGGAGGAGAATCTCCTTTAATTCCTCAGATGGTGGCAGAGGACAAGCCTCACGGTGGATATGGGTAACTGCCTATATGAGGGCATCTCTGGCCCAGAAGTGACCAAAGAGTCTAAAAATGAGAAACCCATCACACTCAAATGTTTGGCAAAGAAAAGTTCTCTTCAGACCCCGTAACCAATTTCTTATGTCTTGTGTATTTTTTGTTGTCGTTAAATACAATTTTGGTTTGCATATAACTTTTTGGGTTTATTAAAAGAAAGAGTGTGACACCATGAATTTTATAGCTCAGTATGAAAAACAAATCACAATGCATCTGAACACTGAAGTCTGTCTTGTCTTTGATTTTAGCAATGAGTTAAATTCACTTAAGGTTTTTCCCTAACAGAACTATGCTTTGTAATGAAAAGCTGCTCTGTTCTTAAAAAGAAAAGAAAAACAAAAGCAGAAAACCAGAAAATGAGCAAGGAGTGAATTTTTTTTTTTTTTTTTTTTGTGGTATGCGGGCCTCCCTCTGCTGTGGCCTCTCCCGTTGCGGAGCACAGGCTCCGGACGCGCAGGCCCAGCGGCCACGGCCCACGGGCCCAGCCGCTCCGCGGCACGTGGGATCCTCCCAGACCGGGGCGCGAAGCCGGTTCCCCTGCATCGGCAGGCAGACGCGCAACCACTGCGCCACCAGGGAAGCCCCAAGGAGTGAATTTTTGAAATCTAATTTTTTAGATTGATTAGATTTTAGATAGAACAAAGAATGAGTTTTTGAAGTCATCGTGGTTTTAACATACATAGTACTCATAGTTTGCCAACTTCAGCCTGTTTTCATACACATACACACACTCATATGTGCACAAATATAACCAGAACACGTCCCCTCCCCTTTCCTTACATATTGAATTCAATTCCTAGATTCTGTTAACCTCTCGCAGCATTTCATTGTTTGTGGGTGAAGCAACTGGGAGCTTGTGCCTTCTGAGAGGGCAAGTACTAATCAGAAACATGAAACCTTCAAGTATTCTGAGGAGGCAGGAACGGTTAAGTGCTTAGGAGCAACTGGGGAGGGGGCCTGTGGAGCAAGGGTGGTAGAGTCACCTCTTAATTTCTGCAAATTGATGGTCCTTGACAAGATGGGATTCTTCCTGCTCCCATCCCAGTCCTGAGCTGCCAGAAGAGGTGAGGCTGACATGGGCTGAGCCTTGGACTAAGCCCAGAGGAGACGAATAAAGGCACTTGTGGGTGCCTCCTGTGCATGACAGTCCCCAGAACAATTGTAAGTCACGTTGCCTTATATGCTGATTATGATCTATGCATCCTTTCACCTCCACTTACACGGGGACCCCAGAGTTGATAGCACAAAGGAAACAACTGAAAGCAGTGGCATTAAAAATAGCAAAATGGGGCTTCCCTGGTGGCGCAGTGGTTGAGGGTCCGCCTGCCGATGCGGGGGACGCGGGTTCGTGCCCCGGTCCAGGAGGATCCCACGTGCCGCGGAGCGGCTGGGCCCGTGAGCCATGGCCGCTGGGCCTGCACGTCCGGACCCTGTGCTCCGCAATGGGAGGGGCGGCAACGGTGAGAGGCGCGCGTACCGCAAAAAAAAAAAAAAAAAAAAAAAAAAAAAATAGCAAATTGAAAAGGTATTCCTAAATGATCACTGGCACAGTCTTACCTTACACAGATCTCTATAAGGAGGGTGGGAATCCTAGACATTACAAGAGGGAGAAAGATGATGATGACAGTGTTGTTCTCAAATCAGCATTTACGAGAGAGGAAAGGGATGGGAATGGAAGCTGAAATAAAACAAGATGACTGCCCGGCTGGTGCAAGGCCAGCCTCTTACCATAGTGTGGGATGATGGCCCAGGCCATGGCAGAGGCGTAGATGCCGCCAATCATCCAGAACATGCAGAGCCAGCTCAGATGCTCACCCCGCTTCTCTCGGGCCAGCACTTCAGCAAAGTAGGAGAACACGGTGGGAATGGCTCCTCCAATCCTGCCAAGAGGTACAGAGGATACGTGAAATCAGAGCCTGTACAGCCAATGTGAAGTACAAAGGGCAGAGCCAAAGCAAGCTCTAACAACACATGCTCTCTCTCTATCCCAGCATATCAAGGAAGGTATATTTTCTACCATTTAGTAACTTTAATCTTGAACCTGCAATTAAGCTATGTTACCAAAAGGTGGCAGTGGTGCCCCACCTCTGTGCTTTACAGAACTTAGCTTAAGTTCTCCATGGACTTTCTGTTCCTTGTTGAATGTTCGACATGATATTTATCAAAAAAAAAAAAGCCCACAATATTTTGTATAATCTAGGGAATATTTTAATTAACACATTAGAAAAAGAGATACTATGATTATGTCCTGTCCATTACCTGGAGACTTTGGAAACAGCTTCAAACACCTCGAGAGGGCTGTCTGCAACTCATACTTACTACCCCACAGGATTGGTCCCGGAGCCCAATCTGGCTGATGTGTCGGCAAACACAGGACCAACAGGGTTGTTTCCTAGACTGGCTCTGGTCCCAATCCAGCAGATATTGCTGAACGAGTACGAGCTCCTGCTTTAGATACCAATAGTACAATGCTTCCTTCCAGTCCAGGTGATTATAAGAGATGCTGACTGATCTCTGGATAGAGGATATGAACAGTGACCTCTACCCAGGTTAAGGGTTCTCAAATGAGGGTCTATGGAATAAAAGTTTTGTTCATTCTGGGGAGATGAGCCGTATAGATCTCATCAGAATTTCAAACTGACCTTAACCCCCAAATTTTAAGAGCTATTGCCTAAGAAAGTAAGGTAGTATGGGAAAAAATTACTATCATTCCAAACAATATGTGAATTCTTAAACATTTTTTTATAAAATGTGCAATATAAGCAAGTTGTAAAGACAACATCTAGTGATACAGTTTTTAAAATATGTATTGATTCCTTTATGTTCAGAATTCTGTAAGGAAAACTGCTATTGACATTTCATGTAAATTTGATGTCAAGGTGTAACACATGTATTTATTCATTTAGCAATAACTGATTTCCTTAGAGCCTTTGATATGATAAAGAAGTACTGGCAGTGACCTTAGCAAATGTGATTAAGAGAAAGGCCATCTCTGCAGCAAACTAGATGTACCAAATGAACCGCAGCATTCATAATGTCACTCTGCATCAACTAGTAGGTCAAAGTATGGCATCATTTCATAAGTCTGCCCCTGCTTATAGTAATGTGGTAGTTATCTACTGCTGGATATGGGCAGACCACCTAGAACAGTGATTTTCAATCTGTAGGCTATGGAATTAATTTAGTAAATGTAAACAGCATTTTAAAAATTGAAATAGAGACAAAATATTTGAGTGACACTCAAGTAATAAGGATAAGCATCATTTCATTAAATTTTGTGTCCGTAATAAATACATTTATAGGATATAATGTATATTTGTATATGTATGTGAGTATACATATATATTTAATATATAACTATATATACTTATATATATAAATGTATAATGAGTCACAATGTGTTTCTTAGTGAGAGAAGCTGTTCAAAGAGTTTATTTTTTTCTAAATAAAGCAGCTTTTTATTTATTTTTTATTTTTAAAAATAAATTTATTTATTTATTTATTTTTGGCTACATTGAGTCTTTGTTGCTGTGCGCGGGCTTTCTCTGGTTGAGGCGAGCAGGGGCTACTCTTCGTTGCAGTGAGCGGGCTTCTCATTGCAGTGGCTTCTATTGTGAAGCACGGGCTCTAGGCACGCTGGCTTCAGTAGATGTGGCGCTCAGGCTCAGTAGTTGTGGCTCGCGGGCTCTAGAGCACAGGCTCAGTAGTTGTGGCGCACGGGCCCATTTGCTCCACGGCATGTGGGATCTTCCCGGACCAGGGATTGAACTCGTGTCCCCTGCATTGGCAGGCGGATTCTTAACCACTGCGCCACCAGGGAAGTCCTCAGAGAGTTCAAAAATCATTACCTTAAAGCATCTGTATCTGTTCCTCTGGGCTATGAATGTGACAGTTCTACCTAAAATCCCTGTATGACTCCACATGACTTCAGATGCAGCACACATGGCAACACACATGGCAAGAGCACATGTGCCATCACACCAGGGGTAGACAGCCAGGACCAAGTCCATCAATCAGACCCCCAAAGAAGAAAGAGATGCTGTGATGAACAGTCACAGCTGGCTATAAACCACACCACATAGACTCACACAGTTCTCTGCCTGGCTTCTTGAGGACCTCACACCATGCTCGGACAGCTAGCTGAATTTAAAAATTCAACGAAGTTTTGGACAGATTTGAAATGGTTCCATCACAGCACACACTATTTTAATGGGAAATAAAATGTGTCATAAATCATTTAATGCTACTCCTTTGTCATTGAATGTGAAGAATCTGTTTCTCTGCATCATAAAGTCTCAGGTTCCTAATCTGTGCCTTCACTTCTCAGTGCATAGAAAGAGTCCCAGTGTTTACTGATTTTTCACATCCTAATTAATGTTTCATCAGGATTCTGGACATTCTGTATGTAAGAGCTATAACTTACATTTCATAAAGGCACAACTGTGTGTCAGGATATGCCAGGCTGTTCTGAACCAAAATGAATGTACAAGAGGGCAGCTAAAAAGGCAAGTGGGAGACTTGCCTGTTAGTTTTAAACAAATCACTGTTGCATAATAGAACGCCAACTTTAGGGCTTTTAAACAATCCTGCTGGTTTTGATTCAATGACTCTTTTTTAAGGTGTTTTTTTGTTTTGTTTTTTGGATTTTTTTGCATGGATGTCTCAATGTCTGTAAAGCAGACCACAAGGAACTCTAAAATCAAGGGCTAAATGAGTCTGAAGGAACGAGGGAGGGAGTCTGCTTAATTCCCTTGCAAAGTCCTTCAGACTCAGGGACCTAAAAAACAATCCAAGCATTCACATTTCTCACTGTGGGCTGATCATCTATTTGGGGGAAAACATTACTCCTCATCTTACTGTGACGTCCTTCAAGCAGAGAAAAAACATTACAGCATGCTGTAATATTAACTATTACTAGTATTTCATACCCCACCAGAGTGCTTACACGTTGTTTACACTAGACGGGAGGCTCTTAGAAGTTGAGGACTATATGGTGTTCATCTTTGAATCCCTTCCCTGGCCCACTGAGCGTGCACTAAATACTTACTCAGAAGAACTGAATTTTCCAAAGACTCTCCGGTGATGTAGGGGAGACGTAATCTGCTCTGACGACCTAAACATCTCCAGTGAGTGGAAACATACATCTTATGTCCTGGGCCAATATGACCTGAGAAGTTGGGGGTGCTGGAATGGCAGTTCTGACGGCAGCAGAGCCCCCACAGAGTTCTTGAATTACTCTATGTCTTAGTTGCCACCCTTCACCACCAAATCTTATATAATCAAAGTTTCCCTCTACTATTCTACCTCAATATTTTGTGTGAGGGGCTATTACATTTCCTTATTTGTTTTATTGTACTAAGATACAATTTCTGAGAATATCTGAAGAGATAAAAACATTAAAATGGCAGTTTTCAAATTCCCACATATCAGTGGTTGTTAAATAGTGCTGATTTTGCTCCCCTCTCCTAGCAGACATTTGACAATGTCTGGAGATATTTTTAGTTGTTACAACTCAGAAGTTGCCACTGGCATATAGTGGGTAGAGGTCACGCATGCTGCTAAAGATCCTACAGTATACAAGGCAGTCCCTCACAACAAAGAATTATCCAGCCCCAGATATTAATAGTGCTGAGGTTGAGAAATGCTTGCAATGGGGATATAATATGGAAAATATGATATTTTATATTAAAAAGCCAGAATATAAGTCATAAAATAGTTATCTTTTACATTGCTTGATGGGTAACACATGTCTAAATTCAGTTAACATGGAGAGCTTTTTTGTTGTTCCTTATATAATGATCAGTTAGCTGCCGTTGAAATTTGTTCAAGTTCATTTCTGATGGAATATTTACATAAATGAAGCAATCAGATCAGGGTGGTTTATAAAGAATTTTTCTCACAATTGGATATTAAGTCTATTTTATTAGCTGTCATAAAGGGTCAAATCTTAATTATCCATGGTAATAGGAGGCACAAAGGGAATAATAATTGAAATGCACACTCTGTTACAGGTGGAAGATTAGTCCGATTCAAAATAATTGAACTGACACGAATGAAACAGAATGTTGATATTTGGAATTTGAGCTGGAGTTATTCCCTAAGTGCTATTAATTTTAGGTTTTTACAACTTTAATTATAGAAATATAAAGAAAGTAAAAAATCTGCGTAGAACACATCACTAGAATAAACTGGGACCACACCCTCACCCCACTGCATGTGTATGTGCATGTATGTGCAGGAACACACAATATATCCCTCAAAAGGTCTGCAATACTCCATAGTAGGCATCAAGTAGATATCATGAAACATATTTATTTTCCTCAATAATTTAAGACAAATTCACAAACGAGATACTGTATATGGCAAAGGGTGTATCAGCTTTACAGACAAAATTTCTCCTCTGTTGGGAACACGAGACCCTTAGGTTGAATGGGTTTAGCATAGCAGGATGAAGGAGAAGGCCAAGCATTACTGTCTCCACAAACCTCCTTGAAAAACTGGGAAGCCTGACTGTCCTAGGCCTGCAAATTTCACAGCCACACCTGGCGCCACTCCAGGCCCGATGACAATTCAGGGGTGGACTATGTTTGTCCCTGTACCTTGTGATACTGATGTATGCTGGCTATTGAGGTGAAGAGGGGGAGGGGGTTAGGTTTCTGCAGTGAAAGAAGGAGGTTGCAGACAAAAAGGCTAATTGTACTTAAAATGGCTCAAAATATGACGTTCAGGGGAGAAATGATAGAATGATGACTTCTTCTCCTGAGCAGGAATTCTACCGAGTAATTCTGTTCTGCTTTAATTCTTCAGCTGAGCATATAATGAAGAGTAATTTCATTCTAACTTATTTCACCATGTGACTGTCAACCAGTCTTGTACCTCAGTCTTCCCCCTCCACTGGGAAATGGGGTATTATATGAGAACAGAATTAAGGAGGAAGTTGAATAACCATTGTAAAGTCATGTGTTCCATACAGATAATAAGAGCTGACTCTGGTGGCCTTATTACGATAAGTATTACAGGTTTATAAAAAGACTAGTGAATGGTGTAGTCTATGCCAGGAATCACAGTTACAAATAAGTCGCATGAAAAATATCCTTTTAACCCTTACTCAGAATCAAAAAAAAAAAAAAAAAAGGAAGGAAGACACTGAACTGCCAGGCAAGTTGGACAGCAATTTAGAACCAATTCATTATGTTTTCTTTTTTTTTGGCTGCACTGTGCAGCATGCAGGATCTTAGATCCGCGACCAGGGATCAAACCCGTGCCCCCTGCAGTGGAAGCGCGGAGGCTTAACCACTGGACAACCAGGGAAGTCCCCATTATGTTTTCAATTGGACCCAGAAGTAAAAACAGCCTCAAAGATGAACTTTTCAGTGACTTCCTTTTCATGGAAGTAAATAGACTATCACAGAGGAGGCTGTACAGAGGTTTAGATGAAAGAACACAAATCTAACATCTCTGAATGGGCTGGGTCAGCACACAAAATGAGACTGCTGTATTGATAAGAAGGCATACGTTTATTATGAGTAATCAAGATAGAAGCATGAGGGACTTCCCTGGTGGTGCACTGGTTAAGAATCCACCTGCCAATGCAGGGGACACGGGTTCGATCCCTGGCCAGGGAAGATCCCACATGCTGCGGAGCAACTAAGCCCGCGTGCCACAACTACTGAGCCTGCGCTCTAGAGCCCGTGAGCCACAACTACTGAAGCCCGCGCGTTCTAGGGCCTGTGCTCCGCAACAAAGAGAAGCCACCGCAATGAGAAGCCCGCGCGCTGCGATGAAGAGTAGTCCCCGCTCGCTGCAACTAGAAAAAGCCTGCACGCAGCAAAAAGACCCAACACAGCCAAAAAAAAAAGACAGAAACAGGAGAACATTTCCTGGTAATGGAACCAATCATCAAATAAGGAATGGGAATCCCCTATGCCCAGTCATAAAGGATGGGTGCTAAAGGATGGGTGGTTAGGGAAGCTTTAGTCCTCCCATCTCCAAAGCCACAGTTTAAATCTGACTATTTTAAGAACATTGAGATTAAACATGTAAAAGTTGTGCTTCTAAAAAAACATAACTTCAACTCCCCTAGCCCTTGTTTGCAATCAGGGTGGTGCCCTAAGCTTCCCAAACGTATACAGGTCTGCATATCCACAGCAACAGACCTGGTACCACTGGGAGAGGTGTATTCAGAGATCGGTATCCTAATGCTGTCTTGAAAAAAAGGGCCTGTGCTCCTCAACAAAGAGAAGCCACCGCAATGAGAAGCCCGCGCGCTGCGATGAAGAGTAGTCCCCGCTCGCTGTAACTAGAAAAAGCCTGCACGCAGCAAAAAGACCCAACACAGCCAAAAAAAAAGACAGAAACAGGAGAACATTTCCTGGTAATGGAACCAATCATCAAATAAGGAATGGGAATCCCCTATGCCCAGTCATAAAGGATGGGTGCTAAAGGATGGGTGGTTAGGGAAGCTTTAGTCCTCCCATCTCCAAAGCCACAGTTTAAATCTGACTATTTTAAGAACATTGAGATTAAACATGTAAAAGTTGTGCTTCTAAAAAAACATAACTTCAACTCCCCTAGCCCTTGTTTGCAATCAGGGTGGTGCCCTAAGCTTCCCAAACGTATACAGGTCTGCATATCCACAGCAACAGACCTGGTACCACTGGGAGAGGTGTATTCAGAGATCGGTATCCTAATGCTGTCTTGAAAAAAAATTAACCTCCCTACTGAGAGAGCTGGAAGCATGCATTCCCATAGCACCTAAGTGGTGTCATGAGTAAAGATGGTGATAATCATTATAATGATCTGTGAGAAATGATGTCAAAAAACATGCAGACTTTTCCAGCCACTTGCGGTATATATCTTAGTCATTCATTCCTCCTTTCACCTTCCCACCCACCTGCCATTTACCCATCCATCCATCATCACCCTATGCAGCCCCTCACCCAGTCAAATTCTGGGCCAAGCCCATCACCTGTTGCTGGAGGTACAGGCATGAAGAACACACATTCCCACCCTCAAGGAGCTCAGAGAGTCAATTCTAAAAAGTGCATGAGGCTAGTTTTCACAATTATAAATTATGAGTCTGGGAGATCTTTTCCTCTGTTACTTCTTTCTCTCTTGGGATCAACAGTTCTTTTGCCAAAAGGTATAATGGGAAATAAAGTGTGTCCAAAAGGTCAACCGTTGTTGGAAATTCTCGTAAAAGGCATTGTCCAAGACAGTGCCTTTCAACAGAAATACCATGTGAGGCACATATAAATTTTTAATTTTCTAGAAAAGAAATTAAAGCAAAAAATCAGGTATAGTTACTTTTAATATATATTCATTTAACCCCATGTATCCAACTATTATCATTTTAACATGTAATCAATATAAAAATTATTAATGAGATATTTTACGTTCTTTATGTATTTTTAAAAAAATTTTTATTGAAATATAGTTGCTTTACAATATTGTGTTAGTTTCTACTGTACAGCAAAGTGAATCAGCTGTATGTATACATATATCCCCTCTGTTTTGGATTTCCTTCCCATTTAGGTCACCAGAGGGCATTGATTAGAGTTCCCTGTGCTATACAGTAGGTTCTCATTAGTTATCTACTTTATACATAGTATCAGTAGTGTATATATGTCAATCTCAATCTCCCAGTTCATTCTTTTGTATGTATTAAGTCTTTGAAAGCCAGTGCTATGTATTTTGTACTTACAGCACATCTAAATTTGGTCACATTTCAAGTGATCGGTGGCTACGTATGGCCTGTTTGACAACACAGGCCTACTGTGACCCACTGTTTACAATTTGGGTTTGCGATTATTTTTGGATTAAAGATAATTTAGTTTGTTGCCTCATCTTCCATATTGAAAAAGGTCTTTCCATTCTGCTTCTTTGTGTCAGAAACCTTCTTGAACTGATCTGCTCAAAATGTTTATTTAGTGTCTATCAAGTATTTGGATTTCCTTCCCATTTAGGTCACCAGAGAGCATTGATTAGAGTTCCCTGTGCTATATAGTAGGTTCTCATTAGTTATCTACTTTATACATAGTATCAGTAGTGTATATATGTCAATCTCAATCTCCCAGTTCATTCTTTTGTATGTATTAAGTCTTTGAAAGCCAGTGCTATGTATTTTGTACTTACAGCACATCTAAATTTGGTCACATTTCAAGTGATCGGTGGCTACGTATGGCCTGTTTGACAACACAGGCCTACTGTGACCCACTGTTTACAATTTGGGTTTGCGATTATTTTTGGATTAAAGATAATTTAGTTTGTTGCCTCATCTTCCATATTGAAAAAGGTCTTTCCATTCTGCTTCTTTGTGTCAGAAACCTTCTTGAACTGATCTGCTCAAAATGTTTATTTAGTGTCTATCAAGTATCAGACATTGTGTGTTAGGAAATCACAGTCATTTCTCATTGAATCTGAGGGAGCACAGCCTGGTGGTTATGAGCGTGGAGCTAGACTGCCTGGGTATGACATGACTATACCACTTACTGTGTGACCTTGGACAGTTACTTAACCTCTCTGTGCCTCAACTTCCTCATCTATAAAATGGATGGAATAAATAGTATCTTCCTCATAGGGTCACCATGAGGTTTAAAGGAGTCAATATTTACAAAATGTGTAACACAGCATCTCATAGGGCAAGTACTATACAGGAGTTTGATAAAACACATTTTAAAAGTTGAAAAATTTTAAATGGGTCTGCATTTTTCCCATACGATGAGTAAGTAAAACCTTATAGTTTAGAATTAGACTAAAACTCAGAAGACCTGGGGGTTTACTGAACATGTGAAAGTCATTCTAATTTTTAAAAGGCAGCATATTTTTGCATACCTAATTATTAGAAAAATGTTGCGGAAATAAATGAGCTTCTACATATAAAACACTTTGAAGAATTCCAGTTAGTGGTGATCATCTCTACAAAGTCAAGGTATTCTGGTTATTATAATTTTATAATAATGGATGGATATTGGTTAATGGATGGATATTGCAAGCAGCTATGAATTATGCATTTATGAGGCTCCATTTGCAGAGGGAGAAATGACTGTTCATTCTCCTACTATACACAGACACTGACATTTCATTTCAATTTCTGTTGCTGGTGTATTTTTCTCCTGACCTTTATTCTTAGCAGTGCCAGGCCTTCAGTGAGACGCTCCTAACTCTGACATTGCCTGGCATCTGAAGCATTATCATTCCCATAATTAACAGTGACTGGAAGCAAATAATTTAATTCTGGGCAAATGAAAATGAATCAATGGTGTCAACTCCATTTCCCATCTTTCTAATTTTCTGTAACAAAAGAGGAGACGGAAATGTCTGTTCCCTGGTGTGAGATTCACTTAGAAAAGTGAGAGACAGATAAATAATTGGTGATGCCCTCCCTACTCCTCGTTCCCACGAAACACTGCTGTCCCCGGCAGGAAAATCATTCTTTGTGCTGAATAAATATTTAAAGTCACACAGAATATGTCAGCTGGACATATTTATGTTTCTAAGAAAATATACTCATGACTTAGTGTGGTGAATTAAGACGAAAGCACATCTATCACAAACCCAGGTAGACCTCAGGTTAAAACAAGAGGTCCTTCCAGGCTCCTTTATATGCAGAACAGGAATATAACACAGTGCTACTAATGATGCCTCAGCAACAAAATAAGATAGAGCAAGGGGAAGCCTGTGGCATTTGCGAAAAATCAACACAAAGGCGTTTTAACTTTGGATTCAGAATGCACAGTTTACTTGTTTACAGAGTGGCTAGTTCAAAGGACTTCATTGCAACTTAAGTCCTGGCTGTGTCATTCCTGGTTCCATCACTGAACCTTAATCTATAAAATGAAGGGTTTGGACTGTGACCCAGAAATTCTCTTTCTCCTCTGAAATGCCCAGTGTTTGGAACTGGTGGACAGGCACTATACCAACGTGGAGATTCTGTCAGTTGCTTTGTCTATTCCAAGTATGCATTCTGGAACTGGGAAATAACCATATTGTGGTCCCTACTGGACCCACTGTGCGATGGACCTGAGCTCAAACTCCATTGATAACCTGACATCCGTAAGTCCCTACCCTGACTAGTGGACCACAGTGACATTTTGAGTCTCCTGGAATTAATGTCAGTTCAGAGCCAGTGCCTAGTAAGCCCTGAAAAGTCTGAGGATTTCCTTTTTCCTCAGGCAGTTACCCTGGTAAAAGGCTATAGGTCCTTTTGGGGAAGGCTGGGAAAAAGATGAGCAGTATAAACTTTCAGCAATGTACCAGGGTCCTTCCACCAGGAGACCCAGTCTCCCCTTCGTTCAAGGGGTTCTGGGTCTGTAAATGGGCTCAAGTCTGTGAATTGACTGAGGGGCCATGCCTCTCTGTTTTTATGATGCAAATTAAACTTTTGGTCACTTGATCTAGAACTCTTCCCCTTATATAGATCAAGTAACACTTTAGTAAATTTCCTATCTATTTCATTTCTAGGAACACCATGGCCGTAGGTCTGTGCCGGTCAGATTATTCCACGGCTGCCCTGACTGGTGTCCTTTACAGTAACCTCTCCCACCTTGCCTTGAGCAATTAAGCAGTAAAGAGCAGACAGACCCATCTTGTCAATCTCTGCCCTCTTGGAATTCACATGCTGGTGGAGGAAAGAAATAAACACACAACAAGCAAATATTTTGGGGCATCAATCAGTGCTACCAAGAAGACATACCAAGGGAATGTGGTGAGAGTCACCGGGAGGGGTGGTCTCAGGATGGCCTGTCTGAGGTCGTGAGTGCTGAGGGCTCAGGGAGAAGATCCTATGAAGCAGAAAGGATGGCAAGATTGACACTCCTGGGAAATGTGTGGAGCGGTGCAGGGTCTGAGCACCAGAGGCTCACGACAGAAAAATTCCCGGCATTCTAAAACCTTATTTCCTTGGTCATCTAGTTTTCCTCAATTCAAAACCAGATCAGATGTGGATGGAGGGAGCTGCCTGGTAAACAGAAATAACAAGATCTCTTATTTATTATTTATTTTTGTGGGAAAGTTTGATTTTTTCCATATAGCTTTTTTTTTAACATCTTTATTGGAGTATAATTGCTTTACAATGGTGTGTTAGTTTCTGCTGTATAACAAAGTGAATCAGCTATACGTATACATATATCCCCATATCCCCTCCCTCTTGTATCTCCCTCCCACCCTCCCTATCCCACCCCTCTAGGGGGTCACAAAGCAGGGAGCTGATCTCCCCGTGCTATGCGGTGGCTTCCCACTAGCTATCTATTTTACATTTGCTAGTGTACCTATGTCAAGATCTCTTATTTAAGGTCTCCAGGATCAAAGTCTTAATTCTTTGGCTTGAGTTTTAATTAAGAATGTTTAAATAAAAAGGGACTGTGTCAAACTTCAGCTGCTTATGTACTCAGTGCATAAGTAATGGGTGTAAGGAGGGTTTAAACATTACATGCCTTTAAAAACAAGAAGAACCTTCAAGTGGAAAATGGTTTTTCATTCACAATTTTGTCATTGTTTTCTCCTTCTTCTGTGAGTCTCCCACGCCCCTTGCTGCTGCCTCTCTTAGGGCACTGATGAGTTCTTAGCAGGTGGCGAATGGGAGGGCTGTCTGTGTGTCTTCCCTCTACAACCAGATGGGAAGCATCTGGGGGCCAGGTCTCATCTATATCTGTGAAAGGTCCCCGGTGGTTTCAGGGGTAGAGCAGGTGTGAAACTGTTTTTTTTGAGTTGAATTGGAATGGAATTGGAGAAAATAGAGACTCAGCTGAGACTTCCCTGAGATTCACAGACAGGGTGTCCAGATGAACCCTAGCTGCTGAGAAAACCCCTCTGTCATCAGGGTAGCACTCCACATGTTATGAGTAGGTAACAAGACCCAGAAACTCAGCCAAGGAAGAGAGATCGCTTTCTTCATTTCCCTTAACAACTGCATTTCTCAGGTCTCCTCAGCTGCTGGATCCCACAAGGTTCTGGGTGTTTTGGTGAGTAAGCTCACATCACTCCCCTCAGTCCCACCCCCAGCCTAGGGAATCTCCATCTATTCTGGAAAGCAGGGATGCTCCATTTTAGTCGCCTGTTTTCTCCCAAGTCTTTGCCCATGATTAGTCTTTTCTGTTTCCCTCTTGGGCGAGACTTGAAATTGCAAAGTCAGAAAGAGGCCTCTTTTCCCCTCTCCCTGTGCTGTCACTCTGAGGCAAGGAGCACAGGACAGCTTAGCTGAATGAATGGGAGGAAGAACAAAGAAAGAGCAGGAATGCCAAACGGGGTGGGGGTGGGGGGATGTTTCTAGACATTATCCCGAATTTCCTTCCCTACCCTGTACTTGGACACATTATCTCACTTGATCTTCATACTCCAAGGTAGGATGTGAAGTACCATTACCTCTCTTTTCCAAAAGATGAAGCAGGTTGGAGAGCCAGAGGGACCTTCCCAAGGTCTCACAGTAAAGGGCAGGGATAGGGTGGACTTGGGTTTCTGGACTCCCAATCCTGTGCCAACTTTGCAAAGGCACACAGTGCATTAGCCTCTGGTAGCACAATTTACAGAGCCTAACTGAGTTAGCAATACACAGTTTGTGCTTTGCCAGGTAAATTATCTTATTTAGAGGTCTGCAGCCCTGAGCTGCTGGCTGAAGAATGATTTGTCTGCAATAGAGAAGAGGATGATGTCATGAATATACTCAAGCAGTCTCTGTCTCTGTACTGCCCTTGAACTGGCTTCTAGACAGTCCCTTAGTCTGGAGTATTTTGCAGCCACCAGAATGTTCCTTTTCTCTGCAGTCAACTGGGTTGACCATGTCATCATCCAGACTGGCAATTAAAATTGCCATAATAATTTGACCACAGTTGGGTACTTTTGAGTCTGTGGATATCATCGACATTTCCTGGATAGGATTGTGAATGGAAAGGACTGGAAAGTTCAGAACTTAGGCTATTAGTCTTCTCCTGACAGGCTAGTGGTAGTATGTAAGTAAAAGAAAGCAAAAGGAAGCTTTCCCGGTAGCAAGAATGTCTTATGCTATGGACCCTGAGAAGGGCTGAAAACAAATAGCCCCAAATAACACCTGTTCTTCCTCAGGTATCTCAATTCAGTCAGCATTAGATGTGGGGCAGCTCCGTGAATCCATGATCCAAATACCTCCCCAAGGATGACGTATGTAGCCAGTCTCACACAGAGCCCTGAGCACCAAAGGTCCCCTCTGTTAAGGAAAAGCCCTCTTTCCCCATCAATATAAAGCAAATTATTGATTCTGATCATTTTTCTCCAAGGAAAAAATATTATCACTCTTTCCCAAACTTTCCAACTCTCTTGGTTTACTGGAGTGTCCTCACTCTAAGGAAATCGCCTGAAATTTGTGCAACTTAGTCACGTATTTGCAAAGTGCCCACTGTGTGTAGAATGTAGCACAGGAGAGGCCATAAGAAGACAAAAAAAGAACATCAGAAAAATCTGTGGATAATCTTCCAATCTCAATATGTGCACAAATCTTGTAGCAGAAAATGATATAAAAAAGTAACAATGTTTTGAATGAATTATAAAAGTGACCCATTGGTCTGCATGGGGAAATCTCTGTACTCGTGAAATAACCCACTTACACAGTCCTTCCCTTTGATGCCTTATATTCCT
Organism: Physeter macrocephalus; assembly: GCF_002837175.3. Classification (NCBI taxonomy): domain Eukaryota; kingdom Metazoa; phylum Chordata; class Mammalia; order Artiodactyla; family Physeteridae; genus Physeter; species Physeter macrocephalus. The sequence continues at coordinate 77,258,789 of NC_041221.1, read as the reverse complement.
TAGCTCTGATTTGAAGTACTACTATATGTAATTAGGAGAGATGGGTTGCAGTTTTCTGATCTTCTCTTTGGGCAAGACTGTGCTTTGCTGTGTGGGTACCGCCGTCATCAACCACCATAACTGATCTGCTTCTCAAATTCATAACCCAGCACTGCCCCCTGCCCTTTCTTCATGCATTTTTATTTCACTTTATATTATTCCTATAGATCCGTCTTATGCTAGACCCCTCAGAAAGAAAGTCTCTAATGAAAACAAAGTACTCAGGCATGAATCAGAAATTTTATATTTTCACTATTTTTTTTTCTTATCAAAGCAGAGTTTCTTGGATCTCCTAATTGAGCTACTGGGTTCTCCTAAGCTGTGGATTCACTTAGTCTAGTAATAAGTGCTTCGAGTTCTTTAACGAAAATAACTACATAATTAACTATACTATATGCCATTGCACTTGGCAACAGCACAACTCCTGTTAATTCAACAAAAGTCAGGAGCTTACAAAAAGAACCTATTGCATCTCAAGAAGCAGGCTTCCTACCTAGTTAAATATGCTGTTAACATAGATCAATGAAACAACATTTACTTGAGACATGCTCATGCTGGATTTAAAAGGATACTTGCATGGTTTGAACCTTTAATTCATAACACATAGGGCCAGAGCTATTTCTTGCTTAACTTAAATTTTCAGAAGAAAAAAACATACATTTATGAATGCTCACTGCCATAGAAACAGCGTTCCTTTGAAAACAATACCCATTTCCTAGACACAAAACACTAAAAGAATCAGCCAGGGGAACAAAGATGTGTGTTCCCTTCTCTTCTGGATTTAAAGGTTGATAATTATATTTCTAAGAACCAGCATTATGGGCTCCTAAGGCTGACACAAAGATGGGAAAGGAGATGCATTAAGGGATAATTTCTTGGTAATGAGGACCTCTAGAAAGCATGCACATTATGTTTTTATGTAGAATAAACACATTACTATAAAATATGAAGAAGAAAAACCTTACCCGAATCCAGAAAGTAAGCGACAGAAGAGAAAGAAGCCATAACCTTGGACAAATGAAGAAAGGAAGGCAAAGAATCCGTTGATAGACATGCAAATCAGAAGAGACTGCTTCCTTCCCACTTTGTCTGCCAGTCCTCCCCAGAAGAATGCCCCCACCATCATCCCGAGGTACACTATGCTGCCTGCAACACACAGAAAACAAAGAAACACATCAGAGACTGGGAGTAAGCGACACATGTAACAGCAAGTGAACAAGGGACAAGATACATTCCAGAATTTTACATGGGGAAAAAAAATTCCTTTAATAACAGATCCTTCAGGACACACGGATCAGCTTGCAAGTTGGAAAGCAAGCTCTGTGGGCTACCTTTGGCTCCCACGGCCAGTGGCAAGGGCAAAAGACGAAACAGTCACATTCTCACCAGCCTTGTGGGGATGGGTACCCAGTGGGCAAGCATAAGGAGGAGTCTCCACACAGAACAATCCTGCAGTTTGACTTATGGCTGTGTCACCTTTGGTCCGAATGCCCAGCTTAGCGCCGCAACACGGCCGAGATTGGAGACTGAGTCAAGGGCTCCCGGGTCAAAGCGGATCCCCCTCAGTGTCCCTCTTGGCATCACTGAGTATACAGTTGAATTTTCTAATACACTTGGCTTCTTCTAAAAAACCAAGCCCTCATAAGCTCTGTCCAGAATCTTCTGCAGGGTGAAATAATATTAGGTATGGCAAATGTTACTTCCGGGAGGTTTCTAAAAGGGTGTGCAATGTCTAGGGGAAATGGTATCATTAATAAATGAAAGTTTGGCTTTAAAAAATCTGTCAGGGGGCTTCCCTGGTGGCGCAGTGGTTGCGCGTCCGCCTGCCGATGCAGGGGAACCGGGTTCGCGCCCCGGTCCGGGAGGATCCCACATGCCGCGGAGCGGCTGGGCCCGTGAGCCGTGGCCGCTGTGCCTGCGCGTCCGGAGCCTGTGCTCCGCAACGGGAGAGGCCACGGCAGAGGGAGGCCCGCATACCACAAAAAAAAAAAAAAAAAAA
>NC_041221.1:77249191-77256589 GCF_002837175.3 Physeter macrocephalus | reverse complement strand
CCGTGGCCGCTGAGCCTGCGCGTCCGGAGCCTGTGCTCCGCAACGGGAGAGGCCCCAACAGTGAGAGGCCCGCGTACCGCAAAAAAAAAAAAAAAAAAAAAAAAAAAAGCTGCCATATTTTATCCATTTCTACTTTTTCCTTTGCTTCACCAAAGCACCATTTGACTAGTCCCTTCTCAAAGGCATGTTCAAGATACTCAGCAGCATTTGAGTCACACGCTAAAAAACAGTGCTTTAATTATTGCTTTAGATTAGTTAGGGAAATATTCTACTTAAACATTCACCAGAAATCGTTTGCTTAACAGAGTTAATGAATTAATATGAGGCCCAGAAGGAGAACATTTGGCAAAGTCTGCAGATGCTGCTTTGCAGATAGCCGAGTACAGACAGCTACAGTGAATGGCGAATGTTGGAGCAATTATACAATAAGACAAAACAGAAGCTGTTTTTTATTTAGACTGGGGTACTGCAAAGAGGTGGGTGGTCATCCTTTGCCTGGCTGGGGGTGGCATATTTTTCTCTGTACTATGGGGCTGACCATACACAGATCATCCTTCTCAATAAAGAGATTACTCATACCATGAGGCCCAATGCATGTCCAGAAGACAACTTAAAGAATGTATCTGCACAAGGCAAAGGAATCCCCAAAGCAGACAGATTCACCCAGGGAAATGCATATGCAGCATATCTCTTATTTATAGCCTAAGAGGCTTGAGTTTGCCACTCATGCCTCTCAGAAGAATAATCAGTAGCTAAGCTGCTTTATGATAATGTCTGTCTTTAAAAATGCCTACAAATCAGAAAGTGAGCTCCATCCATCAGGAGTGGCCCGTGGCTTCTGTCGTCAAAAGACTTGGGAATCTTCCGTGTAGCTCCAGTCCCAGGAACAAAACATGCTCCCTAGCACTTGTGGAACCCTTGCCAGTTCTAAACGTTTGCATGAATTAACATCACGACCACCCTTTGAGGTTAATACTCTGGGAGCACAGTTCGTTGGCAGGGAAGCTGAGGTATAGGGAAGTTAATGATTTGACCACAGAAAAGTGAGTGGCAACTACCTTCCCAGTCCGACAGCAGCTCTTTGTACAATGTGCTTATCACTCCTTTAGCCATCCTGGCTGCCCTCCTGTGAAAACACCCCAGTTTGTCCAGGCTCCTCTGTGGCAGTAACATCTAAAATTGAAAGCAGTACCTCAAATGTCTCTGAGGTGCCTTCTCCCCGGGCACCACCCTCATAGAATTAAGAGTTAAGTCTGGGGTAGCAGAAAATGATAGACGGGAGCTAGGGGGAAATGCTGCTTTGTCCCCCCTGAGCACGTGGCAAGGGATGCGCTACTCATTCTCAGATATTCCAGACGGACACATTCCCGATTCTTGGTCGGGGAGGTAAGGGAGTTGATGCTGCAAACAGCTGGGTGGTGCCAGAGCAAAAATGAAAATCCAATCGCTTGCTAGAAAGAATAGGCTCCTGCGCTATGTTCCAAAGGAGGTACTGTAACTCCCTTGCTTTTCTGGTGCAGGAGGGATGATGCTCCTGCTGGGCAGGTCTCCATATCCTGGCATCGCCTTCTTCCGGGCAGTCACCTGTAGCCGTGTCATTGCTAAGCCAGATCAGAGCTTTACGAAGTGATGATTCCAGCGCTTTAAGGGCTCATAACTGGATGCCACCTTTCCCTCACCCAGCAGTAGCATGAGGACACAGCCCCACCCAGGGAGCTTCTTAAACCTCAGAGGTAGTAAAGGCTGAGAGCTGAGCTTGCCCTTGATTCCTGTGTTGGAGATGGCTTAGTGACTTGACAAGGGGCAGAAAACCCTCATTTATTATTAGCACCTTGTACTTAAGCCACTTGAAAATAAAATTTAAAGATAATACTTATGAAAAGTTTTAATATCTAAAAGAGTAAAATTAAAATGGCCCATCATTCAATTCCCCCATATGTGTGTGTGTGTGTGTGTGTGTGTGTGTATATATATATATATATGCCAAATATGCCTACATAGCCAATAATTCAAGCCACGTAGAAATGTATAAAATGAAAATGAAAGTCTTCTCCCCGACCCTGATCTTCTTGCTAAAGGTAACTACTGTCAAAATTTTTTCTAATTCTTCCAGAAAGCTTATACATATATAAAAATGGATACCCTACAGGAATTGACTGTTAAATACAGTTTCTCTTTTCCTATGTAGTGTTTATCTTTTCTTGTGTTTAGGATTCCTAAACTAAGCAAACCAGAAATAAATCTCCATCAGAATTTTAATCACTTCTTCAAAATACATTTCATATGTTTCAGAAAAGCATTCACCATCAGCAAATAGGGGAAAACCAAACAGTTATTTCTCCCATCGCTATTATTTCCATGCCTAAAATAAATACACCCAATCTCCCTAAAAAGGAAGTCTATTAAATTTAATTTTAAAGAATTTATTGAGCACCCGCCACGCAGGACTTTCCCTGAAGTGCTAGAAATACAAGGGTTTATAAGTCATGATCCCTGACCTTAGGGAAGGGAAAAGTTAGCAAACCTTCGTCTGATGCCTACTCTAAGCCAGGAGAGAAGCGGAACAGTTTCAAACCCATTATTTCACACAACACGTCCCACAGCCCCATTGAACAGGGCCAATACAGAGCGGGGCAGAACCTTCCATGGCCTCCTGGGGACACACGATCAGGACGGAACAGTGCACTCAGGAACCTGGGCTCCAAGTCCCTGAACTCCCTTTCTGCTCCATCAAGATGGCTTAAGGAGCTCATAATTCAGGGAGGGAGACACAGGCCCGTAAGAGAATGAGCCCAGCTGTGAAGCGTGTGCTCCAATGGAGGCGTAACTGGCAGCAGAGGCCTGGGAGGTGGCTACTCATTCTGACAGTGGCCTCTGAAGAGGCTTTGCTGAGAAGGGAACATCTGAGAGAATTCTGAAGGGTAAGAAACATTTCAAGGAAGTATTAAATTCCTCCACGACTGACAGGTTTAGAAAAAAAATAGTATCAAGCTGTATCTCACTTCAACTCTGGCTAAAAATACGTTTCAGATCCAAACATAATAACCTTTTGTGCCTACATGGGATTACTACTGGTAATTAGACTCTTCCATTGGGCATGCAATGGACAGAACTAAGCCTACCCAATAGTTTATTTGAGACAAACAGCTGAATGAGAAAATTCATTTTTTCATCATGTAATCTGATTACAACCAAACCTTTGAATGCTGGCAAAGTCATGATGTGAATAAAAGTGGAAACACTCTGGATCCCTGCCCCTTTTTTTTTCATGTTTCCATTTTGTCTTCACGATGTTGTGATAGGGAGTCCTTGAAAACTGAGAGCAGGGATAAGCTCTTAACATGGACCAGCCTTCTCTGTTCTTGGCTCTTCATGATGCTGCTGATGGTCAGAATTTAAAAGGATTTTAGTCCAAAGTCCCTTATTTTACAGGTGGGAAAACTGAGGTTGAGAGAAGCCAGTACTTGAAATCAGGTCTTCTAGATCCTTGTTCCTCAGAGTATGACCCCTGCACCAGCAGCACTGGCATCCTGGGGAGAACTTGCTAGAAATGCAGACTCTACGGCTCCACTATGGACCTACAGACTCAGAATCTGCATTTGAACAAGGTTCCCACGTGATCTGTGTGCATTTTAGAATTTGAAAGCACTTTTTAGGCTGGCGCGCTCTAACCACCCCCTGCCTTTTTTTTTAACTTAAAGTTTGTATTTGTCTAATACATATTTGAGGGGGGGGAGATGCAGGCTACAGAATATTTAATTCCAAAGACACAGAACAAGCAAGATCTCCCTACATGAGTTGGAGATCTCCTAAGGGCAAGCAGAAACTCTGTGCTTCTCCTAGGACCTGCTTTCCTTACACCAGCTAGAGGCAGACCTCCAGTGCAGAGAGAGGCCAGGCTGTGATTCTCAGATCCTTTCATGAATCTAATGAAGACTTTAAGTCAGCTGGGCTGTCAGGAAGTTGAGCTTGGCCTGAGAAATAAATGTGACCTGAAACTCACTCTCTTCCTACCACAGCTGGGGCTCAGGACACCCTTGGCCAGCCAGCCTCTCGGTCCAGGTTTCTCAGAAGACAGAAAGAGGCCTCGAGCATCACTTCCCCATTAAGGGATTTTCTAACATGGGAGCTGATTCCATTTTATTTCATCGTACCCTTATTTCCCCTGACAAATATCACATTTCCATTTCTGTCTCCTTGCTAAGCTGCTTTTGATTCTTTCTGACAATCCCTAAGGGGGCACACATCTTTTCCCCGTAGAATTTTAAACCACATTTAAACTAAACAGAACAATTTTAAGAAATAGTGTTTTTTCTCATAATAATTTTAGCCAACAGTTTTTTTAAAAAATTGTTTTAAGCACTTCAGTTATCCGTGGCTAATGCATTATCCTATAATTCATCCCACCATTTATTTACAGATTGATTTTCAATAAAAAAACATTCCGTGATAGTGTTCTGAATTCAATGATAAATAATCTCCATATGGCAATGCTCACACTCACCTTTTATAAGGGGATTTTCTTAGGTTAAAATAAAATTTTAAGTCAAAAATAAATCTTTAAGAATAACAATGACAGTTCTGGAGATGGCTGTTGAAAAGAATAATATAATACCATCTATCATATTCACAGGATTGAGAAAAAATGCTTTATTTCCTAAATCATGCTCATTATTTTTTAGATATTACACAAGAGGCAGGTGCATTTATTGTCCCAAAGATAGGGTTTTCTACCATCAGCTTGTGTTATACCCATAGTAGAAACCTACTTAGCCAATTCTTACTTAACCAACTCAGTGGATTAAACCAACACTCCCACAAACACACTGAGAATTATTTACCATCTTCCCTCTGCTTCCAATAAGTGCTTTAGGCTTACTGGGCTTATATCCAACCTGCTTATGTGAGTTCTGCTCTTATTAGTTATGTATCCAATTAAACATCAGTCACATAAATAATGAGATATGAGTGTGAAAGGAATGGGAGCTACTCCTATGAAAACTAACTTAAGAAAGACTTGAGTGGGACTTCCCTGGTGGCGCAGTAGTTAAGAATCTGCCTTCCAATGCAGGGGACATGGGTTTGAACCCTGGTCCGGGAAGATCTCACATGCCATGGAGCAGCTAAGCCTATGCGCCACAACTACTGAGCCTGCACTCTAGAGCCCGTGAGCCACAATTACTGAGCCCACGTGCCACAACTACTGAAGGTTGTGTCCCTAGAGCCCTTGTTCTGCAACAAGAGAAGCCACCGCAACGAGAAGCCTGTGCACCACAATAAAGATTAGCCCCCGCTCGCCCCAACTACAGAAAGCCCACGCTCAGCAACGAAGACCCAATGCAGCCAAAAATAAATAAATAAAAATAAATAAATTTATTTTTTAAAAAAAGAAAGACTTGGGGAAGATGAGTTACAAAAGTAAATACTTAATACACTTATTAAATAAATGTCTTAAACATCTGTATATTAAATGTAAATAACATTTATTAAATTATATTAAATAAATTACATTAAATAAAATTTATTAAATAAATGTGAGCAACCCAACTCTAAAAGACCGAGAAAAATCATAAAGATCAAAGATTCTGTGCTTAGATGGTGGCATATTAAAGAAATTAAAACTGAAAATCAAAGCCACATGGTGGCTATGGAGATTCGGGAAAGACAATGGGGTACTTCAGTTTTGAAGCTCCCTATTCAAAGGGCGTCTTTGCTCCTGCACTAGAAGAGGGTCGAATGAATACAAGCCCATATGTTAAAACACAGTGCTTAAGTCCCTACACTTATGTTGCATGGTTTCCTGCTTTTACCAACTTTTCCATTTATTGACCAATTACCAGTCTGGATTTAATTACATAATGGGGTGTCTACCTTGCCTCAGAGGACCCCTGAAGACATGCTTTGTGCTTAAAGAAATCAGGTTGTCATAGCCACTGGAAGAGTCAACAATTACCCACCAAGTGGTGTATCTTATCACTAAAGGCAACACTAAAACAGCATCTCCTTAAGATCAACTGAAGCACTCGCAGTCTTCCTTTCCCCCATTTCCTCAAAGATTCCTTTTTTTCCCCACTGTGTACTGGAAAAAATCCCTGGAATGAGGGCCAAGATATCCAGGACTAGTTCTAGTCTCCCTAGAACTAGTTGTGAGCTGTCAGGCTAGTCTTTCAGCTTCCTCTGTGTCAAATGGTAGGTGATGGTCAGCCCCATAAAACTGACCCAGCCTCTCTCTTCTGTCTGTCTCGGGGAGGAGGGGGAACTATCTCCCTTGCTGGCCTCTTATGGATCCTCCCCACCCACCCACTGATGTGGAAGCTTTCACAGCTGCTGCCCTATGGTCGCTGCTCCTGGACCCCCAAAATGGTGAGCTATGAGTGTGGCCATCCCTCGGCCAGACCCCACTGCAGCTTGTAAGAGGCTGATTCCAGGGACCACTGTGCCTCCCCACCTGCCCTTGCACCCACTCAGTTCAAAGAAGGCTGCAGCATCTTCCTCTTTATCTACAACTTGCTATTTCTCTTACTGTTTTCAAATTATGTACTTGACTTAGAAATGATAACATAAAATCTCAAGTTCAGTATTTATTCTATTGGATTCTTCCATTGAATGTGCTGAGAAGTGGACCCATTATTAAAGAAATAGGGGTTGAGACGGGGGAAGCAGAAAAACTTTTTTGTTGTTGTTTTTTATTTTTTATTTATTTATTTATTTTTTCTGTAGGTTTGGTTTCTTTTTTTATTTTTATTTTTTTTAAATTTATTTATTTATTTTTGGCTGTGTTGGGTCTTCGTTTCTGTGCGAGGGCTTTCTCCAGTTGCAGTGAGCGGGCGCCACTCTTCATTGCGGTGCGCAGACCTCTCACTGTCACGGCCTCTCCCGTTGTGGAGCACAGGCTCCAGATGCACAGGCTCAGTAGTTGTGGCTCACGGGCTTGGTTGCTCCGCGGCATGTGGGATCTTCCCAGACCAGGGCTCGAACCCGTGTCCCCTGCATTGGCAGGCAGATTCTTAACCACTGCGCCACCAGGGAAGCCCTGTTATTTTTTAACCAAATGCAATATCCTTCATCTTCATTCCACTACTGTTGACCACTCTGAACTTTGCGTCAAGCAGCAAATAGTTAAGAGCCCAGGCTCTTGAAACACACAAACTAGATATGAATTTTTGCTTTACCACTTACTAGTTGTTTGATCCTGGGTAAGTTGCTTTATTTCTTTATGCCTCAATTTTCTCCTCTGTATAATGGGGTTAATAGGAATATCCTCTCACGGGGTCTTTTTTTTTTTTTTTTTTTTTTTTTTTTTTTTTTTTATGCGGTACGTGGGCCTCTCACTGTTGTGGCCTCTCCCGTTGCAGAGCACAGGCTCCGGATGCACAGGCTCAGCGGCCATGGCTCACG
>NC_041221.1:77232034-77249104 GCF_002837175.3 Physeter macrocephalus | reverse complement strand
CCCGTGTCCCCTGCATCGGCAGGCGGACTCTCAACCACTGCGCCACCAGGGAAGCCCCTCTCACCGGGTCTTTGAGGGATTAAATGGGTTAAAGCACTAAGCACTGTGTGAAACACAGTTGTTCAATAAAGAAACAACAACTAATATAACTATTGGTGTGAGGTAAAGAGAGAAAAGGGGAGAACAAAATGGTGATGGAAAACAGGCAACAGGAAAAAGGGGAGGGGCTCTGGAGTGGTGTAGAAGTAAAATGACAGATTTTGGCCTCCCTCAGCTCAAGTTCTGAATAGAAGCCACCTGAAACAGCTCTGGAAGTGTAATCTAATTTTTTTAATCTCAAAGACTTATTCTTTTGCAACTTGAAACTATTTAAGTAAATAATCAATATGCTTCTCCTAAAACCAACCCCTGAGTTTTTCCAATTACTACTATTTTTACTAGCCACAGGTAAGGGCCATTGTGTGTTCAAATGCATCTGTGGACTTTCGGAAAATCAAATAAAAGTAAAGAAAGTACTAATATCAAAGGCACATGGACAAGTGAAAAAAACCAAAACTCTAATTTGCAATAGAGAACATTTGCAACAAGTCAGCGCACCTTTGCCAGAAGGAACTACAAATATCAGGCACAGTCTACAGCACATCTCTGACTTTACATTTGGAAAGTCTGACATTTAAGTCTGTCGGTCCAGGCAGACTGATGTAGCTGCTTGTGTAGGCAGGTAATGCCATATCAAGGATAATTACCACTTGTTGCTTAAGTCCACCTGGGCACCAAACAGCCTACGAAGGCCCAAGGACACATCCACTGAATTCGTGAGCCAAATGCAGAAGGACAGTCTTGAAAAGAAAGCCCAATCTATTTTCTAAAATCTTTCCTCAAATGGCCAGTATACAGCATGCTCACTGGATAGGGAAAGAGATATTTAAATATTTTTGCATAAAGAATATTTTTGCATGTATGGCTCTGCAGTCCCCTAAAAGGGCAATTATAGCCCCCTTCGTTTGCAAAGCAATAAAGAAACAAGTCTTGGGAATTAAGAGCATTACAGCGAGTCACTTTGTGGTGTGCCATGGATATCACACATCAGTTCCACACCAGTGGGATCCCTGTCTCCGCAGACTTCCGCCACTCCCAGGCCTGTGCTAAGGGAGAGAGGTGGTAATTAACTGAGCCCTTTCTTCAATAGCCCATCACTGAGCCAACCAATGAAGCAGGTGATCATTCATTCCACAGCTCTTAGTTGAGCTCCTGTGGAAAGCCAGGCGTCTCGTATGGTATGAGGAAAGGGGAGGGAGGAGAGGTCCGCAAACAGGGAAGGGACAAGGCCCTCCCGCTCAGCAGCTCACAGCCATGTGTGGTGGTTTCAGACCATGGCTGCACATCAGACTGTCTGGGAGCTTTAGGGAAAAGAACACTCATGCCCGGGTCACACCCAGAGATTCTGGTTCTGGGGTAGGGCTTAGGCAACAGTACTTTTAAAAAACTCCCCAAACTATTCTAATATGAAGCCCTGGGCTCTGAACCTTTGGTTTCCTGGGAGATTAAAAACATGCAAAAAATTAATTACCATTAAATGAAACACATGCTATAATTAAGGTGAGTACATTATGCTTAAGGGGGAAAAGGAAGGAGAGACTTAATTAATTCCAGGGAATCTGGAAAGCTCCCCATAGAAGGTAATGGTGGATCATGCTGAGTTTTGAACAATGAAAAAGAATTCTCCAAGTAAGAGGGGAAAATTCCAGGGGAGGGAAGAAGATTAAGTTCAAAGTTCTGAAGGTGTGTCAAAGCACAGCACACTAAGAGGACTCTAGGTGGTTCAGGATGGATGGACTGCAGAATTCATGTGCAGAGGAGAGTGTGGCGAGAGATGAGGCCAGAAGACACGCTGCCACCCAAAGAGGTGGCCTTTATCCTTCGGGAAACTCAAAAACATACTGGACACCAACCACACCTGAAAAGATCATTTCAGCAGCCCTGTGGAGGATAAACTGCACCGGGGAAAGAGAGAGGAGAGGGGAGGGGAGGGGAAGGCCCAAACCAGGGTGAGGCAATCAAGTGCTGAGGTGCCCTGAGCACAAAATTTAAGGAAGCACTCACTCTCAAGTGCTAACTCTGCATTTGCACAGCCCTGAGAATGAGTGCTTCCTTAAATTTGTGCTCTAGGCACCTCACTCTCCTCACCCTGGTCCCCGCCCTGGAAAGAAACCAGCTGTTGAAATATCACTGAGAAGTAGCCCAGGGAAGGAATGAACGCAGCCTGATCTAAGGCTGGGGCATGGTAGACTTGGGGAAGAGGGGCAAGGCTCGAAGTACTGTTAGTAGTCAGGGCTCACACTTCTTGTAAACTAAGGGGCGAGGCAAGGAAGAGTGGGAACTGACACTGAGGGGTCGGGCTTGGGACAGGTCACAATAAAATTAATAAAGAGAAGGCGTCCAAGAGGGGGGCAGCCGTGACAGGGCCAATGTCTTAAACATGCGAGGAAGAAGTTCACATCAGTAACCCTCACAATATCATGTGTAACAGGGCAGAATAGGGCAGTAGATGCAAATCCATAAAGCGATGATGAATATAGCTGATTATCAGGAAATAGTTCATGAAGGAAGCAGGGCTTGAGTTGAGCCTCAGAAAAAACCCAAGAAGAATATGAATAAGGAGATGGGCAGAATGGCATGTTTGCTTACACTCAGACATGTACAACAGCGCTGGGGAAGGTCTGCAGTGGGAAATAGCACCAGTAAGTTGGAAGGTGAGCAGGGTAAGCAGCCTAGTTAAAGTGGCTGGGTTGGACGTGTGGAGAAGTACAATTAAGCTGGATAGAGAAAATCCTTAAATAAAACGCCAAAACAATTTTTTTGAATGTTATCTTATTTTTTTATACAGCAGGTTCTTATTAGTTATCTATTTTATACATATTAGTGTATATATGTCAATCCCAATTTTAATTAATAACATAGAAAAGGGGAGCCACTGATGGGTTGGTTCCCAAGTTGGGTATTAATGTCACTTGCTTCATTTCAACTACTTAACTCTGATGTTACAGCACCAAAGCAGCCATAGATAACATGTAAGTAAATGGGCAGGGCCGTGTTCCGATAAAACTAACGACAAAAACAGGCAGAGGGCCAGATTCAGCCTGTGGGCTATAGTGGGCAGACCCCTGCTTTGAGCAAAAGTTTGCCGGTAGCCGTGCCGGGAACTTAGAAAAGCCCTGGGCTTGTCTTGGAAGAGGTCACCAGTGGTCTCTGAAGGGGCAATCTCAGAGCAGCAGTAATGATGAAAGCAGGGGACAGGAGACTAAAGCAGGGAAGCAATGAGGACACAGAGGCAGCGGGAGAAGCTAGGACAAGTGCCGATCACAGGAGCAAAGGGGCACAGTGTTGCTGGGCTGGGAGAAAAACTAGAACAAACACACCTGTATGGGAGAGCAGTGAAAAGTGACAGAAGGAAAACATCAAGCACGCTAATATGGACACCATTGCCCTGAAACCAGAGCCACAAACATAACAGAGAATAGCAAAGGGCTTCTGTTACCAAAAGAGTGGGCTATTTAGGAAGAAGAGTACTTATCATGTGTCTTATTTCCAGAAAATCCATGAAAACCAGGCTTATGAGAAATTTATTAATCTTAAGTATAAGCATAACTGCAAGCAATAAAAGGATTTTTTTCAGAGATGTCTCTTGTATATCAGCACAGTGAACAAATAAAGCATAAAAATCCAAAAGGAACTGGTATTTTAGAGGAACAGAACAAGAAAATAATTTTTCAATGATGTCCACGTTACATCTTTTGATATTTTAAGCAACAGAAGGCCTGCAAGAGGAGAACTCCTGTAGCTTATCTCAGGCCATTTCTAGACTCTGGGGACGTGACTGTGCACGGCTGGAAAATAGGTCTGAAAATGGACTCAAAGATCACACTGTGCTTCGTCAATATTGATGGAAATTATCACACAAGTCCTCCAAGACTCTCTCTTGGGAAATTATGTGTACATTTTCTTTGTTGCTGTTGGTTTAAGTTTAGGTGGCAGATACCAAAATAAAAACCAGACTAGATTGTAATCGACTCCAATAACGATCTAAAGAGAAAATTCAGTAGTCAATTTCTGATGCTCCGACATGACCTTTTGTTTCCTCAAATAGGCAAGTACCTAAGCTGTCAGTCCAGGAAGATGAGTGAATAAATATCAGGATTGGCCTTGGACTAATGGACATTGGTCCTAGTCCATTACTGCTGGCGAAGCGGAGGTGAATTCAGGGCAGCACTTTTTGACACTTGAGATTTATTTTGTCATTAGGGATGAAACATCACACAAAGGTTCCTCAACCCAACTGTCAGAAGTACACTTGGGTGTTTCAGGAAAGGTCATCCAGATAGTCAGGTGTTGATCCATAGTACAGAAGCTGTTATTTACTGGCTGATTATTCTTGTTATGATTATAAATGATTTGGGTTTAGCATGAGCAGTTAGCCATCTGCTTCTCAGATTAGGAAGGAAAAAACGTGATCACTTTGAGAATAAGAAAAAAGTAGGAATTTTAGTCAATTATTATATATATATATATATTTGTTTTTTTGTGGTACACGGGCCTCTCACTGTTGTGGCCTCTCCCGTTGCGGAGCACAGGCTCCGGACGCGCAGGCTCAGCGGCCATGGCCCACGGGCCCAGCTGCTCTGCGGCACGTGGGATCTTCCCGGACCGGGGCACGAACCCGTGTCCCCTGCATCGGCGGGCGGATTCTCAACCACTGCGCCACCAGGGAAGCCCCAATTATTATATTATGTCTCAAAAACAAGAAAAAAACCCCAAAGAATGTTGAATTCATTTTATTTTCTCCTCTAAGGCAAGGCATGTTAAAAATCGACCTACCCCCAATCCCTCAATATCCCCTAAACACATCATAGTCATTCTTATCTTTGAACCCTTATCCACTTAACTTTACCTGAAGTATCTTTCTCTTGCCTTTCATCCAAATCCTGTACCTTGAACTTTGCCTCCACATTCTTTGTGAGAACGCCCCAAACTACTTTAGTTTTCATGAGTAACTTCGACATATTCTCACCCACATTCTGAATTGTATTCTTTTGTCAGTATTTCATGTGCATCAGTCTTACCTCTAGAGCTAATTTGCAATTTGATCTCTGATAGGTAACAAATCTTACAGCATCTTATTCTGAAAGTCCTTGAGACTATATTGTTCTAGACACATTTTAAATAATCAGTAAAACCTAGCTAATTTCATTTGAATTTAACATAGGTGGTTTAACTCAAACCCTAGTAAAAACCTAGCTAATTTCATTAAAACCTAGCTAATTTCATTAAAACCTAGCTAATTTCATTTGAATTTAACATAGGCGGTTTAACTCAAACCCTAGTACCTCTCAGATACAGCTGTGCAATTGATGGAACTAATGTAAATCTGAAATTCTAACCATAAGACCTTGAATGTCCTAAGAAAATGTGATGAATGGCACACCTGAGAATTTTGTCTAGAAGAATGATTCCCAAATGCACATCTAGAGAACAGACTTCATGAGAAAGTTTCCACCAGCCTATAGTGAAATGAGAAAAATAAGGAAAATAGTATGCTTTTTTCATAAGATAAATTTATTCAACTTGAAGGTCATTTATTAAGCCTATGTCCTTCCTGTTATTTTGCTGTGAACATGCCTTTTGTTTCATGAAGTGATAGTGAGTATATTGAGTAGTGTGTGTTGTTGAAATTATTATTATTTTTTTAAATGACCTTCCCTAGCAAAATAAAAAGTTGGTTTCCCTATGTCAATCCACCTAATTTTTTTAAACTGGACTTTAAAATCTAAAAGACTGGGAGCCACTAGTATAAAACTCCAAATGGTGAGAACAATATTTTGGACATACTGCAGTCTGAAAAATGGCTAACAGAAGAAAATTAATTTACTAAGCCGTGTCTCACAAAATGAATTTCTAACATGGAACAGAATAGAGCTGTCTCCTTTGTGCATGTGATTATACAAGGTGGTTGCAAACTCCTCAACATTCCTCCCATCAGGAGGTGAAGTCTATGTTGCCTCTCCTTGATTCTGGGTAAACACTTGACCAACAGAGTATGACAGAAGTGATGCTGTGTGACTTCCAATATTGGGTCATAAAAGGTCGTATAGACCTTGCTCTTAGAACACTTGCTCTTGGATCCTTGAGCAACCATCTAAGTCTGACTCCCCTGAGAATGCCATGCTAGAGAGGTCACAAGTGGGTGCGATCCTCCACAGGCCCAGCTGAGCCCTGCCAAGATGGCAGCCATCTTGGACCCTCGAGAACAGTCCATCTGCCAGCCAAACACTACTGAGTGACCGCTGATGGCACCACGAAGAACAGAAGCATCACCCAGCCAAGCCCGGTCCAAATTCCTAACCCACAAAAATGTGAGGTATAATAAAATGGGTTTTGTTTAAAGCCACTCTAAGTTTTGGGGTAGTTTGTTATACAATAACATGTATCTGTAATAGCATAGTCCCTAAAACACTGCTAAAAACATTTCATTCACTGAGATACTCAGATTATGAGGAATACAGTATTAAGAATCATAACTATTTCTCCACTTTCAGTTTGAGGAAGATCAGAATGGTTTGTTAATAATGCTTTTAGTACTGCAAATCATTTCAAAGGAAGAACATAGTGAGCACATCCATTAAGGCATTCTCCTTTCCTTCCTTAATTCCAGCCCTAAAAACAGTGTGTGGCGGGGGGCAGGGGCAGAAACAAGCTAGAAAGTTTTCCCTCTGACTTCAAGTCTTTTTCCAGAAAAGTACAGGAAGGATTTTTTTGGGGGGTTTGTTTCATTTTGTTTTGATGAGTGGGTTTTAAAAGTAGGGGAGGGAGAGGAATTAAGTAAGTGGGGAGCAGAAATGAAGAAGAGGGTGTTTTATGGGTGGTGGTGGTCGTGGGTGATTTGGTTCTAAGATGGGAGTCTTGATCATGACTACAAGGAGGGGAAACAGGTAGAGAGCACTTTCTCCCCAAGGAAAGTATATTCATTAGCTCCTAGAGGGAAGAGCACGAGGACATAAATTCCATGGCCTCTGGAGCACGCCCACCGCACTGGGGCTGATTAATAAAGCTCAGAGGCAGGATGCAAGAGAACCACAGCTCTCCTTGGGAAACTGGGTAGCAAATTCACTACCCAGGTTTTCTCTGCACGACCGCCCTCCCCCAAACTGAGACCCTCCAGGTCCCTCCCATTTTCCTATCTTGAGACCCTGCAGTGCGTGAAATCAGTGATCACTTAAATCTCACAGCACAGATGAGACTAAATGTGTTAAACTTTGACTCACTGGGGGTGGGTGTAGGGGAAGAAGGCACCGTGCACACAGGGTTGTCACAAATAACAAGCTGCTTCTTGGGGCCAGGCTACAGCCTCACAGCTGCGTGTGCAGATAAGCAGAGCAGTGTTGCGTGTTGGGATCTGAGGGCTTTGTGCTACATTCATGCTCATTCAGAACTTAGGACAACGCTGTCACCTGCCCAACTGCGATCCGCCCCGTCCCAAGAGAGACATGCTGACAAAGGTGCAGGGGTGCTGTCGGACAAACCTTACGGGATTTGACTATTGCCTTTATTACTGATTCTAACTCTGTCTCTCTTAGTGGCCCGCACACTGAGTTTCCCAAAGAGAATGACTCATTAAACCTCTGGTTGTATGGTTAGTTTTCATTTTAAAAGTTCCAATTTCAGCTTTTTGAAATAATACGTTATGTATATTTTAGATCTTAAGTCTTAATTGTTTAGCAATATAAAATACAATTATAGATCATTTTTCTAAAGTTTGGCACACTCAGGGTTAGTGTTAAGAGTATCCCATCAGCAAATCAAGTCCCACTGTAATAGGGAAGAACAAATCTGACTCCATAGTAGATCTGTTTCTTTTACTTTAACCTTTGTATTCTATTGCTTTGAGGTAAGAATGTTTCCTTTAGCCTGAAACATACAGGATAGCCCATTCTCAAGGGGCTGACCTTTAAGGATATAACACTTTTCCATCCATATAGAGATAAAAAGTTGCAGAACAGTGTATAACATTCATCTTGCTGGAGGTTTACAGGAACATGGCGACCTGAGCTGTGTGGACAGCTGCAAGAACAAAGGATTCCAACACCAGGAAGTCTGCAGCAACCAACCACACCCCCTCCCCTTTTTAGTATAAAAGAAGCCCGAATTCTGACTTGAGTAAGATGGTTCTCTAGGACATTAGTCCACCATCTTTGCAGACGCTGGGCTTTCTGAATAAAGTCGTTATTCGTTGCCCCAGCACCTCATCTCCTGATTTACTGGCCTGTTGTGTGGCGAGCAGAATGCGTTTGGACTCGGTCACACCACAAGAGAAGTCTCCTAGAATGTGGGGGGAAAATTTTTAACACTATTTAACCCTTCTGTGTTAGATCCAACTTTTTCTCTGCACTTCAACAATTACGACGGTCACTAATGTCTAATCATTCACAATTATATTCAGTGTCAATTTTTCATATGTATGTGTGTATATATATATATGCATACATACATACATACACATATATATTCCCTCCTACTTTACAGGATAAATTCTCTTTTTACTTGAATTATACCTAATCCCTGGGGCATGTGAGTAAAATCTAGTCATGGTCAGATTTCCTTTTGCTTTACAACAAAGGGCAATAGGAGATTACAATTTCTGTTTTAGGCACCTAACTGTCCTTGGCAAACTCTAGCCTCTAGGGGGAGCCAAAGACTCTCCCTCATTTCACCCAGCAGGGAAGAGCTCTGATTCTGTGAAGGACAAAATGGAAACTTTGGAGACTTAAAAACGAGGCCATGTAGTCGGGATGGAAAATGATCTCTTCATTTGGATCATCTCTCTTCCCTGTAATGTTTTATCTTGTATCATCTCCTGCCCCCACGTCCCCTTTCCCTACTCTCTCTCTCCTTCCAGCTTCTCTCAAGAACTGTGAGATTTTTACCTTGCTTGGAAGCTAATAAATTAGCCTAGTGGTTTCATGGATGCAAGTAGAAGACACAAGCGTCCTGGCTCTGACACAAAGGACTCTCATACTCCCAGCAATAGCAATCACCAGGGTATGAGCATGTGTGCTGACCAGGAAAGAATGGAGTAGGTAGCTACAGCCTGCCTCTAGCCTTGGTGTGATGCTAAACAAAGAGCAGCCCAGCTCATCAGGGAAGGAGACCACATCCACATTTGGTGACTTATTTTTCGCTAGTAACCAAGAGTGTACAGCACTCTTGTGCTGTACAGGTCTACAGCAGGGGTGGACAGACTATGTTTTTGTATAGCAAAGAATGGTGAGCTAAGAATGCTTTTTTTTTTACATTGCAAAAGGGTTATAATACAGAAGAATATGTAACAGAAACCATAGGTGGCCCCAAGAGCCTAGCATATTTACTATCTGGTCCTTCACAGAAAAAGTTTGCTGACCCCTGGTCTACAGCATCCTCTGTACTTGGGGACCTATAGAGGTGGAGGATGGGGGTGGCAGTATGGCAAACAGAGGATTCAGGGTCTCTCTCTCTTCTCTTTCTTAGTCCATCAGAGCTACAAAAGGCAGGCCTGATGGAACAAGTGTATTATGAGATTATCTTGCTCTTTCATTATTACCTCCCATCTCCAACATAAACACCAGAGGCAGGCAGAGTTCCAAAGATGGGGTTGAGATAATGGCTCACTGTCATATAAACATTTTCGTGGAGAAGGGTTTTTTAACCAGCATGCTGCTGGTGCAGCTGGTTTCTTTCTTTCGTTCTTTTTTTATGAATTTTTATTGGAGTATAGTTGCTTTACAATGTTGTGCTAGTTTCTGCTGTACAGCAAAGTTACATGTATACATATATCCTTTTTAGATTTTTAGATTTCCTTCCCATTTAGGTCACCACAGAGCACTGAGTAGAGTTCCCTGTGCTATACAGTAGGTTCTCATTAGTTATATATTTTATACATAGTAGTGTATATATGTCAGTCCCAATCTCCCAATTCATCTCACCCTCTGTTCCCCCCTTGGTATCCATAAGTTTGTTCTCTACATTTGTCACTCTGTTTTTGCTTTGCAAATAAGTTCATCTGTACCATTTTCTAGATTCTACATATAAGTGAAATTATACAATACTTTTTCTTCTCTTTCTTACCTACTTCACTCCGTACGACAGTCTCTAGGTCCATCCATGTCTCTGCAAATGGCACTATTTCTTTCCTTTTTATGGCTGAGTAATATTCCATTGTATATATGTACCACATCTTCTTTATCCATTCCTCTGTCGATGGACATTTAGGTTGCTTTCATGTCCTGGCTATTGTATATAGTGTTGCAATGAACATCAGATACATGGATCCTTTTGAATTAAGGTTTTCTCCAGATATATGCCCAGAAGTGGAATTGCTAGGTCATATGGTAGCTCTACTTTTAGTCTTTCAAGGAACTCCCATACTGTTCTCCATAGTGGCTGTACCAATTTACATTCCCACCAACAGTGTACGAGGTTTCCCTTTTCTCCACACTCTTTCCAGCATTTATTGTTTGTAGATGTTTTGATTGGTGCAGTTGATTTCTAACAGCTGCCATCCAGCCCTCCAGAGGACATCTCAGATTCTCTTGGGAAACCACTTCGGTCCTACCAACCACAATATTTCTCCACAAACCGACACCACTATTCTACCAGCCTAGTTTTTGTAGCCAGCCAAATTATTTTGCTACCTGGCAAGCTGATTCACCTTGTACCACCTTTCTCAAGCCCCTCAAACTCCATGTGCTATTGTTGTTAGGACAGGTTCCCAAGCAGCATCAGCAGTGTCTGGTAGCTTTGGTAAGTGGTTCCATGTAAAGGAACTGATTAAGAACATTACTATCGCCAAACTTCAGTCGACACAGGATTTACACAAACCTTGGCTCATCAGGTAACGGTTTGATAGAGGTGATGGATTCCCCTGGTGCTACTGAGGGACTTATCAGTTTTGTTCTATCTTCTTTGATCCAGCAGTTCTCTCAGCTTTAGAAACAAAACCCTAACTGACAAGCCTGGGACAAAGTACATCTACTTAAGCTTTTGTAATGCCCCTAATTCCTAGTTTGTCACCACCCTGACACAGTTTTCAGCCAACAACTCAGGAGGTTCCTCTGAAAATTACATCATGTTTAGATGCTAAGTACAGCGCACTAGTCACAGAGATCTGGGCCAATCTTATTACACCAGTAAATTGGAATGGCAACCATCATACTGCGACAGCAATTCTGGGGAACGGAATGCTTCTAAATGGAACCACTAGCCGAACCTCACCACCGGCTAACCAGCCAATGTTCCCACATTAATTCATTTGTAACATACATTCAGAATTCTCCCTTAAAGGATTTGATGGGACAACTGTTCGTTCTCATCCATCTTGCCCAATAAAATGTATTCTGTGCTTCTATTTTGTTATGTTTTACTTTCACACTGTTAGTAGAACTTCCTGACGTGGAAACCCCGTTAAGTCAGCAATACCTTAAATAACAGTTCATTAATTAATAGTGAAAAATAGGGGGAAGCTTGCTAGAGTACTTACCACAGCTACAGTAGCATCAAACGAGTTTCTCAAGATTTATGTTACACCAGAAGAACTAATTAAGCAATGATGTCTTCGGGGTAGGCTCAGCAACAAGGGAGCAGAGCAGGAGATTTTCTCTTCAGGGTTAAATTTGTCACTGGAGCTGCCCTGGAACATCTTTTCAGAACTACTAAAACCCCCAGAGCCTACATATTTTCAGAAAAGGGAGATTGTTTTATATTTTATGAGAAAATTTGTTGAGAATCATTGTTCTCTGAACTTTAGAGTGCACACTTATTAATAGAATGTAATTTAGGAGAGAGAGGTGAGAGCTGACAAGGGAGGGAAGATATATTCACCTCAGGACACCAGAAAAGCAAGGGAGTGGTTGGGAGAGCAAGATGGCTAAAGAAATACAGTGTGGAGAGCACCAGCCACCTCCTAGGGCTGACCTGGGGACGGGCACCGGGCATCGGTCAGAGAGCTCCATTAGCCTTCATGACACCATCTCCAAAAGGAGATGAGAAATTTAGGAATACCTTTTCACTTAATTACTCTTTATGGATCTGGGACACATGAACATTTCTAAAATTTTATGAAATCCTCTACACTTTCTGCTTTTTTGCCTGCCTGCTGTTGTTTTTGGCCAGCGTGATTAAAGTAGTTATACTCATTTTTGCTGACCTGGATCCAAGGTGAGAACGGGACCCACGGAGAGTAGTTCTGGTAGCCAGGAGGGGGTCTGGCAACTGCTGTAGTCGGGTGAGCGAGGGGGTGTCAGCTAAAGCAGCGGGTGTCAGATAGGGCCACAGGGTGCAGAGTCCTGGAGGTCAGGGGGAGCCAGCAAGGGCTGCACTGGCAGGAACCCTCCAGCAAAGGACAGTCAGACCTGGGACTAGTTAACTCTGAACCCAGGGATATTGATTCTGCCTAGAAGAAGTCCATGATTCACATGCAGAGCTAAGAGGCCCAGGGGCGTTTGGAGCATTTATGCAGGAAATTCAGGGACCCTTTCACCAATATGTCCTAACCAGGACTTATAAAATGATTGCTTTTCACTGCAAGGAAAAAGCAATTAAAGGTTATATAATAGATGTACGGATATCATGTGTCTGGATATACCACGAAGGTAGAGTCCGTACATTCTGCCTCAAAAGTAAAAGTAGTTTTCTCTGTCCCACACTGTCTTCCTATTTTTCCTCTATCATTTTAGGACCCAAAAGTGGTGTGAAGTGCATCCTCTAGATTGGGATTTTTTTTTTTTTTAAGCCTAGGAATAACTCAGTTGTAAAGATTCTGACTCCAATTCCCAGGCCTAAAGATTCTTCACCACCAGACACTCAGAAGAGGAAAACTGCATGCCTTCTAGCCAGACACTGACATTTATTAGCCATGTGACCTTGGACAGACTAATTAACCTCTCTGGTCATCAGTTTCATTGCTTGTAAAATAGGGATAATAACAGTACATTCCTTACGGGGTTATTAACAAGATAAAATGAGTTAAATCTTGTAAAGTGCTCAGAACTACTTCTGACGCATAGTAAAACCTATATAGGTGTTTGCCACTATTATTATTCTTCGTTTCCCCATTTATAAAGACAAGCTAACGCTGTCTTCCTCTAGCTCACAGAAATAATATGAATGCAAGCACTCAACTCTGAGAGTGATGGCAATTTAGGGCTTTTCCCTTCACACTAATCAGTCACATTCAAGGCACATCAAGACACAAAGCCTAGGAGGATATAGAGGTAGAACGGACATGAGATATTGAGTCAAACTACTTATTTTACAAATGAAAAAAATACGGCTAAAACCTGCTATGGTCCTAGAGTTAGTTTGGCAACACAATCAGGACTAGAATTCCATAAAGTGAATTTGCCAGTGTCTGAAGATGTAGGTTCATATAATAATATCAGGTGCCTATCAAGTCAGTATCACCATTGTTCATTGTCAGTCCAGTCTGTTCTTTTCAGTAGCATGGTCAAATGTGAAAATGTCTTAAGTTCTGCAGAAGATATCACGTATAATTATGTAGGGTTGGCTAAGGGTGGGGCATGATGGTGATGTACAGCTCGTTCAAATAAAATTCACATGGCTTGACTTCCTTCCAATGTTCTAATTTTGCATCATGTATATCAAGTAGAGAGAGCTTCTGTGTCATGGAACCCCATGCCCAAGCATCCCCTCTTAGAGTAGCCTTTTAACTGGCAAACTTGACCCCTGAACACTGGACTCTATTTAAATGGGCAAAGAGCTCTGCTGTAGAAAGCTTGGCCAGTGGTGTTGAAGAAAATGAGGTTTGTTGGACAACAAGGGCTCTGTTGTTAGTCAACGTAAATCCAAATAATCTCTGCTGTTTTATGGAAGGAGCATAAATGGGGGTCCACACACTGCTACGTTCCTGAACTTGAAAGTGAGGGGAAAATAATCAATGAAACATTTTTTGAGGCAGCATTTAATAGGTGCAGCTGTTCTAATGGTGAGACCTCAGCTCATAGATATCTGCAGAATTTATTTACCATAATATCAAATGATGACTCCTACAAAGGTGCCTTTTATTTTAATTTGTCGCAAGTCCTATTCCTTCTATCACTTTATAATTGGATCTGGGCTAACTGCTCAAATACGGGTTTGTTGATTCTAATCATACACTTGGAATTAAAACTCCAGTTTCTACTTCTTCCCTCTTCCCTGCTTTTAAAAGGCTTTGGAATTTGAGCCAAATCACCTCAGATTCCACACTGCAGAGATGTGGAATGCTGCTGTGTCATGTGCTAGGTCAAATGACAAAAATTTCCTTTACTTTCAAAAAATGCCTAAAACTCTTACCCATGAGGGTATTCACATCCCTACCCCTTATCTTCATTTCTATTCTGGGCATGATATGAACCCAAGATACTGCAGGGTGAAAACAGCAGGAGACTCAGGAAGAACAGTGGGCTTGAGGCCCTGGGGTTAGCCAGGGACAGGTGGAGGAGCCAGTAGGTATTTATTACCCACCTCCCCTCACACCTGGCCCAGTCCCCCTAATCCTTCTTTCTGGCCACACCTAGTTCTAGACTGTGAATTTGATTCCTGGCACATCTCTGCAGCAGCTCTCACTCTCCTGGTCTGGGCTTGGCCAGACCAGATCCTTCGACTTCTGGATCTGGATGCCATTCTGCTTTCTACCCCAGTCTGCCCTGCTGCTTTTCTCCCTCCTCCCAGGCTCAACTTATTTGCTCCCAGTTTCTGAATCTACTCAGCTACTGGCTTGGTCTTTTTGAATTTGGTCTTAACCTAACAAAAAACAAACAAACATAAAACCCCCAGCTCAACAGATGCTACTCATACTATTCAACAGTAAATAGGAACAAATGATTAAAACATGAAACTACTGATGGATGGCCAGGGCGTGATGCTGAGGGGGGAAAAAAAGTCTCAAAAAGTTGCATACTGTATGATTCCCTTTCTATAACATTCTCAAAATGACAAAATTACAGAGATGGAGAAACAGATCAGTGGTTGCCAGGGATTAGGGTTAGGGAGATGGTGTGGCTATAAAGGACATAAAGGAGTAACGTGAGGTGATTTCTTTGCGGTGATGGAACAGTTTTGGACCCTGATTGTGTGGTGAGGTTATAGAAATCCATAAATGTGATAAAATTTCTTAGAACTAGTCCCAATTCTCCCCCCCATCCCCCAAAAAAGAAAGATGTTAAAAAAAGAAAAAACAAAAAAACTGGTGAAATCCAAATAAGGTCTATATTTGAGTTAACAGTATCATACTGATGTCAATTTCCTGGTATGACAATATATGAAGGCTTTGTAAGACATTATCCTTGAGGGAAGCTGGGTGAAGGGTAAACAGGAGCCCTTTGTACTATTTTGCAACTTCTTACAAGTCTTAAATTATTTAAAAAACATATATACAACTACTGAATAGTAAAGTCATGAGTTCTATCCCCAGCAATAGCACATTCTAAAAAAAAGGACAAATAACAACAAGCAGAACGCCGAAATTGTAACTCAGTTGTGTGGTGTTCTTAATGAAAATATCATATGGAATTTAGTGTCAAGTTGAAAAGCCTTGGTATTTTTAAAAAACAAAACAAAACTGGTTAAGTCACATGATTTAACCAATTATTTGTCTTTAGTTGGCAGAAAAATGGTGGGCACGTAAAGTCAAGGTGACACTCACAAAAGTTTCACATTACTCAAATCTGGTTGGCTTTTCTTTCAGCAATTATTTTCCACCATATAGTTCTTGTTCTACAACGCAGATTGTAATGTCTTCCTGACATGAATAGCAATCCCTAACATACATGTCCTGTGTGTGTTTTTCCCAACACCACCAGGCAATGAACAATTCTGCCACTGTCTACCTGGAGAGAGCATCAAATCCCATAGTCCTACATGACTGGCCCCCTCCCCCTACTTCAGACCCCATCACGAGTCCAGATTGTTACCTGTGCTTCTGACCAACTGGTTATGGAGGATCCCACAACCCCTTCCTAGGGTTCGATTAATGTGCTCGAGTGGCTCACAGAACTCAGAGATACATTTTACTGACTAGATTACCAGTTTATTACAAAAGGAAATAACTCAGGAACAGCCAGATGGAAGAGATGAATAGGGCAAGGCATGGGAAAGGGGCTCGGAGCTTCCATGCTCTCTGAGAGTGCCACCCTCTTCAAATTCTACCTGTTCACCAACCCAGAAGCTTTCCAAACCTTGTCCTTTTGGGGTTTTATGGAGGCTTCATGACATAGGTGTGATTGATTAAGTCATTGGGCATCGGTGAGTGAACTCAACCTTCAGCCCGTCTCCCTTCACCAAGGAGGCTGGGGTGAGGGGTTGGGAGGGTGGACTGAAAATTCCAACCCTCTATTCACCTGGCTGGGTCCCCTGACCACCAGCCACCATCTTTTTTTTTTTTTAATTTTTTAATTAATTAATTTTTAAAATTGAAGTATAGTTGATTTTCAATCCTGCATTAGTTTCTGCTGTACAATGAAGTCAATCAGCTCTATGTATACATATATCCCCTCCCTCTTGGATCTCCCTCCCACTCCTCCATCCCACCCATCTAGGTCATTGCAGAGCACAGAGCTGAGCTTCCTGTGCTTTATATCAGGTTCCCACTAGCTATCTATTTTACACATGGTAGTGTATATATGTCAATCCTAATCTCCCAATTTGTCCCACCCTCCTCTTCCTGCCCTGTGTTCACATGTATGTTCTCTAGTCTCCAGGCCCCATCCTGAGGGGACCTAGCGGCTTTCTAGAAGGAGGATCCTTAAAAAACTAAAAATAGAACTACCATATGATCCAGAAATCCCACTACTGGGCATATACCCTGAGAAAACCATAATTCAAAAAGAGTCATGTACCACAATGTTCACTGCAGCACTATTTACAATAGCCAGGACTTGGAAGCAACCTAAGTGTCCATCGACAGACGAATGGATAAAGAAGATGTGGCACGTATATACAATGGAATATTACTCAGCCATAAAAAGAAACAAAACTGAGTTATTT
>NC_041221.1:77223362-77232015 GCF_002837175.3 Physeter macrocephalus | reverse complement strand
GGACGCAGCCGCATAGCACAGGGAGATCAGCTCGGTGCTTTGTGACCACGTAGAGGGGTGGGATAGGGATGGTGGGAGGGAGACACAAGAGGGAGGGGATATTGGGATATATGTATATGTATAGCTGATTCACTATGTTATACAGCAGAAACTAACACACCATTGTAAAGCAATTATACTACAATAAAGATTTTAAAAAAAAAACAAAAACCGGCTCTGTGCCTGGAATGGAACAAAGACCAAATAGGTATTTCTTATAAATCATAGTATCACAACATGACTATTGTATGGAAAATGATCTTCAGATTATCTGGAAAAAGAACAGGATAATTCTTTAACAATCCATGAGTTCCTGAAAGGTATCAAAGAAGCCAATAAAATAACCCTAATACTTCTAGATAAGATTAGAGTGCTTAAAGGACACGTGGCACCTTATAATTATTCACATGTTACTTGAGTGCTTCAATGACTTTAAGAAAGGAGAGGGCTGGGCTTCCCTGGTGGTGCAGTGGTTGAGAATCCGCCTGCCGATGCAGGGGACACGGGTTCGTGCCCCGGTCCGGGAAGATCCCGCATGCCGCGGAGAGGCTGGGCCCGTGAGCCATGGCTGCTGAGCCTGCGCGTCCGGAGCCTGTGTCCCGCAACGGGAGAGGCTGCAACAGTGAGAGGCCCGCGTACCGCAAAAAAAAAAAAGAAAGGAGAGGGCTGGATCGTTTAACTTGGCAACTGAGTTAAGGCACAGACAATCCCATCCTTGTCTGCTGAGACGAAGGTAAATATGGGTGAACACATCTTCCCAATTCCCAGAAGACAGTAGGAAAAGTACTTACGGCAAACCTATTGACCATGAGGACTTAAGGAGGGGCGTGTGCCAGTCAGGAAGCTCTCCAGTAACAGCGTCTGCCCTACCGTACCTGACTCAAGGGCTCCAGAGCCATTTTGCTTTGCATTTGCAGAGGCTCATTCCATATGCATTTAGTGTGAGTTTCCAGAAAATAAAAATGAATATATGACAGTTCATTCCTCCTCCTTAGGACAAGGAGGAAAGGCTGAGGTTCAAATGGCTCAGTGTTTGATCTCTGTGAGAAAAGGAAGAGGAGAAGGAGATTTGCTTGCGAAGCTGGGCAAGGAGCTAATGAAGAGCCAGGACAGAGTTGGGGCAGGGCTAGGCCAACAACACTAATAAAGTACACGGTACCATTAAAGAGAGTTATAACCCAGCTGGGTGACAGCACCCTTCACACCTCACAGCTGAAACTCATGGGAAAAATCATTAACAAGCAGAGCTCATTTATAATATGCAATACATGCATAAATATTGATTAGAAGAGAGAACAGTTGGATATAGTCTACCATGTTCATTTGTTCATTCAATTACTAATTCCAGAAACACTTCTTGATTAATAACTAAGTGCCAGGCACTGGTGACCCCAGGATGAATAAATACAGAGCAACTAAGGAACGCTTCCTGAAGGCACGGAATTTCGACGCTGGTTCAGAGGCGTCCCAGGCAGAGGCCTCCACACTGGATTCCTCTGAACTCTATTCAGTGAAGTATTAATATTGTGTTCTATGAAACAAAGGGTTTCACAATCAAATCACTTTGGAAATGTTGTATTGATTGTCTCAATTTTTGCATATTAAAGACTCTGAGAAGTCCTACGGTAAAGACTTTAAGGCCTCATAGGATCCAGTTTGGGAAACACTGCTCTCAGAACTGCAGACTGGTAAAGAGGTGGAGGGAGTACAGACATCCAAAGTGAAAAGACAGGATCAAGCAAGTTGTATTTCATGTCGTATGAAACACTCATATGGCTCAATCCATGGAAGCCAGTACATTTCCAGAAATGTCACTGCTGTTCAATTATCTGATAGGATGCCATGTGATGTGTATGCAGTATTTTCACCAACTTTCTTCTGGTTAAGACACAAAGAAATGGTTCATCTTTCATAGAATCTCAGCATCATAGAAGGCTGTTGCTGATAAGACTGTTGGGAAACCTCTGGTATAATCCTCTCATGCTACAGATAAGTCTGGACAAAGCTAACAAGTAACCCTATTCTGAAGAAACCCTGGGCTCTGATTTTCAGCTGAAAGGTCCTCCTGAAACACTACCTGCCTTTTCTGTGTTCTATAGAACATTTATTGTACCATGGGAGCTAAATGACACTTACTAAGTCATTATAGTATAGTATCTCTAATATCACTATATAAAAATAAGAACAATAATAAAACATACAGCCATTTACTTGGAAGCATTCATTGAACATTTCAGGGGGGAAAAAGGTGTATGAGGGCAAAAGAGCTCGCACGGCCTCAAGAATATTACTATCTGACTGTACCTTCTCACATCACCTTGTCAATGAGACGTTTTTTATATCTTTGGTGTTGCTATAATCTTATTAACCTACTGACGCAGGGCTTATTACTCCGAATACAGCTCTTTTTTTTTCTTTTCTAAGCCAAACTTATCCAAAAGCATCAGTCTAAAGACTATAAATAGCCCAAGTAAAGTGATCAGTGACATGAAAATGTAGGCTACAGCAAACAGAACTAAGTAATAGGTTTAATTTAAAATCAGAGAACCAGATAAAATCCCACTACTTTCTTGTTTCTGTCCCAGATTTTACACAGTCATTAAAATGACACTGCACACGAGGAATATATGTATCAATACACTTGGTCTAACTTTACAAAGCATGCCAGTCAACTTCCCAAGCAACCTTACATGTCTATTCTTTTTTAAAAACAGCTTTATTGAGATATAATTCATATACTATTCAATTCTCCCATTTAAAGTATAAAATTCATTGGTTTTTATCTTATTCACAGATACGTGCAATCATCAACACAGTCAACCTTAGAATTTCATCGCCTCAAAAAGAAATCCCATACTCTTTAGCTATTGCTGACCCCCTCATCCTCTCATCCCCCTCATCCCTAAGCAGCAAATAATTTACTTTCTGTCTCTATAGATATGCCTATCCTATATATTTCATATACATGGAATGGTATAATATACAGTTTTCTGCGACTGACTTGTTTCATTTAGCATAATATCTTCCAGGTTCATCCAGGTTTAGCATTTTTCAGTACTTCATAAAAATGGCCAAGTAATTTTCCATTATATGCATAAACCAAATTTTATTTATCCATTCATCAGTTTATAGACATCTGGGTTGTTTCCACCTTTTAGCTATTATCAATAATGTTGCTATAAGCATTCACGTACAAGTTTTTGTATGGACTTTGGTTTACATTTTTCTTCGGTGTATAACTAGAAGTAGAATTGCTGGGTCACATGATAACTCTGTGATTAACCATGTAAGGAAATGCCAGACTTTTCTCAAAGTGGCTGCATCATTTTACATTCCCACTAGCAATGTATAAGGGTTCCAATTTCTCTAAATCCTTGCCAACATTTATTATTATCTAATTGTTTTATTCTAGCCATCCTAGTAGGCAGGAAAGTGTATCTCATCTGGTTTTGATTTGCATTTCCTTATGACAATGATGTTAAGCATCTTTTCAAGTGCATTTTGGCCATTTAGAAATCTTTGGAGAAATGTCTATTTGAATCTTTTGCCCATTTTTAAATTGGGTTGTCTCTTTATTATAGAGTTGTTAGGGTTCTTTAATTTTTTAATTGAAGTATAATTGATTTGTAATACTATATTAGTTTCAGGTGTACAGCATAGTGATTCAGTATTTTTATACATTATACTCTATTAAGTTACTATAAAATAATGACTATAATTCCCTGTACTATACAATATATCCCTGTTTTTTTTTTAATACCTCTTAATCCCCTACCCCTTTCTTGCCCCTCCCCACCTCCCTCTCCCCACTGGTAACCACTAGTTTGATTTCTATATCTGTGAGCCTGTTTCTATTTTGCTATATACATTCATGTTTCATTTTTTAGGTTCCACATATAAGTGACATTATACAGTATTTGTCTTTCACTGTCTATTTTATTTCAATAAGCATAAATGTTCTCTAGGTCCATCCACATTGCTGCAAATCGCAATATTTCATTCTTTGTTGTGGCTAATGTTCCACTGTATATACATACACCAAATCTTATTTATCCATTGGTCTGTTGATGGACACTTGGGTTGCTTTCATATCTTGGCTATTATAAATAATGCTGCTAATGAACACTGGGGTACATCTATCTTTTTGAATTAGTCTTTTCATTTTTTCCAGATGTATACCCAGGAGTCAAATTGCTGGATCAGGTGGTAGCTCTATTTTTAGCTTTTTGAGGAATCTGCATACTCTTTTCCACAGTGGCTGCACCAATTTACATTCCCAACAACAGCGTATGAGGCTTCTCTCTTCTCCAAATCGTTGCCAACATTTGTTATTTGTAGACATTTTGATGATAACCATTCTGAAAGGTGTGAAGTGATATATTATTGTTGTTTTCATTTGCATTTATCTAATAATTAGTGATGTTGAGTATCTTTTTATGTGCCTGTTAGCCATCCATATGTCTTCTTGCAAAAATGTCTGTTAAGGTCTTCTGCCCATTTTTTGATTGGGTTGTTTTCTTGATAGTGAGTTGAATAAGCTGTTTATATATATTGGAAATTAATCCCTTGTCAGTCATATAATTTGTAATTATTTTCTTCCATTCAGTAGGTTGTCTTTTTTTATTTTTTTAAACAGAGTCACAGATGTATTTATTTATTTATTTATTTATGGCTGCTTTGGGTCTTCGTTGCTGCATGCAGGCTTTCTCTAGTTGCGGCAAGCGGGGCTACTATTCATTGTGGTGTGCAGGCTTCTCATTGCGGTGGCTTCTCTTGTTGCGGAGCACGGGCTCTAGGCGTGCGGGGTCAGTAGTTGTGGCTCACGGGCTCTAGAGCGCAGGCTCAGTAGTTGCAGCACATAGGCTTAGTTGTTCCGCAGCATGTGGGAACTTCCCAGATGAGGGATCGAA
The DNA here is from genome assembly GCF_002837175.3 of Physeter macrocephalus. Taxonomy (NCBI): domain Eukaryota; kingdom Metazoa; phylum Chordata; class Mammalia; order Artiodactyla; family Physeteridae; genus Physeter; species Physeter macrocephalus. The sequence continues at coordinate 77,227,066 of NC_041221.1, read as the reverse complement.
CCCGTGTCCCCTGCATTGGCAGGCGGATTCTTAACCACTGCGTCACCAGGGAAGTCCTGTTTTTCTTTTTTTTTTTGGATGGTTTCCTTTGCTGTGCAAAAGCTTTTAAGTTTAATTAAGTCCCATTTGTTTATTTTTGCCTTTATTTCCTTTGACTTAGGAAACAGATCCAGGAAAATGTTGCTACAATTTATGTCAAAGAGGGTTCTGCTTATGTTCTCTTCTAGGAGTTTTATGGTTTCAGGTCTTACGTTTAGGTCTTTAATACTTTTTGAGTTTATTTTTATATATGGTATGACGAAATGCTCAATTCTCATTATTTTACATGTAGCTGTCCAGTTTTCCCACCACCACTTGTTGAAGAGATTCTCTTTACTCCATTGTACATTCTTGCCTACTTTGTTATAGACTGACCATAAGTGTATGAGTTTATTTATGGGCTCTCTATTCTGTTCCATTGATCTGTATGTCTGTTTTTGTGCCAGTACCATGCTGTTTTGATTACTGTAACTTTGTAGAATAGTCTGAAGCCAGTGAGAGTGATATCTCTAGCTTTGTTCTTTTTTCTTGATTGCTTTGGCAATTTGGGATCTTCTGTGGTTCCACAGAAATTTTAGGATTATGTGTTCTAGTTCTGTGAAAAATGTCATGGGTATTTTGATAGGGATTGCATTAAATCTGTAGAGTGCTTTGGATAGTATGGCCAGTTTAACAATATTAATTCTTCCAATTCAAGAGCACAGGGTATCTTTCCATTTCTTTGCATCATATTCAATTTCCTTTACCAGTGTTTTATCGTTTTCAGAGTATAGGTCTTTCACCTCCTTGGTTAAGTTTATTACTAGGTATTTTACTTTTTTTTTGATGCAATTTTAAACAGAATTGCATTTTGTTTTCTCTTTCTGATAGTGCATTATTAGTGTATAGAAAAGCAACAGATTTCTGAATATTAATCTTATATCCAGCTACTTAGTTGAATTCATTTATTAGTTCTAATAGTTTTTGGATGGGGACTTCAGGGTTTTCTATATATAGTATCACGTCATCTGCAAATAGTGATAGTTTTGCTTATTCCCTTCCAATTTGGATGCTTTCTTTTCTTGTTTGATTGCTGTAGCTAGGACTTCCAGTACTATGTTAAATAGAAGTGGCAAGAGTGGGCATCCTTGTCTTGTTTCTGACTTTAGAGGAAAGGGTTTGAGCTTTTTACCATTGAGTATAATGTTAACTGTGGGTTTGTCATAAATAGCCCTTATTTACGCTGAGACATATTCCCTCTTTACCAACTTCGATGAGAGTTTTTATCATGTATGGATACTGAATTTTGCCAAATGCTTTTTCTGCATATATTGAGATTAACATGTGATTTTTATCCTTCCTTTTGCTAACATGGTTATCACATTGGTTGATTTGTGAATACCATCCTTGCATCCCTGAAATAAATCCCATTTGATCATGGTATATGATCCTTTTTATATATTGTTGGATTTGGTTTGTTAATATTTTGTTGAGGATTTCTGCATCTATACTCACCAAAGATATTGGCTTATAATTTTCTCTTTTTGTAGTGTCTTTGTCTGGTTTTGGCATCAAGGTAATGGTGGCTTCACAGAATGAATTTGGGAGTGTTCTGTCCTCTTCAATTTTTTGTAATAGTTTGAGAAGGATAGGTATTAGCTCTTCTTTATATGTTTGGTAGAATTCCCCTGTGAAGTTTTCCAGTCCTAGACTTTTGTTTGCTGGGAGTTTTTTAAATTACAAATTCAATTTCACTGCTAGTGATTGGTCTGTTCCAATTGTGTTTCTTCTTGATTTAGTCTTGGCAGGTTGTATATCTGTAGAAATTTGTCCATTTCTTCTAGGTTGTCCAATTTGTTGGCATATAATTGTCTGTAGTATTCTCTTATGATATTTTTGTATCTCTGTGGTACTGGTTGTTATTTCTCCTCTTTCATTTCTTATTTTGTTTGGGTCCTCTTTTTTCTTTTTTGTGAGCCTGGCCAGAGGTTTATCAATTACATTTACCTTTTCAAAAACCATCTTTTAGTTTTATTGATATTTTCTATTGTTTTATTAGTCTCTATTTTATTTATTTCCTCTCTGATGTTTATTATCTCCTTCCTTCTGCTGGCTTTGGGCTTTGTTCTTCTTTTTCTATACTTCCTTTAGATGGTAGGTTAGGTTGTGTGAGATTTTTCTTGTTTCTTAAAGAAGGCCTGTATCACTATAAACTTCCCTCTTAGAACTGCTGTTGCTGCATCCTGAAGATTTTGTAGTTTTGTGCTTCCACTTCCATGTGTCTTGTGGTATTTTCTGGTTTCCTCTTTGATTTCTTCATTGACCCACTGGTTTTTTAGTAGCATGTTGTTTAGTCTCCATGTGTTTGTTCTTTTCTCATTTTTCTTTCTGTAACTGATTTCTAGTTTCAAACGGTTGTGGTTGGAAAAAGGCTTGATATAATTTCTATCCTCTTAAATTTGTTGAGACTTGTTTTGTGGCCTAGCAGGTGATCTTTCATGGAGAACATTCATGTGTACATGAAAAGAATGTGTACCTGCTGGTTTTGGATGTAATGTCCTGTAAGTATCTATTAAGTCCAACTGGTCTATTGGGTCACTTAAGACCACTCTTGCCTTATTGATTTTCTGTCTAGATGATTTGTCCATTGAAGGACAAATCAGTGGGGTGATAAAGTCCCCTACTATTGTTGTATTATTGTCAATTTTTCCCTTTATGTATGTTAATATTTGCTTTATATATTTAGGTACTTCTGTATTGGGTTCATATATGTTAAGGAATGTAATATATTCTCTTCTGGTATTGATCCCTTTATCATTATATAATATCTTTCTTTGTCTTTGGTTATAGCCTTTGTTGTAAAGTCTATGGTGTGTGAGTATTGCTACCTTCACTTTCTTGTCATTTCCATTTGCATAAAGTATTTTTCCATCCCATTCATTTCAGTCTGTGTGTGTCTTTAGCTCTGAAGTGAGTCTCTTGGAGGCAGCATACAGATGGGTCTCGTTTTTTTGTTTTTGTTTTTTTATCTAATCAGCGACCCTATGCCTTTGATTTGAGCACTTAGTCCATTGACATTTAAAGTAATTCTTGATAGGTATGTACTTACTGTCATCTTATTACTTGCTTTCCAGTTGTTACTGTAGTTCTCCTCTGTTCATTTTTTTTTGGAATGAAATGTTTTATGATATTTTATTCAGTATTAAGATAAAGCAAAAATATTTATGCAGGACATTCTATTTTTATGGTTTCCAGCTACTGCATAGACTTTTTTTTGGAATTTTATTTTATTTTTTATACAGCAGGTTCTTATTAGTCATCAATTTTATACACATCAGTGTATACATGTCAATTCCAATCGCCCAATTCATCACACCACCATCCCCACCCCTCTCCGGCTTTCCCCCTTGGTGTCCATACGTTTTTTCTATACATCTGTGTCTCAACTTTGGCCTGCAAACCGGTTCATCCGTACCATTTTTCTAGGTTCCACATATATGTGTTAATAAACAATATTTGTTTTTCTCTTGCTGACTTACTTCACTCTGTATGACAGTCTCTAGATCCATCCACGTCTCAACAAATGACCCAATTTCATTACTTTTTATGGCTGAGTAATATTCCATTGTATATATGTACCACATCTTCTTTATCCATTCGTCTGTCGATGTGCATTTAGGTTGCTT
>NC_041221.1:77222921-77223309 GCF_002837175.3 Physeter macrocephalus | reverse complement strand
TCCATAGTGGCTGTATCAATTTACATTCCCACCAACACTGCAAGAAGGTTCCCTTTTCTCCACACCCTCTCCAGCATTAGTTGTTTGTACATTTTCTGATGATGCCCATTCTAACTGGTGTGAGGTGATACCTCATTGTAGTTTTGATTTGCATTTCTCTAATAATTAGTGATGTTGAGCAGCTTTTCATGTGCTTCTTGGCCATCTGTATGTCTTCTTTGGAGAAATGTCTATTTAGGTCCTGTGCCCATTTTTGGATTCGGTTGTTTGTCTCTTTAATATTGAGCTGCATGAACTGTTTATATATTTTGGAGATTAATCGTTTGTCCATTGATTCGTTTGCAAAAATTTTCTCCCATTCTGAGGGTTGTCTTTTCATGTTGTTTAT
>NC_041221.1:77221222-77221848 GCF_002837175.3 Physeter macrocephalus | reverse complement strand
AAAGTGGACATCCTTGTCTTGTTCCTGATCTTAGAGGAAATGCTTTCAGTTTTTCACCATTGAGAATGATGTTTGCTGTGGGTTTGTCGTATATGGCCTTTATTATGTTGAGGTAGGTTACCTCTATGCCCATTTTCTGGAGAGTTTTTATCATAAATGGGTGTTGAATTTTGTCAAAAGCTTTTTCTACATCTATTGAGATGATCATATGGTTTTTCTCCTTCAATTTGTTAATATGGTGTATCACATTGATTAATTTGCATATATTGAAGAACACTTGAATCCCTGGGATAAATCCCACTTGGTCGTGGTGTATGATCCTTTTAACGTGTTGTTGGATTCTGTTTGCTAGTATTTTGTTGAGGATTTTTGCATCTAAATTCATCAGTGATATTGGTCTGTAATTTTCTTTTTTTGTAGTATCTTTGTCTGGTATTGGTATCAGGGTGATGGTGGTCTCACAGAATGAGTTTGGAAGTGTTCCTTCCTCCGCAATTTTTTGGAAGAGTTTGAGAAGGATGGGTGTCAGCTCTTCCCTAAATGTTTGATAGAATTCACCTGTGAAGCCATCTGGTCCTGGACTTTTGTTTGTTGGAAGATTTTTAATCACAGTTCCAATTTCATTA
>NC_041221.1:77218996-77219760 GCF_002837175.3 Physeter macrocephalus | reverse complement strand
CTGTGTCTTTTGGTTGGAGCATTTAATCCATTCACATTTAAGGTAATTATCGAAATGTATGTTCCTATGACTATTTTCTTAATTGTTTTGTGTTTGTTTATGTAGGTCCTTTTCTTCTCTTGTGTTTCCCACTTAGAGAAGTTCCCTTAGCATTTGTTGTAGAGCTGGTTTGGTGGTGCTGAATTCTCTTCGTTTTTGCTTGTCTGTAAAGCTTTTGATTTCTCCATTGAATCTGAATGAGCTCCTTTCCGGGTAGAGTAACCTTGGTTGTAAGTTCTCCCCTTTCATCACTTTAAGTATATCATGCCACTCCCTCCTGTCTTGTAGAGTTTCTGCTGAGAAATCAGCTGTTAACCTTATGGGAGTTCCCTTGTATGTTATTTGTCTTTTTTCCCTTGCTGCTTTCAATAATTTTTCTTTGTCTTTAATTTTTGCCAATTTGATTACTATGTGTCTCGGCGTGTTTCTCCTTGGGTTTATCCTGTATGGGAATTGCTGCACTTCCTGGACTTGGGTGGCTATTTCCCTTCCCATGTTAGGGAAGTTTTCGACTATAATCTCTTCAAGTATTTTCTTGGATCCTTTCTCTCTCTCTTCTCCTTCGGGGGCCCCTATAATGAGAATGTTGTTGCGTTTAATGTTGTCCCAGAGGTCTCTTAGGCTGTCTTCATTTCTTTTCATTCTTTTTTTAAAATTCTGTTCCACAGCAGTGAATTCCACCATTCTGTCTTCCAGGTCACTTATCCGTTCTTCTGCCTCAGTTA
>NC_041221.1:77212794-77218823 GCF_002837175.3 Physeter macrocephalus | reverse complement strand
TTCTGAATTCTTTTTCTGGAAGGTTGCCTATTTCCACTTCATTTAGTTGTTTTTCTGGGGTTTTATCTTGTTCCTTCATCTGGTACATAGCCCTCTGCCTTTTCAGCTTGTCTATCTTTCTGTGAATGTGGTTTCCTTCCACAGGCTGCAGGATTGTAGTTCTTCTTGCTTCTGCTGTCTGCCCTCTGGTGGATGAGGCTATCTAAGAGGCTTGTGTAAGCTTCCTGATGGGAGGGAATGGTGGTGGGTCGAACTGACTGTTGCTCTGGTGGGCCAAGCTCAGTAAAACTTTAATCCGCTTGACTGCTGATGGGTGGGGCTGGGTTCCCTCCCTGTTGGTTGTTTGGCCTGAGGCGACCCAACACTGGAGTCTACCTGGGCTTATTGGTGGGGCTAATGACAGACTCTGGGAGGGCTCACACAAAGGAGTACTTCCCAGAACTTCTGCTGCCAGTGTCTTTGTCCCCACAGTGAGCCACAGCCAACCCCCGCCTCTGCAGGAGACCCTCCAACACTAGCAGGTAGGTCTGGTTCAGTCTCCCCTGGGGTCACTGCTCCTTACCCTGGGTCCTGATGCGTACACTACTTTGTGTGTGCCCTCCAAGAGTGGAGTCTCTGTTTCCCCCAGTCCTGTCGAAGTCCTGCAGTCAAATCCCTCTAGCCTTCAAACTCTGATTCTCTGGGAATTTCTCCTCCCGTTGCCAGACCCCCAGGTTGGGAAGCCTGACGTGGGGCTCAGAACCTTCACTCCAGTGGGTGGACTTCTGTGGTATAAGTGTTCTCCAGTCTGTGAGTCACCCACCCAGCAGTTATGGGATTTGATTTTACGGTGACTGCACCCCTCCTACCGTCTCATTGTGGCTTCTCCTTTGCCTTTGGGGTATCTTTTTTGGTGAGTTCCTGTGTTTTTCTGTTGATGATTGTCCAGCAGTTATTGTGATTCTGGTGTTCTCACAAGAGGGAGTGAGAGCACATTCTTCTACTCCATCATCTTGGTTCCTAGTCCTGTTCATTTCCTTTTTGTTTCTTCCCATATGGCTTGATGATTTTCTTTAGTAGTATGATTGTATTCATTTATTTTTAGTTTTTGTGTATCTACTGGAGGTTTTTGATTTGTGGTTACCATGGGGTTCATATATGTTGACCGATAACTATATCTTCTTGTTTTTAAATGGTTGTTATTTAAGTACAAACACATTCTAAAAGAGCTATATTTTTTACTCTCCTCCCCCACATTTTACGTTTTTGATGTCACATTTTATATCTTCATGTTTATCACTTAACTGTTTATTGTGGTTATAGTTGCTTTTACAATTTTGTCTTTTAATTATTGTACCAGCTTATTTATGTGGTTGGTCCTCAGCCCTTACTATGTATTTGCATTTTCTAATGGGATTTTTCCCTTTTCTATAGATTCTTACATCTTTTCCACTTAGAGAAGACCCTTTAACATTTCTTTTCAGGTGGTTTAGTATTGATTAACTCTTTTAGTTTTTGTTGTCTGAGAAGATCTTTATTGCTTCTTCGATTCTCTAAATGATCATCTTGCTAGGTAGAGTATCCTAAGTTGCAGGTTTTTCCCTTTCAGCACTTTAAATATATTTCATGCCGCTCCCTTCTGACCTGCAAAATGTCTGCAGAAATATCAGCTGATAGCCTTTTGAGGATTCCCTTGTATATGACTTTGTTTTTCTCTTGCTGCCTTTAGAATTCTCTCTTTAACTTTTGCCATTTTAATTATGACATGTCTTGGTGCGGGTGTGTTTGAGTTCATCTTGTTTGTGTCCTTCTGTGCTTCCTGTACCTAGATATCTGTTTCCTTCTTTACTTTTGGGAATTTTTCAGCCATAATTTCTTTAAATACATTTTCAATCCCCTTCTCTCCCTCTTATCCTTCTGGGACCCCTGTAATGTGAATGTTGGTTCTCCCAGACATCTCTGAAATTGTTCTCATTAAAAAAAAATTTTTTTTTCCGTTTGGATTGAATGATTTCCATTATTCTATCTTCCAGATCACTCATGGATTCTTCTGTATCACTTCGTCTGCTATTCATTTTTTCTAGTCTGTTTTTTATTTCAGTTATTGAATTCTTTATTTCTGATTGGGTCTTTTTAATATTTTCTACTTCCTTGTTAAAATTTTCAGCTTTATCTATTATTTTCCCTAATTCAGTTAATAGTCCTATTACTAATTCTTTGAATTCTTTAATTGGTAAGTTGTTTATTTCTGTTTCATTATTTCTTCAGGGATTTTCACTTGCTCTTTCAAATGAGACCAGTTCCTCTGCCTTTTCATTTCAACTTTCTCTGCCTCTATGAATTTAGGTGAAATAGTTACCTACTGCATCCTTAAAGGGGCATCCTTATATGTGAGCATCCCTATACAGATGGCCTGTGCCAATGCCTTTGGTAGGAAAGCTGGATTTGACTTGGACTCAAGTCACATCTTTCATCAAGGTGTGCTGGCAGCTATCACCTTGGTAGTGCATGGGGCTGGAGACAGAGAGGCTAGAGCTGGCACTGGGTATGAGGCAGGTCTTCTCTGCACAGTGGTTGTCACTTCTCTATCAGGGGAAGGGTCTGATTCCCAGTTGCTGGAGCAGAAGTCCTGAGGATTGGGCCAAGCTGGCTTTGTTCCCTTTAAGTGTGTGCTTTCCCTTCTCCTATCACTGGGACCCTTGCCCTAGAGAGGAAGGGATGCTGAAGCAAGGGGGGTGCCGTGCAAGCTCTCTGCTCATGTTGGCCACAAAAAGAGGTCCAAGCTGTATCCAATGTGCTGCATGTACAGGTACCAGCAACTGTTACCCTCGTTCTGTTCAAATACAGCCTCAGTCCAAGTCCTCTGTGTCCCTCACAGCCTCTGCCATCCCTGCCCTGTTGTGGAGCTGCGCTGCAGGGCAGGCAGGGCCCACGTATACTCTCAGCATATATTGGGTCATGAGCTGTGGCGGACTGGCCATGTCAGAGTTCTAGCCTGATTTTGAGGTTCTGTCTGAGTGTCAACAATGGCCCCTGCCACCCCACCCACATGCCATTGCCACCCAGGACCAAGTCACCTTTGCGTCCCATGGCTAAGCTTCTCCCTGGTTGTGGCAGGCCTAGATCCAGTGCTGCACTGCAGCATGGAGTAGTGAGGCTGGATTGTTTGCTCAGCTCAGGCTGGGACGCGCAACAAAGTGGTCACGGGAAACCTGACAGCCACTGGAGCAGTCCTCTAACCACCCTCTCTGCCCCTGGGGACAAGTCAGCATGCGTGTCCTCCTCATCAGTGAAGTCCAGGCTTTCCACAGCCCTGCTGTTAGTCCCCATGGTCCTCCAACCAGCCAAGAGGATTTGCCTACCCTGTGTAGTAAACCAGGACTAGGGTGCCCAATCTCTGGTTCAAACCACTCACTCCCCAGGGTGGGTCTCTGCCTGTGTGATCTCCCTTTAACTCTGAGTCCTCTCTCAGGGGCACAGGTCCCAACCTGATCGTTTTTCTTCCCTTCCTACCCAATTACATGTGGATCTTTCTTACAGCCTTGGTTGTATAAGAGTCTTTCTGCCAGTTTCCAGTTAATTTTTCATAAAGGAATTTCCTCAAAAAATTAAAAATAGAACTACCATATGATCCAGCAATCCCACCTCTGGGTATATACCCCAAAGAACCAAAATCAGTATCTCTAAGAGATATCTGCATGCCCATGTTCATTGCAGCATTATTTACAATAAAAGAGGAAACAACCTAAATGTCCACTGACAGGTGAATGAATTTTTAAAATGTGGTATACAAATACAATGGAATATTATACAGCCTTAAAGAGGAAGAAAAGCCTGCCATTTGCTTTAACATGGATGAACTTGAAAGACATTATGCCCAGGGTGGGTCTCTGCCTGTGTGATCTCCCTTTAACTCTGAGTCCTCTCTCAGGGGCACAGGTCCCAACCTGATCGTTTTTCTTCCCTTCCTACCCAATTACATGTGGATCTTTCTTACAGCCTTGGTTGTATAAGAGTCTTTCTGCCAGTTTCCAGTTAATTTTTAGTGAGAATTTTTCAACATGTAGATGTATTGATATATTAGATATGTTTGTGGGGGTTGGTGAGTTCCACATCCTTCTACTCCACCATCTTGATCAATCTCTAGAGTTCTTTATATATTCAGGATACAAGTCTCTTATCAGATAAATGATTTGAAAATACTTCATCCCAATTTATGGGTTGTCTTTTCACTTTTGTGTTGGTGTGCTCTGAAACACAGACTTTTAAATTTTGATAAATCTAATTTATTTTTTTTTCTTTTACTGCTTGTTTTGGTGCCAAATCTAAGAATTCTTTGTCAACGCAAGGGTCAGGAAGGTTTCATGTTTTTGTAAGAGTTCTATAGTTTACCTCTTACATTAAAGTCTTTGATCCATTTTGGTTTTATCTTTGTATATGGCATGAGGTAAGGGTCACATCATTCTTTTCCATGCAGCTATCCTGTTGTCCCAGCACCATTTGTTGAAAAGACTATTCTTTCCACATTGGATGGTCTTGGCACCCTTGTTGAAAATCAGTTAACCGTAAATATATGCTTATTTGCAGACTCTGAATTCTATTTTACTGATATGTACATTTAACCTTGTGCCAGTACCATACAATCTTGATCACCATTGCTTTGTAGTAAGTTTTAAAATTGGAAAGTGTAAGTCCTCCTAGATTTTAAATAATAGTTCATTCATTAATTTGTTGTTCTTTTCAAGATTGCTTGGATATTCTGGGTCCCTTGAAATTCCATATGAACTTTAGAATTGGTGTGTGAATTTCTATAGGGAAGCCCACTGGGATTTTGATAGTGAGTTTGTGGATTCTGTAGATCAATTAGGGGAGTATTACCATCTTTTATTGTCTTCCAATCCATGAACATGGGATTTTTTTCCATTTATTTAGGTCTTCTTTCTTGGTTTTTTGTTTCTGTTTTTGGTTTTCAGCGTGTAAGTTTTACACTTGTTGGTTTAATTTCTTCCTAAGTATTCTTTTCTTTTGGTGCAATTATATAAACAGAATTGTTTTCTGAATATCATTTTCAGATTGCTATAGCTAGCGTCTAGAAATAAAATTAATTTTAGTATATTAATCCTGAAACCTTGCTGCTATAGGTTGAATTGTGTCCCCCTAAAAAGATATGTTGAATTTCAAACCTCTAGTACCTCAGAATGTGAGTTTAATTAGAAATAGGGTCATTGCAGATGTACTTAGTTAATATGAGGTCATACTGGTAGGTCCTTGATTCAATATGACTCGTGTCATTATAAGAAGAGGAGAGATTCATACAGGATGAAGATGGCCATGTGTTGACTCAGTCAGAGATTGAAGTGATGCATTTACAAACTAAGGAACATCAAGGATTGCCAACAAGCACCAGAAACTAGAAGAGGCGAGGAAGGATTCTACTTGGTATCTCAGAGGAACTGCCAACACCTTGATTTTGGACTTCTAGCCTCCATAACTATGAGAAAATATATTTCTATGGTTTTAAGCCACTCAGTCTGTGGTACTTTGCTACAGTAGCCCTAGGGAACTAATATACTTGCTGAATTTGCTTAATAGTTTTAATAGCATTTTAGTAGAGTCCTTAAGATTTTCTACATATGAGATCATGTAATTTGTGAATAGTTTTACTTCTTTTCCAATCTGGATGCCTTTTATTTCTTTTTCTAATTCAACTGCCTTAGCTAGAAGCTCCAGTATAAAATTCTAAAATGTAACAATTATAAAAATGTTGGGTTTGTTATACATGTAATATACATAACAACATCACAAAATGGGGGAAGGGAATAGAGCTATATATAGGAGTAACATTTCTATATCCACTGGAATTAAGTTAGTGTAAATCTAAAGCTAATTCTAGGACAAATTACCAAAACTGACTCAAGAAGAAACAGGTAACATGATTAGATCTATAAGAAATAAAGATATTGAATTAGTAATGCAAAAAACTACCCACAAACAAGAATCCGGGCCCAGATGGCTTCACTGCTGAATTCTACCAAACATTTAAAGAAGAA
>NC_041221.1:77165908-77211510 GCF_002837175.3 Physeter macrocephalus | reverse complement strand
AATGGAATTTCCTCAAAATTAAAAATAGAACTACCATATGATCCAGCAATCCCACCTCTGGGTATATACCCCAAAGAACCAAAATCAGTATCTCTAAGAGATATCTGCATGCCCATGTTCATTGCAGCATTATTTACAATAAAAGAGGAAACAACCTAAATGTCCACTGACAGGTGAATGAATTTTTAAAATGTGGTATACAAATACAATGGAATATTATACAGCCTTAAAGAGGAAGAAAAGCCTGCCATTTGCTTTAACATGGATGAACTTGAAAGACATTATGCTAAGTGAAATAAGCCAGACACAGAAGAACAAATACTACATGATTCCACTTACATCAGGAGTAAAATACTCAAACTCATAGAAGCAGAGAGTAGATTAGTGGTTAAGAGCAGCTGGGGTGACGGGAATTGGGGATGTGTTAATCAAAGGGTACATAGTTTCAATTATGCAAGATGGATAAGTCCTAGAGATCTACTACACAGCATGGTGCATATAGTAAATGATATTGTATGGCATACTTAAAAATTTGCTAAGGCAGAGTTTGTCAGTGATGGGGAGGTGAATTTACTAGTACTGTTCCAGTATCAGGTGCTTTTCATACATTGTCTCTAATTCTCACAGCAACTCTCTAAGGTGACATTTTGTACTAACAACTGGCTGTAAGCTATTTGCACTTGACTGGTACAAGGACAGAAGAAACATTTCAGGGCACCTAAGGTTAGCTTTAAGAAGTCCATGACTACTAGCAAGTCACTAAAACAGTTTGAAAGCCTTCACCCCACTTATTCTTGTCTGCCTACTGACACCGCCAGATCAGGAACAGAGGATGAGAAGCTCTGGAAAAGTGATGATCACAGTTAAAAAGAAAAAAGAAAAGAATCTGCAAGATAAAGATACTATTTACTTTCTCTTTCCAGATTAGTAAACTGAAGCTCAGAGAGTTTAAGAAACATGCCCAAAGTCACAAAACTCCTAAATGTCAGGTGTAGGATTCAAATCCAGCTCTACCTCGAAGGCTTTGTTCATCTTGTGTTTCTTCCTTCACATCCTAACGGAAACATAAAACCAGACATTTGAAGACACATGTCTGGAAATCATCAGCAAAGTGTAGGGTTGCTTCTATTAAATCTTTCTAGTCCTACCCTTCAGAGTGCTAACTGTTCCTTCCGTTGAATCTCCCTGCTAGAGCATCTGTAACCAATATGTCTGCCTCCCTCTCTAGCCTGCAAGTGTCCAAAAGCAAGGACCACGTCTTTGCAGCTCCAGTACCTGGTCTGGAACCTGGCACATAGGAGTCAATCCATGTGCCGAGAGGAAGCCTAGGGAAAGAGGCCTTGCACAGGAATTCCTCTCAGACTCTAAGCTGGGGGAAGTGCTGGGGCCCTCTACCGAAGAGGAGCATCTCAGGATGCCCCAGGGGGGTCAGAGGAAGTACCTTCCCCACCCTGAGGAGAACCTGCCAATCCCCTGGCCTTTCCTGGGCTTCGCAGTGGTCCAGCCAGGATGAGCTTCCATGTCACAAATATAGAATTTATTTCTCTCTAAGGGGGGAAAACTGCATCTCTGGGGGAACAATACATTGCCTTGTGACTCTGAGAAAATACGATCTGTGATCCCATACACCGTAAGATGTGCAGTAGGAATCTGCAGGGGCCACCATCACATGACTGTTAACTGCATCTCTGCCTAGGTCCCTACATTATAAATATAGTGTGCCCAATGAGGGGAGGGGGGAAGGGGACAGGAAGCTTCTTTACTGATCCAGCAGGAACCTAGTGGGTAAATTTGTGGTGTGTGGTCTTAGAGGATCCTCTGACTGAGTCAGTTCAGCCCTAGGGAGTGGTCAATTGGTAGCTGCTTTTCCCCCTCTGCACACCTGCCCTGAGCAATTCTGTACCGTTTTATCATTGCTATTTGACTGCTTAAATGGGACCATTATGGCAAAGTTCATTTTACTCTTAAATCCAGAGGTACCAGTAACTGACGCAGTTTTCAATTTGGAAAAATAAACAAAATGAGATAGCAGCAGGTAACCCAGTCTGCTTCTGGTTTGCCAATTTATCTCCTATAGATATTCCGGACGTGATTATTAGCATGTGCTGACGCAGAAGTACGAGATAACGGCTGCAAATCCGCAACTATTCCTTTGCAGAAGATGAGTAATAGTTTTTCAGCTGCTCCAGTCTATGGTGTAATTATGTTATTAGCAGTATTATCCAAAACAAATATACCATAGTACCTTATGACCAATTTTTTTTAACACTGATTTGTTTCCTTCCCTTTAAAAATATACATTAAAACTCCACTTAGCAGTTACTCTGATGTCTGTCCTTTCCACTCTCCAGAACAGTTTTCTCACTGCCACGGCCAAAGTCCTTTCCTCAGTCAGTTATGACCACCTCTTCTGCCCTCGGTCTCTAGGCAAGAGACTTTTCCTATCATTCAAACCGTTTATTTTATGACTTTTCTCCTCTCCCCTCCTAAGCATTCACAAAAAATGCACAAAAGCATTCTGTGTTAGCCCCCCTCCTCCTCATGCTATCCCCTCCAAAACTCGCTTGTCTCCTGTGTGCTCTGCATCTCTGTTCAAAGATGTCTTCAATGCCCATCTCTAGGGCTAGTTTCCCCATCAAGCCTCAGAACCCACTTCCAAATGCTTTCCTGGCCAGTTTCTCCTGAGCAGCTTGGTTGGCTTCTCAAACTCAACAGAAATTCACTGGGTACCATTTACCGCCAGGCTCTGCGCTATGTGCTAAGGGTAGTCTCAGTTCTTGTGCTTATAGTACAAGTAACTAAACTAGTTTTTCTTCCTCCCACTCACCTCCCCACTAATCCCAGCACTCCAATTTCTGTTTAAGGCACTGCCCCAAACACAACACCTGGCAAAGAAGCCTCAGTACCATACGATACGCTCCTCCTCCCTGCTCCCATGGTTAGTCGGTTGTGAAGGCTCCGGAATTCTCTGGGAAACACCCTCTCCCCTCTAGTCTGTCTGCCATCACCCACAGTCAGGCCCTTGACACCTATTGTCTGGACAGTTCAAATGCATCTTAGCCGCTCCTCACCTCGGTCCTCTCCAATCCAGTCCAAACGCCCAGTCTCCTAAGGGAGAGTTCGCACCAGATCACTTCTCTGCTCCCCATCTGCACCAGAAGAAACTCCCGGAAACCTCTTCATGAACGGGTAGCCCCCAGCCACCTTTCCAATTGCTCGCCTCTGTGTATGTTCCACTTTAACAAAACTGAACAACATTTGACTCCCAATACTCAGTCTAAGATCTCCTTGCCTTTGTGCCTTTGCTCAGCCTATTCTCTCTCCCAGAAACAGCCTTTCTCCACCTGCATCTCTGCAAGCCCAAATTCTACCCACAACTCCAAGCCTGGCTCCAATGCCACAATCTCCTGAAGACTTTTTCCAATCCACGCCTCCCTCAAACAGAATTCATCTCTCAGTCCTCTGGTTCCCATATCATTTTGGTGACAAATGTCTTGTGCCCTGGGTTTTGTCTGGTTGAGCTTTGTATTTGCCATGATGCAGAGCACAGTGTGGTGTCTTTAGACTCAGTGAGAATCTGATGGATGAATGGATAAGTCCCTGCTAGTCTTCTTTCTGGGTGAGAACTGCTAAGTTTTGAAAGGTGGCATTCCACAAAGACATCTCTAATCTATTAATTGGAATAATAAATAGATAATTAAATAAATAGATACAGGGCTCTGAGAAGCCAACCACCTCACATATATAATCTGCCTCTACTCCGGTGTATATGTTTATGGATGAGTTGATTCCCACAGCAGGATTTCCTTTTGTCCCTGTTAGCAGTTTGGCTAACTCTTTTAGCTTTCAATCAGTTCTTCTGACACAGTAGTATTTTTAATATTTCTGACTTGACTCGATTCTGCTGAGACAACTCAGCTACTCTCAGAAAAGCCATTAAATTTCATGTAGATAGGAGGGGAAAAAACCTGCAGTCACATTATAGTTTTATCACCATGACTCTGGCACTGAGAAACTATTTCTACAAAGCAGAGTCACACTGTGCCCTGCACATCTGGGGTCCATGCTGGGACGCAGAGCTGTAAATGTGGTTAGGGACTGTGATGCCCCCCACTGTGTAGGAGAAAGACCAGCCTAAAGAAGCCAAATACCCATTTCTGTGGAGGAAAAAACAACTGTGCCTCCCTCAGCTTTCGATAAAACATTTAGTCTTTGGAAAAAACAAAAAATCCTCCCTCAAAAATGGCACATAATGCTCCCTTGTCTATGGATGTTACTGTATATTAATGAATAAGGAAATCAGTCCCATTTACATGTACCCCTTCCATTGTTTTAAATCATAATATCATTTAGAACCTTTCTATCATAACTGTTAGGGATGCTGCTGCTTCTTGGCTGGGGGGCCTAAGACAGCGCTGCTCAGTGAGGGGTTTGAAACTAGCAGTGCCAGCATCACCTGGGAGCTTGTTAGCATAAAAGGATCTCAGACCCCAC
Organism: Physeter macrocephalus; assembly: GCF_002837175.3. NCBI lineage: Eukaryota > Metazoa > Chordata > Mammalia > Artiodactyla > Physeteridae > Physeter > Physeter macrocephalus. Next base: position 77,207,016 of record NC_041221.1, on the reverse strand, counting down.
TCCAGGTCTGCTCTATCAACACCTGTCTCCTCCGGTGACTTGTCTGCACTTTTATGTCTGAGAAGCACTGGTCAAGATCACAGTGTTTCTGAACCTTCCCTTTGAGTAAGAATTACTTGTGGTGCTTATACAACATATACAGTTTCCAAGGGTCATCCCATGGCACTGATTCAGAAAGTCTGGGATCAGATATAATTTTGGTTAAATAAGATCATGAAATTAATGTGATGTAGATGAGGCCTGACACACAGAAGGCAAAGAACAAACTCTAAGCCCTCCTGTCATCACCACTACAAGTAGGGTTGCCAGATTTAGCAAATAAAGCCACAAGATGCCCAGTTAAATTTGAACTTCAGGTAAACAAATTATAAACATAAGTATATACCAAATATTGCATGAGACATACTTATATTAAAATATGATTTATTTTTTATTTATCTCAAATTCAAATTTAACTGGCCATTCAGTATTTTATCTGGCAACCCTAACTACACTTGACTTCGGAATATCTGGGGCAGGGGAGTTGGTGGTAGATACGACTGGAAAAATAGATTAGGCCCAGACTGTGGAGAGCTTGAATGCCATTCTAAGAAGTTTAAATCAATCTATACTTAACATTTTTGAGCAGGGACATGATGTGACCCAAGCCCTCCACCCCCTACTCCTAGGAATGATCAGAAGACAAGGCAAGTGGGCTGCAGGGACAAGAATCTCCATCCCAAAGACCCTTTAGGAAGGGAGGCCAGAGGATTGTAGTCATAGCTAGTCATCATGTCATGAAGAATAAAGAAGTTAAAATTCCAAAATCTTAAATTTATTTTGTATTAATTCTAAACTCTTAAATTATTTATTTATACCCTGCCCTGACCCATAAAAATAATTTAAACCAGCTACTTGACTCTTCTTTTTGAAGGAATAGCTGGTGCACAGCTGAGCCCTAGCCTTATTTACAGAGAGCTATTTGCAATTGGACAGAAGATATCTTGTAACACAACAAAAGCCAAATTTCCAATGTCCTTCCAATGCCTACTCTGCCAGAACACAGAATTTGGTTTCTGGACATTCCAAATACCTGGTGCAAAGCTCAGTTGTAAAATCAATCAATTCTCCTAATCACAGTCTATTTGCTCTTATTTCCCATAACTCTTTTTTTAAATTGAAGTATAGTTAATTTACAATGTTGTGTTAGTTTCAAGTGTATAGCAAAGTGATTCAGTTATACATATATATATATTCTTTTCCAGATTTTTTCCATTATAGGTTATTACAAGATATTGAATATAGTTCCCTGTGCTATAGAGTTGGTCCTTGTCATTTAGCTATTTTATATATAGTAGTTTGTATCTGTTAATCCCAAACTCCTAATTTATCTCTCCCCTGGCCACCCTAACCCCTTTGGTATCCATAAATTTGTTTTCCATGTCTGTGAGTCTATTTCTGTTTTGTAAATAAGTTAATTTGTATCTTTTTTTTAGTTTCCACATATGAGTGATATCATATTATATTTGTCTTTCTCTGACTTACTTCACTTAATATGATACTCTCCAGGTCCATCCATATTGCTGCATTACTTTATTCTTTTTTATGGCCAACTAACACATAATTCTTAATAAGCCTCGCTATTTAGCTTCCTAATCCACAGCACAGAAACATCAGGAGATGAATTAAAGACAGCTAAAATAGCAACAGTGACAGGGAAACAGAAAGGGGTAAAGAAGAAACAAAGTATAAAGAATAAAAATGAACATCCTGAATCATCAGGAAGCATTTAAATATATATGGTAAATTTAGATATCATATAAAACACTTTGATTTCCATTTAAAAAAACAGGCTTAAACAGGAAGCGCTTTGATTTTTGAAGAGGTAAGCTTTGTACCAGGTATTTGAAATGTCCAGAAGAGGTAAGCTATTTTACTTACCAAAAATAAACACCTCACTTCTCAAAAAAGTTACATCAGCGAAGTGACAGTTTTTAATCTAATGATTATTTATCTGACTCCAGGTGAACTAAAAATTGCCTCCAGAATGTTTTAGGTTTTGTTTGTTTCCCCTCTGATTTTTAAGTAGCCTAGTTGATCCACCCTAAATCCCTCCCTACATTCTTAAGTATTTACCAGGAGGCTCAACAGAAATTCAGCAGTCCAGAATATTCAACACCTTGATTTTGGACTTCTCCCCTCCATAACTATGAGAAAATATATTTCTATGGTTTTAAGCCACTCAGTCTGTGGTACTTTGCTACAGTAGCCCTAGGGAACTAATATACTTGCTGAATTTGCTTAATAGTTTTAATAGCATTTTAGTAGAGTCCTTAAGATTTTCTACATATGAGATCATGTAATTTGTGAATAGTTTTACTTCTTTTCCAATCTGGATGCCTTTTATTTCTTTTTCTAATTCAACTGCCTTAGCTAGAAGCTCCAGTATAAAATTCTAAAATGTAACAATTATAAAAATGTTGGGTTTGTTATACATGTAATATACATAACAACATCACAAAATGGGGGAAGGGAATAGAGCTATATATAGGAGTAACATTTCTATATCCACTGGAATTAAGTTAGTGTAAATCTAAAGCTAATTCTAGGACAAATTACCAAAACTGACTCAAGAAGAAACAGGTAACATGATTAGATCTATAAGAAATAAAGATATTGAATTAGTAATGCAAAAAACTACCCACAAACAAGAATCCGGGCCCAGATGGCTTCACTGCTGAATTCTACCAAACATTTAAAGAAGAATTTTGTTTCTGTGAAGAAGAATTTGTTTGGTAAAGAAATTTTTTTGTTATGAAACTGAGATTCTATCCACGATCATTTTCATAGTCCAATACAGCTTTGTTCCAAGCATGTCCTTTGTGCTGTTATCTGCAAATATGTTACATTTCTATAAATTATAGGCCTGACATTATATTACATACATATAGTTTTATACAATTGCTTTTTAAATAAGTTAGAGAAGAAAGAAAAGATATATGCATTCATACTATCTTTTGTAATTACTTTTACCAGTGCTCTTTGTTTTTCTCACGTGGATTGAAATTACTGAGTGAGGTCAGTTGCTTTCAGCCCGAAGAATTTCATTTACTATTCCTTGTAAGACAGCTCTGTTATCAACAAATCCTCTCTCTGTTTTTGTTTATCTAGGACTACCATTATTTTCCTTTTATTTTTGAAAGATAGCTTTGCTGGATATAAGATTTTTGGTTAGCAGGGGTTTTTTTTGTTTTGTTTTCTCCCTTTATGTGCTTTGATAATGTTCTACTGTCTATGGCCTCCATTGTTTCCAATAAGAAGTCAGCTGTCAATCTGGATCTTGTCTTTTTATTGAGTCTGACAATCTCTGCCTTTTGATTGTATTGTTTAATTCATAAATATTTAATGTCATAGATTAGCTAAATTTACATTTGCTACTTTGCTTTTTGTTTTCTATGTCTGTCTTTTCTCCCCTATATTTTACCTTCATTACTTTCTTTTGCATTAAGTTAATATATTCTAATAAAACATTTAAATTTCTTTAATGACTTCCCACTACCTTTTTTGAATTACTTCCTTAGTGATTGCTCCCTTATAAGTGGTGAGTCATTTTTCTTTTGTTGCTTTCAAGATTTTCTCCTTGTCAAATATTTGCAAATTATATATCTGATAAAGGGTCAATATCCAAATTATATAAGGAACTCCTACAACTCAAGAGCACCCCCCAAATGATTAAAAATGGGTAAAAGACTTGAGTAGACATTTCTCCATAAAGACATACAAATGGCCAACAGGTACATGAAAAGATGCTTAACATCATTAAGCATCAGGGCAAGGCAAATCAAAACCATAATGAGATTATCATCTCACATCTGGTAGGATGGCTAGTAACAAAAAAACAAAATTATGCTAAGTGAAATAAGCCAGACACAGAAGAACAAATACTACATGATTCCACTTACATCAGGAGTAAAATACTCAAACTCATAGAAGCAGAGAGTAGATTAGTGGTTAAGAGCAGCTGGGGTGACGGGAATTGGGGATGTGTTAATCAAAGGGTACATAGTTTCAATTATGCAAGATGGATAAGTCCTAGAGATCTACTACACAGCATGGTGCATATAGTAAATGATATTGTATGGCATACTTAAAAATTTGCTAAGGCAGAGTTTGTCAGTGATGGGGAGGTGAATTTACTAGTACTGTTCCAGTATCAGGTGCTTTTCATACATTGTCTCTAATTCTCACAGCAACTCTCTAAGGTGACATTTTGTACTAACAACTGGCTGTAAGCTATTTGCACTTGACTGGTACAAGGACAGAAGAAACATTTCAGGGCACCTAAGGTTAGCTTTAAGAAGTCCATGACTACTAGCAAGTCACTAAAACAGTTTGAAAGCCTTCACCCCACTTATTCTTGTCTGCCTACTGACACCGCCAGATCAGGAACAGAGGATGAGAAGCTCTGGAAAAGTGATGATCACAGTTAAAAAGAAAAAAGAAAAGAATCTGCAAGATAAAGATACTATTTACTTTCTCTTTCCAGATTAGTAAACTGAAGCTCAGAGAGTTTAAGAAACATGCCCAAAGTCACAAAACTCCTAAATGTCAGGTGTAGGATTCAAATCCAGCTCTACCTCGAAGGCTTTGTTCATCTTGTGTTTCTTCCTTCACATCCTAACGGAAACATAAAACCAGACATTTGAAGACACATGTCTGGAAATCATCAGCAAAGTGTAGGGTTGCTTCTATTAAATCTTTCTAGTCCTACCCTTCAGAGTGCTAACTGTTCCTTCCGTTGAATCTCCCTGCTAGAGCATCTGTAACCAATATGTCTGCCTCCCTCTCTAGCCTGCAAGTGTCCAAAAGCAAGGACCACGTCTTTGCAGCTCCAGTACCTGGTCTGGAACCTGGCACATAGGAGTCAATCCATGTGCCGAGAGGAAGCCTAGGGAAAGAGGCCTTGCACAGGAATTCCTCTCAGACTCTAAGCTGGGGGAAGTGCTGGGGCCCTCTACCGAAGAGGAGCATCTCAGGATGCCCCAGGGGGGTCAGAGGAAGTACCTTCCCCACCCTGAGGAGAACCTGCCAATCCCCTGGCCTTTCCTGGGCTTCGCAGTGGTCCAGCCAGGATGAGCTTCCATGTCACAAATATAGAATTTATTTCTCTCTAAGGGGGGAAAACTGCATCTCTGGGGGAACAATACATTGCCTTGTGACTCTGAGAAAATACGATCTGTGATCCCATACACCGTAAGATGTGCAGTAGGAATCTGCAGGGGCCACCATCACATGACTGTTAACTGCATCTCTGCCTAGGTCCCTACATTATAAATATAGTGTGCCCAATGAGGGGAGGGGGGAAGGGGACAGGAAGCTTCTTTACTGATCCAGCAGGAACCTAGTGGGTAAATTTGTGGTGTGTGGTCTTAGAGGATCCTCTGACTGAGTCAGTTCAGCCCTAGGGAGTGGTCAATTGGTAGCTGCTTTTCCCCCTCTGCACACCTGCCCTGAGCAATTCTGTACCGTTTTATCATTGCTATTTGACTGCTTAAATGGGACCATTATGGCAAAGTTCATTTTACTCTTAAATCCAGAGGTACCAGTAACTGACGCAGTTTTCAATTTGGAAAAATAAACAAAATGAGATAGCAGCAGGTAACCCAGTCTGCTTCTGGTTTGCCAATTTATCTCCTATAGATATTCCGGACGTGATTATTAGCATGTGCTGACGCAGAAGTACGAGATAACGGCTGCAAATCCGCAACTATTCCTTTGCAGAAGATGAGTAATAGTTTTTCAGCTGCTCCAGTCTATGGTGTAATTATGTTATTAGCAGTATTATCCAAAACAAATATACCATAGTACCTTATGACCAATTTTTTTTAACACTGATTTGTTTCCTTCCCTTTAAAAATATACATTAAAACTCCACTTAGCAGTTACTCTGATGTCTGTCCTTTCCACTCTCCAGAACAGTTTTCTCACTGCCACGGCCAAAGTCCTTTCCTCAGTCAGTTATGACCACCTCTTCTGCCCTCGGTCTCTAGGCAAGAGACTTTTCCTATCATTCAAACCGTTTATTTTATGACTTTTCTCCTCTCCCCTCCTAAGCATTCACAAAAAATGCACAAAAGCATTCTGTGTTAGCCCCCCTCCTCCTCATGCTATCCCCTCCAAAACTCGCTTGTCTCCTGTGTGCTCTGCATCTCTGTTCAAAGATGTCTTCAATGCCCATCTCTAGGGCTAGTTTCCCCATCAAGCCTCAGAACCCACTTCCAAATGCTTTCCTGGCCAGTTTCTCCTAAGCAGCTTGGTTGGCTTCTCAAACTCAACAGAAATTCACTGGGTACCATTTACCGCCAGGCTCTGCGCTATGTGCTAAGGGTAGTCTCAGTTCTTGTGCTTATAGTACAAGTAACTAAACTAGTTTTTCTTCCTCCCACTCACCTCCCCACTAATCCCAGCACTCCAATTTCTGTTTAAGGCACTGCCCCAAACACAACACCTGGCAAAGAAGCCTCAGTACCATACGATACGCTCCTCCTCCCTGCTCCCATGGTTAGTCGGTTGTGAAGGCTCCGGAATTCTCTGGGAAACACCCTCTCCCCTCTAGTCTGTCTGCCATCACCCACAGTCAGGCCCTTGACACCTATTGTCTGGACAGTTCAAATGCATCTTAGCCGCTCCTCACCTCGGTCCTCTCCAATCCAGTCCAAACGCCCAGTCTCCTAAGGGAGAGTTCGCACCAGATCACTTCTCTGCTCCCCATCTGCACCAGAAGAAACTCCCGGAAACCTCTTCATGAACGGGTAGCCCCCAGCCACCTTTCCAATTGCTCGCCTCTGTGTATGTTCCACTTTAACAAAACTGAACAACATTTGACTCCCAATACTCAGTCTAAGATCTCCTTGCCTTTGTGCCTTTGCTCAGCCTATTCTCTCTCCCAGAAACAGCCTTTCTCCACCTGCATCTCTGCAAGCCCAAATTCTACCCACAACTCCAAGCCTGGCTCCAATGCCACAATCTCCTGAAGACTTTTTCCAATCCACGCCTCCCTCAAACAGAATTCATCTCTCAGTCCTCTGGTTCCCATATCATTTTGGTGACAAATGTCTTGTGCCCTGGGTTTTGTCTGGTTGAGCTTTGTATTTGCCATGATGCAGAGCACAGTGTGGTGTCTTTAGACTCAGTGAGAATCTGATGGATGAATGGATAAGTCCCTGCTAGTCTTCTTTCTGGGTGAGAACTGCTAAGTTTTGAAAGGTGGCATTCCACAAAGACATCTCTAATCTATTAATTGGAATAATAAATAGATAATTAAATAAATAGATACAGGGCTCTGAGAAGCCAACCACCTCACATATATAATCTGCCTCTACTCCGGTGTATATGTTTATGGATGAGTTGATTCCCACAGCAGGATTTCCTTTTGTCCCTGTTAGCAGTTTGGCTAACTCTTTTAGCTTTCAATCAGTTCTTCTGACACAGTAGTATTTTTAATATTTCTGACTTGACTCGATTCTGCTGAGACAACTCAGCTACTCTCAGAAAAGCCATTAAATTTCATGTAGATAGGAGGGGAAAAAACCTGCAGTCACATTATAGTTTTATCACCATGACTCTGGCACTGAGAAACTATTTCTACAAAGCAGAGTCACACTGTGCCCTGCACATCTGGGGTCCATGCTGGGACGCAGAGCTGTAAATGTGGTTAGGGACTGTGATGCCCCCCACTGTGTAGGAGAAAGACCAGCCTAAAGAAGCCAAATACCCATTTCTGTGGAGGAAAAAACAACTGTGCCTCCCTCAGCTTTCGATAAAACATTTAGTCTTTGGAAAAAACAAAAAATCCTCCCTCAAAAATGGCACATAATGCTCCCTTGTCTATGGATGTTACTGTATATTAATGAATAAGGAAATCAGTCCCATTTACATGTACCCCTTCCATTGTTTTAAATCATAATATCATTTAGAACCTTTCTATCATAACTGTTAGGGATGCTGCTGCTTCTTGGCTGGGGGGCCTAAGACAGCGCTGCTCAGTGAGGGGTTTGAAACTAGCAGTGCCAGCATCACCTGGGAGCTTGTTAGCATAAAAGGATCTCAGACCCCACTCCAGGTCTGCTCTATCAACACCTGTCTCCTCCGGTGACTTGTCTGCACTTTTATGTCTGAGAAGCACTGGTCAAGATCACAGTGTTTCTGAACCTTCCCTTTGAGTAAGAATTACTTGTGGTGCTTATACAACATATACAGTTTCCAAGGGTCATCCCATGGCACTGATTCAGAAAGTCTGGGATCAGATATAATTTTGGTTAAATAAGATCATGAAATTAATGTGATGTAGATGAGGCCTGACACACAGAAGGCAAAGAACAAACTCTAAGCCCTCCTGTCATCACCACTACAAGTAGGGTTGCCAGATTTAGCAAATAAAGCCACAAGATGCCCAGTTAAATTTGAACTTCAGGTAAACAAATTATAAACATAAGTATATACCAAATATTGCATGAGACATACTTATATTAAAATATGATTTATTTTTTATTTATCTCAAATTCAAATTTAACTGGCCATTCAGTATTTTATCTGGCAACCCTAACTACACTTGACTTCGGAATATCTGGGGCAGGGGAGTTGGTGGTAGATACGACTGGAAAAATAGATTAGGCCCAGACTGTGGAGAGCTTGAATGCCATTCTAAGAAGTTTAAATCAATCTATACTTAACATTTTTGAGCAGGGACATGATGTGACCCAAGCCCTCCACCCCCTACTCCTAGGAATGATCAGAAGACAAGGCAAGTGGGCTGCAGGGACAAGAATCTCCATCCCAAAGACCCTTTAGGAAGGGAGGCCAGAGGATTGTAGTCATAGCTAGTCATCATGTCATGAAGAATAAAGAAGTTAAAATTCCAAAATCTTAAATTTATTTTGTATTAATTCTAAACTCTTAAATTATTTATTTATACCCTGCCCTGACCCATAAAAATAATTTAAACCAGCTACTTGACTCTTCTTTTTGAAGGAATAGCTGGTGCACAGCTGAGCCCTAGCCTTATTTACAGAGAGCTATTTGCAATTGGACAGAAGATATCTTGTAACACAACAAAAGCCAAATTTCCAATGTCCTTCCAATGCCTACTCTGCCAGAACACAGAATTTGGTTTCTGGACATTCCAAATACCTGGTGCAAAGCTCAGTTGTAAAATCAATCAATTCTCCTAATCACAGTCTATTTGCTCTTATTTCCCATAACTCTTTTTTTAAATTGAAGTATAGTTAATTTACAATGTTGTGTTAGTTTCAAGTGTATAGCAAAGTGATTCAGTTATACATATATATATATTCTTTTCCAGATTTTTTCCATTATAGGTTATTACAAGATATTGAATATAGTTCCCTGTGCTATAGAGTTGGTCCTTGTCATTTAGCTATTTTATATATAGTAGTTTGTATCTGTTAATCCCAAACTCCTAATTTATCTCTCCCCTGGCCACCCTAACCCCTTTGGTATCCATAAATTTGTTTTCCATGTCTGTGAGTCTATTTCTGTTTTGTAAATAAGTTAATTTGTATCTTTTTTTTAGTTTCCACATATGAGTGATATCATATTATATTTGTCTTTCTCTGACTTACTTCACTTAATATGATACTCTCCAGGTCCATCCATATTGCTGCATTACTTTATTCTTTTTTATGGCCAACTAACACATAATTCTTAATAAGCCTCGCTATTTAGCTTCCTAATCCACAGCACAGAAACATCAGGAGATGAATTAAAGACAGCTAAAATAGCAACAGTGACAGGGAAACAGAAAGGGGTAAAGAAGAAACAAAGTATAAAGAATAAAAATGAACATCCTGAATCATCAGGAAGCATTTAAATATATATGGTAAATTTAGATATCATATAAAACACTTTGATTTCCATTTAAAAAAACAGGCTTAAACAGGAAGCGCTTTGATTTTTGAAGAGGTAAGCTTTGTACCAGGTATTTGAAATGTCCAGAAGAGGTAAGCTATTTTACTTACCAAAAATAAACACCTCACTTCTCAAAAAAGTTACATCAGCGAAGTGACAGTTTTTAATCTAATGATTATTTATCTGACTCCAGGTGAACTAAAAATTGCCTCCAGAATGTTTTAGGTTTTGTTTGTTTCCCCTCTGATTTTTAAGTAGCCTAGTTGATCCACCCTAAATCCCTCCCTACATTCTTAAGTATTTACCAGGAGGCTCAACAGAAATTCAGCAGTCCAGAATATTCTTACATGAGAGGCCATTACAGCCAACTCCAGGCCAGAATTACTCAGGAATCCCTCAGGAAAAAAGCTACAGGGCGCAGCTGCTACTGATAAAGAATGGGGGGCCCATCAGGCCCTGATTCCTGTGAAGCTGCAAGAAACATGGCAGGAAAAGCTGTTCTGTTATTGCATTTTTTAAGAAGTCTTTATTGAATTTGTTACAATATTGCTTCTTTTTCATGTTTTTCGGCTGCAAGGCATGTGGGATCTTAGCTCCCCCACCAGGGATCGAACCGGCACTCCCTGCATCGGAAGGTGAAGTTTTAGCCACTGGACCGCCAGGGAAGTCCCTGCTATTGCATTTTTATCTGTATAGGACTCACGGCCAGTTCCAGCATCTCCTCAAACACAGGAGACAGGTGAACTCCATCTATCTCTGAGGATGACTGGGCACACCTCCAAATGATTTCCTTCCTCCTGTTTTCTTTTTTTCCCTTTTTGTATTGTGTTAAAATTTATATAACATACAATTTGCCATTTTAACTATGTTTAAGTGTACACCTCGGTGGCATTAATTACATTCACTATGCCATGCAGCCATCACCACCATCTATTTCCAAACTCTTTCATCACTCCAAACAGAAACTCTATAACCATTAACCATTATCTCCCCATTCTCCTCTCCTTGTAGCGCTTGGTAATTCCAATCTACTTCCTGTCTCTATGAATTTGCCAATTCTAGATAAATCATATAAGTGGAATCACACAATCTTTTGTCCTTCTGTGACTGGCTTATTTCACCTAGCATGTTTTCAAGGTTCATCCATGTTGTAGCATGTATCAGAACTTAATTTTTTTCTTTTTAAAATTTCTTTTTTGGCTTACTTTTTACTTGGTTTTCTTGTTTTATTTTATTTTTTCTTATTATCCAATTTCTTTATCATCCTTCCTTCCAATTTTTGATGTCACTAACCACCACGCAGCTTCCTCCCGTCCATCCATTTCCCTCTTTAACTTAACAAGGGGGAGATGCTGACTCCACCTTAAGGTGGAATCTTCTTTTTTGTTTTTTTTTTAACATCTTCATTGGAGCACAATTGCCCCACAGTGGTGTGTCAGCCCCTGCTCCACAACAAAGCGAATCAGTGATACACACACATATGCTCCCATATCTCCTCCCTCTTGCGTCTCCCTCCCTTCTACCCTCCCTATCCCACCCCGCCAGGCGGTCACAATCTTCTTTACACATTAGTTCAATCACTGTCAGGAAGCATCGGGCTGGAGTGACAGTAGCCTTGCTTTTCACAGAGAGTGTAACACAACATGTTCTCATGGTCCACTTGAATCCCTAGGAGAAGATTTCTTCGTGTGGTAGAAGTATCTTTGCTACGCCAACCTGACTGAGCCTACAGAAGCCAAGGATGGTCCCCGAGTGCTGGGAGGAAGGTTCAAACAGAAGGCCACAAAGGTAAATTGGATTCTTGAATCCGGAGGTGAAAGCACCCTCCCCAATCCTCTCCCAATCCTCCCCAAAGCTCTCCCAAGTATGCCCCATGTCCTGCTCTCCCCCTCCTGACAATGGTACCACATCTCCCAGGAGGGGAGGAGAGCTCCCTTGGGTAGATTTGGTTTTATGTAGTCGTTGGGAAGCGTAAAAGGACCCCGTGCTAAAATCTTGCTTGGGAGCTTAAACTTGACCTCTCACCATCGGTTCTCTCCTCTCTCTGATGGGCACGTTATGTTCATATTAACTGTGCCGTTATGTCACATGGTGTCAGCATTTTCGCAGAAAAGGGGGCACACAGATTTCATTCTCACTTTGGTTCACACAAATCCCTCCCAAGGCCTAAGATAGTCTTGGTAATGATTTTACTTAAAACTACTTTTTCTTTTCCCTTTGGACATCGTAAATACCTAAATTTAAATACCAAAAGAAACATAATTTAATTCGGGAACATAATTTATTTTGTGTATTGATCTTTGGTAATTCAAACGCTACAGAAATATTCCCCAAATGCCTCTTTCTCCGAAAAACAGCAACAAATCTTTGTCTCTTAGAAGAAAGCTGTGCTCCAGCACTTACTTCAAAGCACCTTATTAACGTCCCACACGAGGCAGAGAAATTCCAACTTTCACATCTTCCCAACTTCACCAAGTGTACACTGAATGCTAAGCAGCCCCTTTAACTTCCCCTCTGCGAGCCTGAGACTATGCTAGGTACCTAAACAGAACTCCTCTCCCAGGCACTAACTGAGGGTGCTATGGAGATGCCCTGCAAAAGTGTCGGTGGTGAGGCTCAGTCCTGCTCTCTGTGAGCGCTTCCCTGGGCCTCAGGAGAGAAGCTGCTCTCCTTCCCTCCTTTTCCACGATGTGGCTGGGCCGATGTGATGGTACAGATGGGCGCTGACCACTCTGCCAAGCCCCAGCCTGGCCACAGTGCAGGGTGGGGGGCTCTTACATGTAGGTAAGAACTCCCTCATCAGCGGCACAACTAGCAGGGTGCACTGTCCTAAAGCAGAGCCTTCTCTCTCTTTTTAAATGGTAATTATATTGATGTCAGTTATTGAGGACAATGGTGCAAAGTTACCAGAGGAGACTGCGTGAACGCAAACCTGAGACAGGCAGACAAAGTGGGCAAAGCACATGCATCGAGCCTGTCACATGCTCGATTCCCCAACGCCCAAGGGAACCCCATCCTGTCCTCCACCCAAGGACCCTCCTTTGGGGGCTGAAGGGCAGCACGTCTTTGATATGCCCACTCCCCTAATTTTTGCTCTGCTCCTTGCCCTTGAGATGCCAGAAACACAGGTTAGTGTTGGAAGGAAAACCTAGCTATGATCAAGATGAGATGAGATATGTAAATTCACTCCCCCAGCCCCCGTGTCCTGGGGCTCTGGGACTCAGAGATTCCGAGATCTCCACCCAGAGTCTCTGGAGCACCAGCCTGTCTCCAAAGGATGCAAAGAGGAGGCTATGCTCTCTCTCTCAGCTCAACACAGAGGGCAGGCTGGTGACTCTACAGAAGCCAAGCACCTCCCAGTCCTGCTGAGTCAAACACAAGCCCCAGGTGGAAGGGACTCGATCACACTGTTGAAGGGGTTTCCACCCCATTCCTTTGAGAGAAACTTCCTGGTGTCAGATTTTGGAATGAATGAAATAGGAACCTTAAGACAATGAAACCTATGATTGATGGAAGTTGTAAATGTCGTTTTCTGTTTGTTTTTTTTCCAAAAAAATAAACGTCAGCAACTTCTGGGGCACCAATACACACATGCTCCCTGGTTAGGAGTGGGACTGAAGCCCCCTGATTGAAGCGTTTTTCACAGCCCTAAGTCCATTCTAGGTCCTTTCTCTCCAATTCTATCGTTCTGAGGCATTAAAAGGCAGTCCCTCATTTCTCAACATTTCCCAAATATTTTAAGCTAGTCTGACAGTTTGACACGTGATGTGCTAAAATAAACCTCCTACTAATCTGAGTGAGCTTAAAATCCAACAACTGTAACTGCTTATGTGAACGTTTATAGAGTTATATTTGCATTTTATTTTTTATTTTTTATTTATTTTTTTTTTTGTGGTACGCGGGCCTCTCACTGCTGTGGCCTCTCCCGTTGCGAAGCACAGGCTCCGGATGCGCAGGCCCCGCGGCCATGGCTCACGGGCCCAGCCGCTCCGCGGCACGTGGGATCTTCCCGGACCGGGGCACGAACCCGCGTCCCCTGCATCGGCAGGCGGACTCTCAACCACTGCGCCACCAGGGAAGCCCTATTTTTTATTTTTAAAAATAAATTTATTTATTTATTCTTTTGTCTGCATTGGATCTTCGTTGCTGCTTGCGGGCTTTCTCTAGTTGTGGGGAGCAGGGGATATTCTTCATTGCGGTGTGTGGGCTTCTCATTGCAGTGGCTTCTCTCTTTTTTTATTCATTCATTCATTCATTCACTTATTTACTTACTTACTTATTTATTTTTGACTACGTTGGGTTTTTGTTGTTGCACACAGGTTTTCTCTAGTTGTCACGAGTGGGTCTACTCTTCGTCATGGTGCGTGGGCTTCTCATTGAGGTGGCTTCTCTTGCTGCGGAGCAGGGGCTCTAGGCGTGTGGGCTTCGTGCTTGCAGCACGTGGGCTCAGTAGTTGTGGCTCACGGGCTCTAGAGCGCAGGCTCAGTAGTTGTGGCGCACGGACTTAGTTGCTCCGTGGCATGTGGGATCTTCCCAGACCAGGGCTCAAACCCGTGTCCCCGGCATTGGCAGGCGAATTCTTAACAACTGTGACACCAGGGAAGTCCCTATATTTGCACTTCAGTTATACTTTCCCCTTGATCTTTTTTACTCTTTTGAATATTCTGAATCTGCCCTAAGTTCTTGGAGGGGTAAGACCACGGTTTCTTATCTCCCTTCTCCTTTGTATCTCCTGAAGTTCCTCACTACCCAATGTTGATCCCCAAGTGACAGAGCCTCCAGGCGCAAAAGGCACCTCTGTGTGACTGGGAAAAGGTGCTCATCTGGGTGGACGAATGACAAAAGGAACCTCTTTGGAGTAGAAGAATTAGAAAGTCAACCGTTCCTCCAGGTAGGTGGAAATAGCCCCAGCCTGGGTGATTGGCTTGGTGAGTAGAGGAGGGCTAGATTCCAGCCCCTTCATCACCAGCCTGGTGTCTTTGTGCAGGTCACAACCTGCACAACTGTACATGGCAGCCCCACAAAGTAAGCTGCCTATGGAAATTACTTTCATCAGGATTTGCAACAGTTTTCTCAGCTGTCAGCTTCTCTTTTTCCAGACTCTGTCTTGAGAGTAAAAAAATAAATTTAATGGTAGAAATAAGCATATTCCAATATTGAGAAATATTTGCTCATTCCTAATATGCACAAGAAGACTGCATTTTTTTCATTGTGGTAAAATATTCATAAAATTTATCATCTTCACCATCTTTAACAGAGAGATATGAAAATAATTTAAGGAGCATTACATTTTATTTTTAAGCAAATTCCTTACATTTAAAATTTTTCATTGGAAGAAGTCATTGTTTGCCGATCACTTTGTATTTGATTACAGACCTTAGTTTTGAAATTGAAGGTAAGAACTATACCCAAGGACCTCTTTTACTTTTCCTCTCACAACCTTAAAGACCAATAAGAAATTTCAAAGTGTAAGGTAAGAACGTCAGTTTGCAAATACGTGGGTTGGGAATACGTACATCAGCAATTCATCAGACTAATGCTTCAAGATGAATGTAATCAAATCGTTTCCTATTCTCTGAAGCATTCTGCAGAAAACGTAAGTCCTATAAAAGCCCTTGTTATGTGAGAATATTGAGACATTAGATTTCCCATGAAAAGGTGCAGTTGCATCTTGGTGTTTAGAATTCAAACCTACAAGTCTGTATTATTTGTATTTGGCTTGATCCAGTTATTGGATGATTTACAATTCTGACTGCCTTATTTAAACCTAAGTCCACAATTAACAGACTCCCTAATCCGATGACACATCACCAAGTTCTCCAGTGCCTTCACTGTTAGTGCCAGACTGAATTAGGATATGTAAAGCCAGTACTCCCAGTGGATCAGAATCCTCACCCAGGAATAATCTAGGACATAGCGATATAGGGACTCAGGATGCAAGAATCAGCCTTCAGGTTCAAAGCTGTATTGTGGGAAATCCCTCAGGAACCATCCGGGTGACAGAGGGCATGTACTATCACGCTTTCACAGTCCCAGAACGTACTTATTGGCGAGTTTCAGGAATGCGACACGGAGTTTCTGTTCACTCCTCTCCTGTAGACTCCTTGGATGGAGGAATCTTTTCAGGTTACTTAGTCCAACTCCATTCATATGTCAGAAACCTCTCTTTTCCCAGTAGCGTGTGAAAGACCCAAGGGAATAAGACCCAGGAGTATAATGGCAATGAATTATTGAGTCTTCTTTTCCCATTTGGCAATAATGAATCCAAATAAGATTTTGTTAGTTTTGGTGGACAGGATATTCTCTATGAGTCAATAATAAGTTTTTAATTCCAATTAGGATCACTATGACAGCAAGAGGCTAAACAGAGCCAGAGGGCGCACTCACAACACAGATCAAACCTCCCTCCAAGATACAGAGGCAGACGTAGAGAACAATGCGATCGGGCAGGCTGTAGAGCTGCGGATCCCGAAACCTGCAGCGTACACTTTTAGGGTATAAAGCTACAGGTTTTAAGAGCACACCTAGATGCCAAATGATTAAAATCTTAGAATAAAGCTAAAAGAGGAAAAACTCTGCATCACTCTTTGTTATCAGCTTGGATATGCTGGTCCCCTGGCAGCACTGGGCAGGGGTGATACACACCTGGAAAGATGCTAAGTACACAGGGAGGAAGTCACTACACTCTGCTGGCAGTCTAGTGGTAAACAACAGTCAATGGGACTTAAAAAAGGGGATCTCAGAAACGTGAAGCTTTTCTTCCCCCACAAATACAGACATCTAGATATAAAGCAGCTAGAAATCCCAGCAAACTAGTTGTTTTGTTAATAGCTAAAGGAATAAGGGACCATATGGAGGGATGGAGAAAGAAATTAGGTTTCAGTTCAAGTCATATCCATCCAGCCCAACCTTCAAGGAAACTACCCTTTCTATAAGTGGTAAATGAAAATTAAAGAGAGAGAGAGAGAGAATTCTGTATGTTCTAAGGAATTCCACACCATCCAAGTAAAAACTATAAAAAGAGGTTAAAAGACATGCTTAAGGCTTACCAGAGATCTTTTTTTTCTGTTTTATTTACTATCGTATCTCTAGAGTTTAAAACAGTGCTTGTCACATAGTAGGTGATGTAAAAGACCCAAGGAAATAAGACCCAGGAATATAATTGCAATAAATTATTGAGTCTTCTTTAATTTTAATTCTTTTTTTCAATAAATTTCTGTTGAATGAACACTACAGTTGTCAATGGGAGATACAGGAATGCCAAAGAGTCTGACTGGAAATGATTGATAGCAAAATATTGAGTAAAGTGAAAATCACTGCTCCATTCCTAGCCAGAAATATATCATAAACTCACAAAAATCTGTATTTATTCTAGATTTAGAAATATTTTAAAAACTTTCAAGAGCTTCCAAAAATGAAAAAAAAAAGGTCAAGTAAAATTCCATACATAGAAATATACTCTTCTTAATGCTTTAAATGTTCTTGGTCTAGCTCTGCTTTTGCCCAATATGCCAATCAAATCTAGCCATTATTGTAGATGTTTTAAAGGAAAACTAGTATGTACTGCAGATGGGATATTTCTCTGGGAAACCCAGGTGATGACCCAAGTAGGCCTCCCAGGGTGATAGCGACTTCCTCCCAATCCTGGTCTGGACCTTGGTTCTACATGTTCAGAAACCAGACATGTCAGCACACCAAGGAGAGATCCATCTCTCAGAAGCAGACTCCCAGTAGTCAACCTCACCATAGACTGATGGAAAAAGCCCAGTTAATTAAAAAAAAAAAAAAAACCCACAGAATTGCCAAGAAGACGGGCATCCTTTGGGAAGCACATTCCTGATGGGCAAATTCTAGAGAGCTAAATTTGAAGTCTTCATGTTACTTTGGAGCATAGAGTTAGAACAAGAGGTCTCAGCTATAGGATTCATATCTTCATGAACTCTAGGCCAACACTGCCTAATGCAGCCTTCACTACGATAGGAATACATGTAACCCTCAAACCAGACAGGTTAAATCCTTTGGTCAGGGGACCCCAACCCCAAGCAGCATTTAGAAGGGCACTGCCAACATCTGTATCTATGACTTTCCCTTTGGTGTTCCTCCATGACTGATGCATTCCCATTCAAAATAACACATTTTAATTTAGATATGTCTATACCTTCAATGGGGTCTTAAAGTGTTAATGATCTCAGAGACTGTCATTCATTCATTCAACAAATATTTGTTGAGATCCTACCATGTACCAGGCACTGATCTGGGCAGGAAGAATACAATAGTGAATAACACAGACAAAAACCCCTGGTCCCAAGGGGCTTACATTCCTTCTCTTTAACTTCTGCTACTCTGCCTCTTTAAGATGACTTTGCACTATGGGCTGATTGTATAGGTTAATTCTCCAAGGCAATCGAATCTCTCATTTGTGACTGCTGCCATTATGTGCTTCCTATAAATACAAAAAAACAGGTGGTATCTTCTATTAGGGTTTTAGAAAAGGGAGAAAGATGTGTAAGTTCATCAGGTGATTATACTATTGGAGTCCAGAAACAAAAAGTGAATTTCTAGGTCATTGCTTGAGATACCAGAGTGACACAGTCTTGCCAATAATTGAGAGCCTTGTATTCTTCCAGAAGTAAACCCAATCAGGAGGATTTTAAAGAAAAATATTAGAGAACTGGAAAGGAGCGTGGGATTCGGAGTTGTTCTGTATGTGTGTGTTCTATAGTCTGTCCCAGCCAGTACCTAGCCACAGACAAGGCAAGTCACCCGAACTCCCTAGGTCTCCTACCCTCATCTTTAAGACAACAGGATTTGCCTACATCACTAAGGCACCAACACCTGCAAGATACCATGATTTCCCCTGACAACAGGAACCAAGTCTTATTCATCTCAGTTTCCTTACAGGGCCTTGGGCCATGGCCCATACATAATGACCACTCCATAAATACTGCTTTATCAAACACTGAACCTATTGTAATACCACTGTGGCAGCTGAAGTCACTGATATTCCAGAAGATACCTTTAAAAATTGTGTGGTTGCTGTTTGGCTATGGAATCCTTTATTCACATAAACTGCATAAGTAGGAGATGAATCTGAGTCTGCTCTGGTGATGCAGTCTCATCACCACCCGCTCCCCTACTCCCAACTATCTCCAAAGAGGGCTACACAGAACCAAAGTGTCTAAATGAACATATACATCAAATTTAAAAGTGTCCCCATGCAGGTGAATTTATTTCTGGCTATCAGATATTTGGGGGCCAAAAGATTCTCCAACACCTTGCTAAACTGAAAGGTACCTTCATTTGGCCATTTTCTGCCTTCTGTCTAGCTGTGTTCTCCATGGTTCGCCTCCCTCTTCAGACTCCCTCGTCTATCCTCTGGTCCTGACTACTCTCCTACCCATCAGAGCAACACCCTCCAAATGGACTTCATCAGTATCCCCACGTGCTCTGCCTTCTCTGTCTTCAATCTCAGTTGCCCATACCAACGCCCGCCCAGCCTCTCAAGCCCAACCCCTTGGATGTCATCCTCAATTCCCTCCTTATCATCTTTCTCATTCACCAAATCTTGCCATGTCTCTTTTAGAAACGTTTCCCAATTCCTACCCTGTTAACTGATTTAGTTCAAGAGTCTACTATTTTTTGCCTGCGCTTTCTTGTTAGCCTCCTAACTGACTTTCATGCCTCTAATAGTTATTCTGGCAACTATCATTTATTAGGGTTTTTTACATATTAGGTACTTTGCTAAAAGCTATACACACATTCTCCCATTTGATCCTCCCAATCTAATTGAGTACTGTTATTCCCGGTGTACAGACGTGAGTCACAGAGAAATGTCAATTACTTGCAAATCATCACATGTAAAGTAAGTAGCAGAGACTTAGATTTCGTGTCCATTTGACTTTATAAAACTCTTTCCCATCTAATTCACTTCCCACACTGCTGCCAGAGGTGGTTCTCTAAACCACAGGTCTGATGATGCCATCTTGCATACTACAGAATAAAACCCAAACCCCTTGCCTTGGTATTAAGGTCTTTCACAATTTGCCCCACAACTTGACCTTGTCTGCCCCAACAAGATCTGCCTGTCATGGCGAACTCCTCACAATTCCCCACAAAGTTCAGATCCTTTGACAACTTTAACATCTTCCTGGAATGCCATTCTCCCTCTTTTCTGCCTGGTAAACTCTTATTTATTCCTCAAAACGCTATTTAAACATCACTTCCTAGAATAATTTTTTACCACTTCCCAAAGGAATTCCTCTGTGATTCTAGAGCATTGTGCTCAATAACCTGTCACGGAAAAAACATAATGTACTTACATTGATCTCTTCACAAGGTACTTATCCCACTGGAAAAACAAGTTCCTGGATGACACAGATCACAATATACTCATCAGAATATCTCCTGATGTACCTTGTCAGGTATCTGGCTCACAGTTGGTGCTCAACTAATACTTATTGAATGAAATGGACTTTCTATTTCCATTTTGCTTAACTCCTTTCACTTTTTAATCCTATAGTAATCTGGCTTTGTCCCAACTACACTACCAAAACTCATCCTGAAAATCACCAGGCCATGTGGAAATTAGGCATTATAATTGATAAATGATAGAAGAAACACTTAGATGATGTTTAGTTATCATTTAGTTCAGGCTTAGTTCCCACTATGCTTTGGTTTAGAATATATTATATTCCATCTATTTTGTACTAGTCAACACTTGGCCATGATAATGTTTGTTTTTCTTTTAAAAAAATAATCAATTATTTATTTATTTATTTATTTATTTTATAGTTGTCTGTGTTGGGTCTTTGTTGCTGCGCGCGGACGTTCTCTAGTTGCAGCGAGCGGGGGTTACTCTTTGTTGCGGTGCGCGGGCTTCTCATTGCAGTGGCTTCTCTTGTTGCTGAGCACGGGCTCTAGGCGCATGGGCTTCAGTAGTTGTGGCACGCGGGCTCAGTAGTTGTAGCTCACAGGCTCTAGAGCACAGGCTCAGTAGTTGTGGTGCCCAGGGTTAGTTGCTCTGCGGCATGTGGGATCTTCCTGGACCAGGGATCGAATCCATGTCCCCTGCGTTGGCAGGCGGATTCTTAACCACTGCACCACCAGGGAAGTCCCCGTGATAATGTTTTATTTCCTAAAAATGACTAAGCTTTGTGATCCCCATCCAGAAAGCAGGTAGACCAATGATGATTAGGCTCCCTGCTTCACTAGGTGAGTCTTAGGAGGAAACAGCCCCCTCTGAAGGAAGAGCGCAAGGAAAGAGCAGCCAGTGAGGTGCTTGCTGTGCTCTGATGCGCGAGAGCTGGGTCGCGGCTGAGCCTGGTCATGCCTTGAGGCTGATACCGCCACACATCCTTCCTGCCTGGGGCTTTCCTTAGAACCCAACCTGCCCCGCTCAACTACTCTTAGACAGGAACTAAGATGTGGTCAGAGAGGGCTCACTCACACAGCATCAGCTGTGAGGCACAGCACTGTGGGGGGAGAATGCTTGATGCCTGTGTGACCTGTGACGGGGCTGGGAATCTGGAGGATGTACTGTCACTTCACTCGATACACAGACTTCCCTTAAAAAAGCTTCCTAGCCTGGCACGCTGTGTTTGTTGGAAGAACCATTAGTAGCAGCCAAAACCTTCTTAAAATGCCAGGCCTGAGGAGCCTGTTTCAATCTTTACTACAAGACTGGGCAGCACCTAAGGGTCGCACATCCCTTCCTTCTTCCAGCACCTTCCGGACCTCCTCTCTCTCCTGGATGCTGCTTTTCAGCCTCCTTGATGACATTTTCCTCACCACCACTCCCACAAGTAGTATTTGGCAGGAAACCGCCCTCTCCCTGGTTAAGGTCGTGGGCAGTTTCATCTTAAATGAGATGGCTCTCAAAATGCTCGGCACCTTAGCCCAGATGGGCAGTGGCCCATGGGGTGCTCTTCTTTGGTTGCTCTCCCCCCAGATCTCAAAGTGATAAGTCTAAAACTAAACCTTTCTTCTTTCTCCCTCATGCTAAAACCTATACTCTGCATTACCTAACTTGATGAATTGCCTTCCTTTCATAAAGTGCCCTCTTCCTGCCCCTTCCAAACTAACCAATGACCAGATCCATGCTGACTCTACCCCTGGACCAGCTCTCCAATCCATACCTTCCTTCCACTGCCTTAGTCAGGTCTGTACCCCTTACGTGGTCTCCCAGCCTGAAGTCTCTTTATTTACACTTCTCTTCTGGTTATTGATACTTGCTTCCTTGTCCTGGTGGTGTGCAGACATCTGTCGTTTCTCCATGCTAGACTATGACTTCCTTGGATACACAAACCCTCTTTTGTTTTTGTTTTTTGTCCTATTATCCCCTGTGGTAACATTGTGCTTTGCACGTAATAAATTCTCAATAAACAGACTTTGGCAATAGAAAATGGATTATCTTAAAGGGATGGTACTTATTCCCCCAAAGGACAGCTCATTAGATAATTAATTAAATATTTGCTCTAACCTCTTCCCAGCCCGATTAACAATGTTACATATGCACACAGACCATATGCACAGACACACGCACACAAGGTATGCCCTTGACTACCTGGAAGTCAATCTTCTAGCAAACACAAAGAGAGGAGCTATCTCCCCCCAAATTAAAACATAAATTGGTTAGCATTTTTCATTCCTAGTTTTCCTTGAGGGAAATGACACAATGTTTAGTGGCAAATGAGAAATTATTTTGCAAATTTATCTCCTCCCAAGGCTACCAAACATGGGTCATGCATCTTCCTCTCTTGCATTTTGATCCCATTGCTATGACTTGTGTGGTAATTATATTACAAAGCTATTATCCGATGAAATGAAAATGGCAAAACAATTTACATGCTTGTCTAAAAAAGACTCATTAGAATGCAATTATAAGTGAAATTACAACGGCAAATTAATTGAAATGCGAGTCTGGAAGGCACAGTTGGGAGACCATTAAAATGCTTCTGTGGAGGACTCACAACATGGAGTGAAACCACACATTGCTGGGGACACATTTTAAATTCACTAAAGCAGGCAACATTTACGAAGAGATGAAAATATCTGTGCTCCTATTGTTCCCCAGCATTATCTACACTTGTGCATGCCACCTGGGGGTGTGTAGCACCATCAGAGTTTATGGGTTTATGGGACAGACTGACAGGAGCCCCACATGTGATACTGCACTTTCATTCAGCACAGAGAAGATAAAGGGCAAGCTCAGCTTAGATTTTTCTGAAATGCTTCCAATATAAAAGCTAGGATCATAACAAGAAAAGTTTGCTACTCTAAATTTAAGCCTGCAGGTATTGAATATTTGTGTAGATGTATTTCTAACTATCTGTCGTCTTAAAACATTCTGCTGATATATTCCATGAGCAAAATCGTGATAAATATTTTGACTCCGAGGCTTACAGTGGGTAGACTTGCTCACCAAAGGAAAAAACAAAAAACAAAATACAGTGCTATGTATGAAACAGATATGCTGAAATGATCAATCTGACAAATAACTAAGGACCCTCCTCTGAACCATGATTTGCATTTTGATAGTTGAACACACAAATGAATCTACCAGCAAAAGCCATGCAATATACGTCCCCACTCCCTCCCCTTCACCCCTCCCGGCTTCTACAGATCCATCTCTGCCAGGTACGAAATTAAAGAAACAAATGCCTAAGTCAGACAGAGAAAGACAAGTATCACATGATATCACTTATATGCGGAATCTAAAAAATTAATACAGATGAACTTATTTACAAAACAGAAACTCACAGACAGACTCACAGACATAGCAAACTAACTTACTGTCACCAAAGGAGAAAGGGGGGGAAGGGATAAATTAGGAGTTAAAACATACACACTACTATATATAAAATAGATATACAACAAGGACCTAATGTATAGCACAGGGAACTATACTCTATATTTTGTAATAACATATAATGGAAAAGAATCTAAAAAAGATATATATGTATAACAATCATTTCGCTGTATACCTGCAACTAACACATTGTAAATCAACTATATTTCAATAAAAATTTTTAAAAAATAAAATTTATAATGAATATTTAAAAATAAAAAAAGAAACAAATGCTAGGAGTGGATCATATAAGAGAAACAAGATGTAAATCCTTGTCTCACGCATGATTCTCTCTCTTATGTTATCCTAGAGCAGGTGAATAGATGACATTTAATTTTTTTTACACAGAAAAATTCTCAGCATCAATAATTATAACTTTACTTAATAGAGTTACTAAACTACAAAAAGATTTGTATGCTTTGGTTTTTCAAACTTTAGTTTTAAAAAGTCCCTTGGAAACAGAGACACCAAGTATTCTTTCTTTCTTTCACAGACTCTGAAACACATAAAGGTTTAACATGCACATAAACATGTTCTCTGAGGTGAGCTGAGCAAAAGGGGTTTGAAAGGCCTCATGACTTAATGTACCAAGTGTTTGACGCGGACCTTAAGCTTTGGGGATAGTCTGCTGTGCGCATGTTCCTTGGCCTTCTCATTTTCACTCCCATAGGCAAGTGGGAATGTTAACTACAGCTGTGTAACAATATGAACCTTGAGTGCATGGTAACTTTAAAACAAAAATCAAACCTGCTCTCTAGATATTTTATAGAGAGGTCATATTATTTTAACACATATAATTTAAATATTAATATGATTCGAAATCGATTTTTAAGTCCTATGAGGAAAGGAAGTTTTTCCAGTGTAGGCAAAAAGGTACAAACTTGGAAAAGGAAAAAGTCATCTAGAAACAATTCTATAAATAAGGGTAACTGAAAAATACCAATAAGCAAACATACACATAGATTATAGAAAAAATAAAAATTGTCAGAGTCCCGAAATTATTTAAACCATAATGTTATAGATAAATTTGAAATTTGATATCACATTAGTCAGAGTTTTGTAGAATTAACCTCTGTATTTAGAAAAGTGTCAGATAAGTTTCATATAATGGCTTTGGAAGTTAATAAAGGAGAAACTAATGCAACACTTGTAATAGTGTAAGTTAAAGTGTATTGCTCTAACTTACTTCAAAATGCATAAGCATAAAAGTGGGATTGATGGATAGATAGATAGATAGATGGGTAGGTGATAAAGAAAATACGGTAAATCTTAACTAGAGAATCTGGGTGGTGGATATCTATGGGCATCACTGTACCATTCTTTTGATTCCTTTGCATGTTTAAAATTTTTCAAATGTTGGAAAAAATGCAGGGCTCCATATGAAAAGTATTTATTCTATTTGTTAACTGTCCTCAACAAATAAAGCAGTTTCAGAATGTGTCTCTCTGACATGATGCACTCACCTAGCCATCCGGATCCCGAGTCTGGTATGCACAGGTCTGTCTCAGCGCTGGGCAAAACAAAGCCCACGACAAACACCTCCACGCCATCCGCCATCAGGGCCATGCCCAGGACAAAGAAAAGGGCCCACTGAAAGCGGCCGTGACCACACTCTTGGATTATCAGCTCATACTGCTGGGCTAGTTCTTCCTCGTCGGCTCTCCTCTCTGATTCCAGCACCCGGCGGTCCTTGTACTCCTCGCCCTTGGGCTGCCCCACTGCCACAATGCTGTCTTTCCCTTGGTTCATGTTGGGGATGCCCTGATACTCCCCTTCGTAAATTTCATCATCTTCATCGTGACCCTCAGTTGCTTCACTGGAGCCTTCATCATCATTGGCCTCCCCATTATAGGTTTCTCCCGGTGGGTAACAGTCATCATCCTCTTCCTCGTCTTGGAACCGACTGTAGGACCTCTGGGTGTATTCATCCTGGGCCCGGTCCACTGCTTGATTCACCTTCTTTACAGTCTGTTTCTTCACCTCTCTGGCAATGTCCTTGGCACCCTTCATCAGTGAAGTCCTATCCTTATAGGAGTCTTCCATCTTACCTCAACTGATGGCCAATGAGAAGATGGGAATTTTTCACAGACTCTGGTCAGTGGTTCAGTCCTGACAGCATCATCCACTTTGGGTTCAAAATGGAACTGCAAGAGAAGAAAAACCACAGAAGATGTTTTTAATTTTTTTCCATGTCTTTTTCACCATCTAATTCTTGGTCTCTTTTCACTGGCCCCACAAACTAAGACACAGAATTCACTTTTCCTTTCTTTTGAGCACTCAGGTTGCTGGTTCTCTGCTCAAGTGAGATCAGAACTTGGAGTATTTAGGGGTTTTACATTATTATTATTGTTTTTAAGGAACTCTGTCTCCTGGGTAAGTTTGCATAGAATGCACAAGCATTCCCCTGAAAATACAACGGAATATCTTACACCTTTACAAGTACATCCAACTTATTTCGGAAGTGCTAGAAAGACAGACCCTGATTGAGACAAGTAATATTGCTCACAGATACATACATACGCTGCAAAGGCAAACCCAAAATAATAAAAGAATCCTGTCTGACCTCATTTCCTCACAATGAAAAAACAAACAAACAAAAAATAAGCAAGCATCCCTATATACAATGCTATCAAATCATATATGGGCACACCTCATTTTACTGTGCTTTGCTTTATTGCACTTCGTAGATACTGTATTTTCAACACGTTGAAGGTTTGTGGCAACCGAGGGTCAAGCAAATCTATTAGCGCCATTTTTGTAACAATATTTGCTCACTTTGTGTCTCTGTCACACTTTGGAAATTCTTGTAATATTTCAAACTTTTTCCTTATTTGTCATGTGATCTGTGATCAGTGATCTTTGATGTTACTACTATGACTTGCTGAAGGCTCAAGTGATGTTTAGCGTTTTTTAGCAATAAAGTATTTTCTAATTAAGGTGTTGTCTATTATTTTTTAGATATAATGCTATTGCACACTTAACCAACTACAGTATAGTATAAACATTACTTTTACAGCACTGGGAAACCAAAAAAATTTGTGTGACTTGCTTTATTGCAATATTCACTTTACCATGGTGGTCTGGAACTGAACCAGCAATATCTCTGAGTTATGCCTATAAATATTTATAAAATGCATTTCCTTTCTACCTTCATTGTATCTCCTTCCAGTAAATGATAACAGAGACTCACATGGCACCCAAAACTGACAATGAGTATTTCCCCCTAGTATGGCAGTCATATCTGTAGGAAATTGGAAGGGTTCATCAAATGATTTGACAGACATTTTTGATAATCACTGAATTAGAACATGTGACTTGTCCAGTGGGGATGTGCCCTTTCAGAAGCCACCCCCACGCCAGCAGGGACAGGGAAGCCACTCCCTTCCTAACGCACCCTGTAAGAACCCCAGGCTTTGTCCCTACGTTCATCTCTAGACACCCCCCCCTCACAACACACACACACTCCCTGCCACCTTATCTGACTGCAGTTAGCTGCTGCCTTGGATACCAGAGTCAGCAGCCTCCCAGGACCCATCACTTGGTTTCCTTTCTCATGGACAGCCCCTTAGGTCTTGGCTCAATCAGGCTGACTTCTTTCACTTGTCCACTGAGCTGTCTGCTCTGGTGGCCCAAGTCAGCCAATATCAGGCCCACCTTGTACAGAAATGATATGAAGGTGAAAAAAATCATTCTCCCCCATCATTAATTCCCCAAGCCTTGTGCTGTAGCAGTATTCCAAATACTGATTCATATAATGGCCATTTCTACTTTGTTCTTTTGCATCCAGTGTAAAATACTTGGTAAGCGGCTATTACAAACGTACATTTAAACTGCTCTTCCAGATGTGACAGACACACCCAGCAATAAAGAAAAAAAGATGTTTGTTTGTAAATGGATTGGGCATCATTACCACTGGATACCTGCAAATGGCCAGTAGGCAAAACGGAAGCATGGCTCTGCTCAGGCCTGTGTTTTAGAAGAAGACAAAATGAAATGAAAATAAACATATGATTACAAGGCTTTTTTGCCAAATGTCTCAATGATGTTCCTGTTTGTTCTCCCTTTTCTTTCTATTTTGGAGAGCTGAGAGGCAGGGGAAGGGAGAGATGGGAGGATCCATATGGAGAGTAAGATGGGAAGGCAGTGAGAAACGAGGTTGAGGATGGAGCACTCAGAAAGGTAAGGGGGAAGCAGGAAAAGAGAGAAGGGAGGATGATAATAGATGATGTTGGCGATGGAGAGATGTCTCCTACTTTAAAAATGAAAGGCAAAGGGCTTCCCTGGTGGCGCAGTGGTTGAGAGTCCGCCTGCCGATGAAGGGGATGCGGGTTCGTGCCCTGGTCCGGGAAGATCCCACATGCCGCGGAGCGGCTGGGCCGCTGAGCCCGCCCATCCGGAGCCTGTGCTCCGCAACGGCAGAGGCCACAGCAGTGAGAGGCCCGCGTACCAAAAAAAAAAAAAAAAAAAAGAAAAAATGAAAGGCAAAATTAAAAGATTTCACACAACAAATAGAGCCAACTGGTCTACCATTCATAAATGGACGATTAAATCAGACACGGCACATCAGCTGCTTCCTGGGCACCATGGCAGCAAAAACACCATTAAAGGAAAAGACTGGTGAGTGTGAAAGCAGAGCCTGACCCCTGTAACATGCCATCTACAAACAGCATGCTGGTTAGTAATGGGAAGCTTCCTCAATTGTTTTTTCTAATAAACAGTAAAGAAATTGACTGTATTTGGCTTTCCTGCTTTTGTTCCCAGGCACAAATATTCTCATCACAGGCTTTAAGGGGCTCTCACCCACCAAAAGGTCCCGGTATGGGAACCACGTCGATGACAGAAAACAGGCATGGTGTCCTGAAAGTCATGATTGTGACTAGAAAATGGATAATTTTAACTCCCTAAGGAATCTAATCACATGAGTAATGAAAAGACATTTAAAAAAATTTTACAATTAAACATTTTGGTTTTGAAAAAGAGAAAAAAACACTTCTTGTAAAACTGTTTTTGACTCTGAGGTTAAAACAAAGCCGGTGTGTATGTAAGTTCTCTTTGGGACTCTGGGTTGCTCAGCCAAAAATCGAGGCTCCAGTTGATTTTTGGATCCTTGATGGAAGAGATTAGGTCTTACAGTTTGTAGTCTCACTAAAGTAAAGCAGATTTTTCAGTGCTTTTGCATTAAAACGGGCAATTAGGAATACTTATTCAAAACTTCAGTTTAAATCCTGATGTTTGTAGATGTCGCCATTGGAGGAAGACTCGGGGAAGGGCAGTATCAGGGGCTCTCTCTGTGTTATTTCTTAGGACTTCATGTGAATCTGCAATGGCCCCAAAATAAAATGTTAAACCGGAAAATAAGTTTCTACCACCTATACCTGGAAAATGTGCAAGATGTTTGGGCAGATTACTCAGGGGGAGAGTTATCTATGAGTATTACTCTTTCTGGTAAATGGAAAAATGCAAAAAGCTGGGCTCATTCCAAAGGTCACCAGGAAGATGGCAGCCTGGGATCTGTGCTGGAAGGCCAGGCCTGCCTTAAAGCAGCAGTTCTCAGGTGTGGCCTGCACAGCAGGGGTGGCCTAAGAGACGTTCATGAGCAGCTGCTTATCACATCATCAATGTCTGCAAACAATATACCTCCGTTTCAGGATGAATCACCCAGTTATACCACATATATGTGCCAGGCACCGTTTTAATGAAAAACGGTTGATTTAGTGCGTACTCTATGCCAAGAATTGTGATAAGAATTTTACAGTAAGTGCCCTACAGAGGAACCTTCAAGTTGCGAACTGTCAAAAGATGCAAACGTGTGTTTGCACGTCCAATCACGTAAGTTATTTCGTGTGTCTGGCATACATTGTCATGTGCGTGCATCCTCTACAAGTGGCTGTGCTTTTGTGTACTTTACTATACAGTACTGTATAGAGTACAGTAGTACAGTATCTTTATATCAAGCCCAGGATGTTCAGAGGCAAGGGTAAAAGCAGCGGAGATGTAGCTGGTACTGCTAAGAAGCGCCAAGCGATAACAATGGAAACAAAAGTGAAAATAATTGAGTGGAGCGAGGTTAAAAGATGCTAGACGTCGCTCATTCTTATAACATGAACTGTTCAACCATCAGCATTATTCTAAAGAACAAGGACAAGATCATGGAAACGTGAAGTCTGCTGTGTCAATGATGTCGACAATAATATTGAAGAAGCGTGGAAAAGTGATGGAGGAGATGGAGAAACTTCTCAGCGTGTGGATGCAGGATCAGCATCAGCATCGAGTTCTGCTCAGCTTAATGCTGATTCAAGAGAAAGCTAAAAGCCTTTATGAAGACTTGAAGAAGAAACACAGTGAAGAATCAGAGGGCATGTCTTTTAATGCCATCCATGGCTGGTTTTATGCGTTCAAGGCTAGAGCCAACCTTCACAATGTACAAGTAAGTGAGGCGAGGCGGCAAGTGCAGATACGGTAGCAGCCCGTGAATTTCCTGAAACGCTTCGAGAAATTATTGATGAAGGCACGTATTTACCTGAGCCAGTTTTTAATGTGGATGAGACAGGGCTGTACTGGAAGAGGATGCCAGACCAAAGTTACATCAGTAAGGAGAAAAAGGCTATAAAGCAGCAAAGGATAGGCTAACCCTATTGTTTGGTGGCAATGCTTCTGGCGATATGAAGCTGAAGCCTCTCTTAGTTTATCATTCAAAGAACCCAACAGCCCTTAAAAACATAGCCAAGAGAGCCAAACACTCTTCCTTGTGTTTGTGTGGAAGAGTAACCCCAAAGCCTGGGTTACATAGGCCATTTTCCAGGACTGGTTTTTCCACCACTTTATCCTGGAGGTAGAGAAATATTGCTTGGAGAAGGACATCCCATTCAATATTCTTTTGCTGCTCGACAATACTCTGGGCCACCCCCCATTTATGGAAGATTTTCATCCCAAGGTCAAAGTAGTGCATCTGCCATCAAATACTACGTCGCCCATCCAACTTATGGACCAGGGAGTTATAGCGACGTTTAAGTAATATTATTTACGTCACGCTTTTCATCAGGAAGTAAAGGAGAGTGATGAATCAGCAACAACCTTGAGACAATTTTGGAAGGACTATAACATTTACAAGGCCATAAAAGACACTGACTTTGCTTGACGTGAGGTTACAGCCATCACCATGGGGTTTGGAAGAACCTCTGCCCACAATTTGTTCACGATTTTCGTGAATTTGAGAAGGTGAATGAGGAGTCCGAAGAGGTCTTCAGCAACTTAGTGACCCGCAGGGAGAAGCTGGAGCTAGATCTGCAAGAGGACGACTTCACTGAACTCCTTGCTGTGGAATTAGAGGCCCAGAGAAAGGACAAAGAGAGACAAGAGGAAGACAAAGTAACTGAAGAACCAAAGAGATTCATGATGTAGGAAATGGCAAAGGGATTTCTTTATTTGAGGAGGCGCTGTTAGTTTTTGAGGCACAGGACCCGAACGTAGAACAGTACACTAAGGTTGCAGCAGCCGTTCAGAATGCAATCCAGTGCTACCATGTCATCTGTGATGAGAAAAAAAAAAGCTACTACCCAGACATCACTGGATCATTTTTTCAAGTGGGTAGATAGAATTGAATCCAGCAAGGAGCCAGAACCTGTACATCAACGTCAGGCGTGAGTGAAATTGCAGCTTGCAATCTGTCTCCTATTGCTGACGATCCTTCAGCTCTACCATCTCTCACCTCCTCGCCCTCCTCCAGTCAGTAACTATTCTTGCCTGTTCACTCAGTGCCAGCCCCTGTATGCCAGCTGCTGTCCTGTACTATACTTTTCAAAGTACTGTACTATAAGAATAAAAATGTTTTCTGTATTTTTTGTGTTTTTTATGTATTATTTGTGTGAAAAGTAAACCTATTACAGTACAGTACTATCTAGCTGATTGTGTTAGTTGGGTACCTAGGCTAACTTTGTCGGACTTACGAACAAACAGGATTTACGAAGGCGCTCTCAGAATGGAACTCGTTCATATGTAGGGGACTTACTGTATATACATTCTTTTATTCTTTTATTTAATTCTTACTCAATCCTACAAAATAGATATTATAGTGTCCATTTTACAGGTGAGAAAATTAAGGCTTATTGAGATTAAATAACTAGTCCAAGGTCACAAAGCTTGTCAGAGGTGATGCTGGCACTCAAGCTCAATGGTCTGACCCCACAGGCTTGCCCTTCTCCCCATCTGCTTCACACAGTGCGCTCCCTGAGGTCTTAATAAATACAGTAGCGTTCTTCCTAGTCATTATTGTTCATTCTGGTAACTTGTCTTTCCTATACACAAGTGGTTTTATAGCCTCTTGGCTAAATCGTGATATAGGTTCTGAAACAAGAATTACCGTGATATCTTTCATCAGTGATGGGCTTTATATGGATAGTAATTCCAAAATATGGTCTTGTTTGTTCAGATAAACTAGCCCAAGATGTTGGCTATACTTCAGAAGATAAGAGAGTCATGTTAAATAAGATGTCCGGAGCCAGGAGGGCAGGAATGAAGCTCTAACCTCCAGGGAAGCACATGCTGCCCCTTCTTTATTCTCATCAGTGTGCTTCTCCACGAAACAAGGAAAACGATATACTTTACAGTGTGCTGAGGGTTAGATGAGTTGGTGTTTTTACTGTGCTCAGGACAGAAGTCAGTGTATATTAAGTACTTTTAATTTGGGTTCCCCAGAAGCAGAGCCTGTGAAGAGGAGTCAGGTGTGAATCGTTTATTACAGAAGAACTGTTAAGGGAGTGGGCGAAGCCATTGGGGGTGCAGGCAAGGGTGGGAGACGATCAACATAGGACCGCAATTTTAGGCAGTATGCTGTGGGGCAAGCTTCAGACTGATTCTGCAGAGCAAGTCAGGAATGGAAGTTATGCCTGAGTTATTCCCACTCAAGGCAAAGGTGCTGGGCTTTCCTGCTCCCCACACCTGCCCACTGTTGGCTACGTGCCATCCGTACCCCTTCCCCGCCCCGGGCGAGGATGGAACATAGGCACTTCCAACTCTCTGACTCAAAAGGCAAAGCAGTTCCACTAGCACAAGGGTGGTCCTCTGAAGAGATATAGGTGCTGGCTGATGGAAGCAAAGACACACGGTATCTGGTCAGAGCATTAACAGTATCTCCCATAATTAGCATTTAATAAATACTTGTTTAGATGCC
The DNA here is from genome assembly GCF_002837175.3 of Physeter macrocephalus. Classification (NCBI taxonomy): domain Eukaryota; kingdom Metazoa; phylum Chordata; class Mammalia; order Artiodactyla; family Physeteridae; genus Physeter; species Physeter macrocephalus. The sequence continues at coordinate 77,174,095 of NC_041221.1, read as the reverse complement.
AGCTAATCATGCTAGGTGGCAGGACCCACAGCTGATTAAAAACTATATTTATAGAAGCAGCTGTAACAACTGAGTAACATTTACAGCAAAGCTTATGTGATATAGTTAATAATATGCACACTCTTGTGTGTGACAATCATTTTGCACAAATGACATGTCATACAAATAAATGAGAGGTATTCTGGCAAGACAGAGTTTTAGCTTTTCTTTTTTTCCCTTTGATGGTTCATGCCAAACAGCATGTATCCACTAACACCACCTCTTATTTCAAAACCATCCTACACATGTTCCCATCATGGACAATCCCCACGCATGCATACACATGTTCTCTGGTTTCTCCACACTGTGCCCAAACCTCCAGTCCTTCCTCTGCTTTACCCCTCATCACGACAATCATCAAAAGATTTGGAAAACTCTTCCTCCCCAAAACTTTCTAGAATCTTCTGGATGCTGGAAGAATCGCTTATTTTAATAACAGCTCACCTATTATTATGTCAACCATGTACTAAGTACTTCAGAGGTATTATCTCACAACAGTAATATATGGTAGGAGCTCTTAGAGTGTTTTGTTTTTGGTGGTCCCCAACTTTTTTGGCACCAGGGACCGGTTTCGTGGAGGACAATTTTTCCACGGACTAGGGAGCAGGGGATGGTTTCGGGGTGATTCAAGCCCATTACATTTATCGTGCACTTTATTTCTACTATTATTACATTGTAATATATAATGAAATAATTATACAACTCACTGTAATGCAGAATCAGTGGGAGCCCTGAGCTTGTTTTCCTGCAACTAGATGGTCCCATCTGGGGGGATGGGAGACAGTGACACCCAAAGTGTGTTGCTTATGTCCAGCCTACTCCATGATCTCGCTTTGGTTGCTGTTACTGCAGAAAGCCCTGCCTCACAAAGATAGGATGCTGGAAATGGAAGCAGGCTTGTCAGTGCTTTTGTGGCAATCTCAGGATATTCCACCTTGACTTTAATCCAGAACGTATGGAGATTGGAAGTTGTCTCAAGCATACTTTTAAGGCCGCCATCATTCGCGATCTCAAGCAGTTGATCCTCTTCTAGCACAGACAAAGTCGATTCAACTGGCTTATTCACAAATGGGTCGCAGATCCATTCCTTCCCAGTTCTGGGGGTCTTTTGTGGTTGGGAAGTAATGCTCAAACTCTTTTGAAAGCTGAGATAAGTGATCATGCACCAGCTGGGAGAAAGAAGTCCGGGGCTCGGTCTCTTTCAAAATTTCTGCTAATGTTTAAAACATGTCAAAAATCCCAATGTTCCCTCGTCGTCCCCATAATTACAGTTTGGCTTTGAATGCAGCCACTTTATCTGCCGACTTGAACACAGTTGTCGCTCTCCCCTGAAGTGACAGATTGAGTTCATGGAGCAAGTTGAATATGTCACACAAGTAAGCAAGTTTTGTGACACATTCTGTGTCACTGAAATGTGCTGCCAGTGGTGACTGTTTTTCTAAAAGAAATCCCTGGAGTGGCTCTCATAACTCAAAAACTCTGGCCAGAGATCTACCTTTAGAAAGCCATCTCACTTCTGTGTATAAGAGAAGACGTTCATGCTCTGCGTCCATCCCCTCACAGAGCTGCGCGAACAGACGTGAGTTAAGGGCACGTACTTTAATGTGGTTGATAATTTTAATCACATCCTGCAAACGTTGTTAAGTTCAGGTGACATTTTCTGGCTAGCCAGCATTTCTCTATGGATGACACAGTGCATAGACTCACATTCAGATGCAACCTATTTGACCTGAGTAGTGAAACCAGAAAGCCATCCAGTCATGGCAGCCGCTCCATCCGTGCATATACCGACACAAAAAGACCAATTCAGTTTTCCTGATATGTAATCATTCAAAGACTTCAAAAGTTCTGCAGCTGTGATGTTGGTTGGCAACAAAAGTGCACATAACATATCCTCATGCACAACCTCCTGAAAAATATATCGCACAACTACAAGCATTTTTGCCTTGTTGTCAACATTGGTAGACTCGTCAACCTGGATTGCGTACCACGGTGACTCATTAATCCTCTCTAACAATTGTGCGCTGTGGAATTAGAGGCCCAGAGAAAGGACAAAGAGAGACAAGAGGAAGACAAAGTAACTGAAGAACCAAAGAGATTCATGATGTAGGAAATGGCAAAGGGATTTCTTTATTTGAGGAGGCGCTGTTAGTTTTTGAGGCACAGGACCCGAACGTAGAACAGTACACTAAGGTTGCAGCAGCCGTTCAGAATGCAATCCAGTGCTACCATGTCATCTGTGATGAGAAAAAAAAAAGCTACTACCCAGACATCACTGGATCATTTTTTCAAGTGGGTAGATAGAATTGAATCCAGCAAGGAGCCAGAACCTGTACATCAACGTCAGGCGTGAGTGAAATTGCAGCTTGCAATCTGTCTCCTATTGCTGACGATCCTTCAGCTCTACCATCTCTCACCTCCTCGCCCTCCTCCAGTCAGTAACTATTCTTGCCTGTTCACTCAGTGCCAGCCCCTGTATGCCAGCTGCTGTCCTGTACTATACTTTTCAAAGTACTGTACTATAAGAATAAAAATGTTTTCTGTATTTTTTGTGTTTGTTTTTTATGTATTATTTGTGTGAAAAGTAAACCTATTACAGTACAGTACTATCTAGCTGATTGTGTTAGTTGGGTACCTAGGCTAACTTTGTCGGACTTACGAACAAACAGGATTTACGAAGGCGCTCTCAGAATGGAACTCGTTCATATGTAGGGGACTTACTGTATATACATTCTTTTATTCTTTTATTTAATTCTTACTCAATCCTACAAAATAGATATTATAGTGTCCATTTTACAGGTGAGAAAATTAAGGCTTATTGAGATTAAATAACTAGTCCAAGGTCACAAAGCTTGTCAGAGGTGATGCTGGCACTCAAGCTCAATGGTCTGACCCCACAGGCTTGCCCTTCTCCCCATCTGCTTCACACAGTGCGCTCCCTGAGGTCTTAATAAATACAGTAGCGTTCTTCCTAGTCATTATTGTTCATTCTGGTAACTTGTCTTTCCTATACACAAGTGGTTTTATAGCCTCTTGGCTAAATCGTGATATAGGTTCTGAAACAAGAATTACCGTGATATCTTTCATCAGTGATGGGCTTTATATGGATAGTAATTCCAAAATATGGTCTTGTTTGTTCAGATAAACTAGCCCAAGATGTTGGCTATACTTCAGAAGATAAGAGAGTCATGTTAAATAAGATGTCCGGAGCCAGGAGGGCAGGAATGAAGCTCTAACCTCCAGGGAAGCACATGCTGCCCCTTCTTTATTCTCATCAGTGTGCTTCTCCACGAAACAAGGAAAACGATATACTTTACAGTGTGCTGAGGGTTAGATGAGTTGGTGTTTTTACTGTGCTCAGGACAGAAGTCAGTGTATATTAAGTACTTTTAATTTGGGTTCCCCAGAAGCAGAGCCTGTGAAGAGGAGTCAGGTGTGAATCGTTTATTACAGAAGAACTGTTAAGGGAGTGGGCGAAGCCATTGGGGGTGCAGGCAAGGGTGGGAGACGATCAACATAGGACCGCAATTTTAGGCAGTATGCTGTGGGGCAAGCTTCAGACTGATTCTGCAGAGCAAGTCAGGAATGGAAGTTATGCCTGAGTTATTCCCACTCAAGGCAAAGGTGCTGGGCTTTCCTGCTCCCCACACCTGCCCACTGTTGGCTACGTGCCATCCGTACCCCTTCCCCGCCCCGGGCGAGGATGGAACATAGGCACTTCCAACTCTCTGACTCAAAAGGCAAAGCAGTTCCACTAGCACAAGGGTGGTCCTCTGAAGAGATATAGGTGCTGGCTGATGGAAGCAAAGACACACGGTATCTGGTCAGAGCATTAACAGTATCTCCCATAATTAGCATTTAATAAATACTTGTTTAGATGCCAGCTAATCATGCTAGGTGGCAGGACCCACAGCTGATTAAAAACTATATTTATAGAAGCAGCTGTAACAACTGAGTAACATTTACAGCAAAGCTTATGTGATATAGTTAATAATATGCACACTCTTGTGTGTGACAATCATTTTGCACAAATGACATGTCATACAAATAAATGAGAGGTATTCTGGCAAGACAGAGTTTTAGCTTTTCTTTTTTTCCCTTTGATGGTTCATGCCAAACAGCATGTATCCACTAACACCACCTCTTATTTCAAAACCATCCTACACATGTTCCCATCATGGACAATCCCCACGCATGCATATACATGTTCTCTGGTTTCTCCACACTGTGCCCAAACCTCCAGTCCTTCCTCTGCTTTACCCCTCATCACGACAATCATCAAAAGATTTGGAAAACTCTTCCTCCCCAAAACTTTCTAGAATCTTCTGGATGCTGGAAGAATCGCTTATTTTAATAACAGCTCACCTATTATTATGTCAACCATGTACTAAGTACTTCAGAGGTATTATCTCACAACAGTAATATATGGTAGGAGCTCTTAGAGTGTTTTGTTTTTGGTGGTCCCCAACTTTTTTGGCACCAGGGACCGGTTTCGTGGAGGACAATTTTTCCACGGACTAGGGAGCAGGGGATGGTTTCGGGGTGATTCAAGCCCATTACATTTATCGTGCACTTTATTTCTACTATTATTACATTGTAATATATAATGAAATAATTATACAACTCACTGTAATGCAGAATCAGTGGGAGCCCTGAGCTTGTTTTCCTGCAACTAGATGGTCCCATCTGGGGGGATGGGAGACAGTGACACCCAAAGTGTGTTGCTTATGTCCAGCCTACTCCATGATCTCGCTTTGGTTGCTGTTACTGCAGAAAGCCCTGCCTCACAAAGATAGGATGCTGGAAATGGAAGCAGGCTTGTCAGTGCTTTTGTGGCAATCTCAGGATATTCCACCTTGACTTTAATCCAGAACGTATGGAGATTGGAAGTTGTCTCAAGCATACTTTTAAGGCCGCCATCATTCGCGATCTCAAGCAGTTGATCCTCTTCTAGCACAGACAAAGTCGATTCAACTGGCTTATTCACAAATGGGTCGCAGATCCATTCCTTCCCAGTTCTGGGGGTCTTTTGTGGTTGGGAAGTAATGCTCAAACTCTTTTGAAAGCTGAGATAAGTGATCATGCACCAGCTGGGAGAAAGAAGTCCGGGGCTCGGTCTCTTTCAAAATTTCTGCTAATGTTTAAAACATGTCAAAAATCCCAATGTTCCCTCGTCGTTCCCATAATTACAGTTTGGCTTTGAATGCAGCCACTTTATCTGCCGACTTGAACACAGTTGTCGCTCTCCCCTGAAGTGACAGATTGAGTTCATGGAGCAAGTTGAATATGTCACACAAGTAAGCAAGTTTTGTGACACATTCTGTGTCACTGAAATGTGCTGCCAGTGGTGACTGTTTTTCTAAAAGAAATCCCTGGAGTGGCTCTCATAACTCAAAAACTCTGGCCAGAGATCTACCTTTAGAAAGCCATCTCACTTCTGTGTATAAGAGAAGACGTTCATGCTCTGCGTCCATCCCCTCACAGAGCTGCGCGAACAGACGTGAGTTAAGGGCACGTACTTTAATGTGGTTGATAATTTTAATCACATCCTGCAAACGTTGTTAAGTTCAGGTGACATTTTCTGGCTAGCCAGCATTTCTCTATGGATGACACAGTGCATAGACTCACATTCAGAAGCGACCTCTTTGACCTGAGTAGTGAAAGGAGAAAGCCGTCCAGTCATGGCAGCCGCTCCAGCGGTGCATATACCAACATAAAATGACCAATTCAGTTTTCCTGATATGTAATCATTCAAAGACTTGAATAGTTCTGCAGCTGTGGTATTGGCTGGCAACAAAACTGCACATAACATATCCTCATGTACATCATCCTGGAAACATATATCACACAAAAACAAGCGTTTTTGCCTTATTGTCAGCAGCATTAGACTCGTCAACCTGGATTGTGTACCACGGGGACTCATTAATCCTCTCTAACAATTGTGCCTCAGTATCCTCTGCTATTTCAGCAATTCGTCTAGTCACGGTGCTAACTGAAAGAGGGACACATGCCACCTTCTGAACTTCAGCCTCTCCTAAAAGTTCACGACAAATGTCCTTAGCAGCAGGCAGGATCAACTCTTCACCAACAGTAAGGGGCTTCTTAGCTTCAGCAATGAGGTTAGCCACTAAGAATGATGCTCTCAGTGCAGAAACATTTGATGAATTAGTGGCCTTCAATAATTGCTTCTGTTCTTCATGTTCACATTTTTTCCTTTTGAAAAACTCCAAAGGCTTCTCTTTTAATGCAGGGTGCTTGGTCTCCATGTGGTGAAGCAGTTTTGAAGTTTTCATGGTTTCGTTGCATAGCTGGTCACCACATATTATACAAAGCGAGCTTGGAGAATGTGAATCACCTGTTTCAATGAACCCGTAATTTAACTAGGACTCTTGGTATCTTCTTTTAACTGCAGCTTTCTTTTTGTTGGCAGTCTTAGAGTCTTCAGCTGTCTCATCATTGGGTCTTTCCCCCTTTTCAAAGAAGCTCTCCAGTGATGTTTGTTTTTTTACTCATTTTGGCTAGTCACACCAAAACTGTGACTGAGACAAGTGTGCAGTGTGGGAAAGAGGCACGGACGGAAGTGGTAAATAAAATAATGAGTGGGCCACGTGTGGACTAAAATAAGTGTCGGATTCTGACTTAAAGCCTACCACCAGATACAGCTGTACAATTGAAGTACATCAACTCACTTGCCACTATAAAGCCTGCCACCAGATGCAGCTTAATTGTCACTTGCCACTCATTGATAGGGTTTTGATATGAGTCTGCAGGCAATTTATTTATTATGGTCTCTGTGTGGTCAAACCTCTCTGCTAATGATAATCTGTATCTGTAGCCACTCCCCAGCCCTGGCATCACTGCCTCAGCTCCACCTCAGATCATCAGGCATTAGATTCTCATAAGAAGCACGCAGCCTAGATCCCTCGCATGCACAGTTCACAGTAGGGTTCACACTCCTATGAGAATCTAATGCCACTGCTGATCTGACAGGAGGCGGAGCTCAGGTGGTAATGCAAGTGATGTGGAGCGGCTGTAAATACAGACGAAGCTGCACTCAGTCGCCCGCCGCTCCCCTCCTGCTGTGTTGCCCGGTTCCTAACAGGCCACGGACCAGTACTGGTGCATGGCCTGGGGGTTGAGAACCCCTGTCATAGAGTAATGAAAATAAAAACAAAAGGGACCTAATTAAATTTAAAAGCCTTTGCACAGCAAAGGAAACCATAAGACAAGAGGACAACCCTCAGAATGGGAGACAATATTTGCAAACGAAGCAACTGACAAGGGATTAATTTCCAAAATATACAAACAGCTCATACAGTTCATCAAAAAAAATGAACAACCCAAGCAAAAAATGGGCAAAAGACCTAAATAGACATTTCTCTAAAGAAGATATACAGATTGCCAACAAACACATGAAAGGATACTCAACATCACTAATCATTAGAGAAATGCAAATCAAAACTACAATAAGGTATCACCTCATACTGGTCAGAATGGTCATCATCAAAAAATCTACAAATGATAAATGCTGGAGAGGGTGTGAGGAAAGGGAACCCCCTTGCACTGTTGGTAGGAATGTAAATTGTTGCAGCCACTACAGAGAACAGTATGGAGGTTCCTTAGAAAACTACCATATGACCCCGCAACCCCACTCCTGGACATATTCCCAGAGAAAACCATAATTCAAGGAGACATATGCACCCCAATGTTCATTGCAGCACTATTTACAATAGTCAGGACATGGAAGCAACCTAAATGTCCATCAACAGATGAATGGATAAAGAAGATGTGGTACATATATACAATGGAATATTGCTCAGCCATAAAAAGGAACGAAATTGTGCCATTTGCAGAGATGTGGATGGACCTAGAGACTGTCATACAGAGTGAAGTAACTCAGAAAGAGAAAAACAAATATTGTATAATATCACTTATATGTGGAATCTAGAAAAATGATACAGATGAACTCATTTGCAAAGTAGAAACAGAGACACAAACATAGAGAACAAATGTATGGATGCCAAGGGGGGCAGGGGGGTGGGATGGATTGGGAGATTGGGATTGACATATATACACTACTATGTATAAAATAGATAACTGAGGAGAACCTGCTGTATAGCACAGGGAACTGTACTCAGTGCTCTGTGG
>NC_041221.1:77161166-77165763 GCF_002837175.3 Physeter macrocephalus | reverse complement strand
GAAAGAGACGCTGTGGCCTACATGGGAAGGAAATCTAAAAAAGAGGGGATATATGTATATGTATAACTGATTCACTTTGCTGCATGGCAGAAACTAACACAACATTGTAAAGCAACTATACTTCAATAAAAAATAATTTTTTAAAAAAAGAACATAGTCCAGGAGATTTGGTGCAATACACCATCTAGATTATGAATATGTTTATTCTGGCAAGAAATGGTTGTTGAAAGGCTTATTCAGCACAGGTTTGAAACCTCCGGCCTTTATATTAACTGTCCACAAGAAAGATCAGCATGCTGAGCTCCGGACTTCAGTGGCCTGGAGCCAGGCTCTGGAGCCAGCAGAAAGATCAGAAGATGGACATGGCCTTGTAGAAACTCTAAGTGCCATGTGAAAACATCCACATTGCCCCACTCCGGCCCCTGCACCCAGAGACCGGCTCCAGGCAGCGCTGGGGGCGGCAGCAGTGGCGGGGTGCGGGCTGAGGAAGCTGGCCCTCGACGCCCTCCCTCACCCCATACCCCAGGAGCTGTGCCTAGTCCAGGAGGGGCTTGGGAAGCCCCATGGAGCCGAAAGTCACATTCCGTGGAGGTGCGAATCGCTGCTGGAACCTCAGTGCTGACGCCAGCAGTCGGCTAACATGTCTTCAACAGCGTGATGCTGACGGGCTCCCTTTCCTTCTGTGATTGCTCCACATCACAGAGTGAAGTCAGTGTAGACCTAAGACAGACCTATGCTCCACTTGCTTCATCAACAGCATATGCAAGTTCTGTAGATTCTTCACTTTTCTCTGCACCATGGTCTACGTACGGAGATATTAAACAGCCGTCTAATTCTCAAATCAGTGTAAAGAACCAGTAAATTAATACATTAGATTTCTCAGGCTAAAAAGAAACCCCAAACATCCATATTGCTACTTTATATAGCCTAGCCTTGTGAAATAGTAATGATATTTGAAGGTGACCAGCATTAAAATGCATAACCCCCTATCTGCAGTGAGACAGCATTCTGAAAAGATTTTGGGAAAGAGGTGAACATTTTGAGATGAAGGAATAGATACTGACCGATCATCCCAGCCTGTGCAAATCTTTGACAGCAGACTTTAGTCATTTAAGGATGCCTCTTGCCCTCCAAACCTCTGAACTTATATGTAAATATAGGTAAATTCCAACTCTTCAAGGGGCAGTTCAAAGCCCACCTCTCGCTTCATTTCTGCTCAACCTATCACATCTTCCCAGTTAAGCATAGTTGGTTACCTCCTGACATTCAATCATGTCTTCCTTTACAGTTATCCATTCCCTATGGGAGTGTCAGCTCCCCGAAAATAGTAACCTAGTAAAATAAAACACCATAAAACAATGTTATTGAATGAGGACACAGCATCATAAGGAGGCCAACTCTCTAATTACCCTCTTTCTCCACAAGGGAGTTGCCTGCATCAGCATTTTCCCAAAGTGCAATCTGTACCATGTGGTTCTCCTAGGTGCTCTGAGAGAAAAGTTCTATGGTCAAATCAATTGGGAAGTTTCTATCTCATACTTCATATATCCTTCTCTAGGAGAGCCACAGTGCAAAGCTTCTTATAAAGAACCTTGTGTAAATGTGTTACCCAACCATTTCCCAAACCTTCCTAATAATACAATGTCCCCACTCTCAACATGACACCAATAAGCAGTCTTCATTATACACTATGGAAAATACTGTGTTAAGATAAATACCGAGATCCTTTAAAACTCTAATGTCTCTGTTATAAAATACCATAAAACTCAGTGATTAGAATTAATTGAGGGAAGCAGGATGAAAGGGAGAAAGTCCACATTAAAATAACATTTCTAAAATGAAATACAGTATTTCTTTCAAGTCTATCAAAAACTAAAATTAAGCTTTCAAAAAGTAATCCTCGCGCACCTGGCGCCCATGCTCCGCAACAAGAGAAGCCACTGCAATGGGAAGCCTGCGCACCGCAATGAAGAGTGGCCCCCGCTCACTGCAACTAGAGAAAGCCCACACACAGCAATGCAGACCCAACCTAAAAATAAATAAAAATTTTCAAAAGGAGTCATTAAAGAAAAAAGTAATCCTTATGATTTTTAAACAGACTGGCTACAAAATAAAGAGTATTTAGCATATCTGCATATTTGCGTATTTTTAAAGTAATAAGTCATTCAAAGAGCCAGGAAATTTTAAGTACGTTAATATTGTTTTCATGCAATTTTGACCCAATGAATTTGCTCTATGAGGAACAGCTCTCCTAAACCAGGATAAACTGGCCTCAACAGTTGTCTAAATCTCTACAAATTCCACAGCAGTGAAATCTAAAGGCCAAACCTGCTTACATACATGAACTTTTCTGAAGGCCCTAGACCTCTTGTTAGAAAGAATATTCTCAAGTGAGTCAAAGTAAGCAATATTCTCTTGAGAAAGTACCTGAATTCAATTTAGTATAACAATATTCTTTCTGATTGCAAAACTAAAACATGCTTAAGAAATAATTGGAAAATTCAGAAAATCACAAAGAATAAAACCATATGTATTTTTACCGCCCAGATATCACTACTTCCAACCTTTAGGCCATACAGATGCTTGAGCTTACGATTAATTTAAAGCTTACTGTACATTTGGATTTGAAGCCCTTCTCAGACTACTCTATCATCTCTAACTCTTTGGGTATGAATTTTCCCATTCACTGGGTTAGCAGACTATCTCAAATAGTATAGGACTTCATTACATGTTTAGTAATTCTTGGCTGTGAGCCTATCTTCTATAGAAGTGGTTCTCAAATTTCGATCTGGGATCCCCAGGAAACCCCCAAGACCATTTAAGGAAACTGTGAGGTCAAAACAATTTTCTTGACAATAGAAAGATATTATTTAACTTTTTCACTCTCATTTTTTTCATGAGTGTAGAGTGGAATTTTCCAGAGGCAACATGATGTGTGGTGACATCATTGCTCTGATGGTTAATGGATTGTGTACTTATAGTTTCTTGTGTTTTAAAAGTTTCTCAGTTTTAGTTTCTTAATATATTAAATATCAATAGACACAACCAACAAAAATGAAAGCTCTTTGGTCCTTAATAATTTCTGGGAGTGAAAAAAGGGTAGTGAGACCAAATCAAATTCAGAACTACGGTTCTATAGGAATGCTCTCTTGTTTGGACCTGGAGATGTGAAGGCTTCCCTTTAGAGTTTGTTTTTTTCCTATAGGGTTTTGAGTTTTCCCTGCTAGAGTCCCATAGGGTTCACAAAGGTCTGAATTAGTTTTTCTATCAGTAGCTCAGCTCTAAATTTCCATACTTGCAGAGATATGGAAAGGGTTTCCAGCTCAGGTGGGTGATATTTTCCCAGCCCTATGGTGGAGCTGTGGACTGTCCTTTCTTCCAGGTGGGGATGGACAGCATGCTCCTGGTGCCCAGCTTGCCTGCTGACCACATCGTGGTCATAACTTGGAAGGCACAGTGTCAGCTCCCCCATACTGCTCTGTCCTCCCTTTCAATTTCTGGCACCTGAGGATTTCCTTTTCTTTCCTTTGAAGTCAGCTATTTATTATCTAAAAAATATTTTGATATGTCATCCATGTATATGGAATAGCGTTTAGCATGTGCTTAATCCACCATCTTGACCCAGAGGTTGGTGCTTTTATAACTGGCTTTAATCATACATTTTATATTGAAAATTTTCTCATGCTTTTAAATACTCTTCTACCATTTAAAATTTATGGTATATCATAATTCATTTATCCTATCTCCTATCATTGGGCATTTAGGTTGTATTTCAGCATTATTAATAATGTGGCAATACGCATCCTCATGCTAGATCTCACTGAGGTCAAAGAGAGGACCTATATTTGACAATTTTTTTTTTAACATCCTTATTGGAGTATAATTGCTTTACAGTGGTGTGTTAGTTTTTGCTTTATAACAAAGTGAATCATTTATACATATAGATATGTCCCCATATCTCTTCCCTCTTGTGTCTCCCTCCCTCCCACCATCCCTATCCCACCCCTCTAGGTGGTCACAAACCGCCCTCCCAGACTCCCTATCTCACCCCTCTAGGTAGTCACAAACCACCGAGCTGATCTCCCTGTGCTATGCGGCTGCTTCCCACTAGCTATCTATTTTACATTTGGTAGTGTATATATATCCATGCCACTTTCTCACTTTGTCTCAGCTTAACCTTCCCCCTCCCCATATCCTCAAGTCCATTTTCTAGTAGATCTGTGTCTTTATTCCCATCTTGCCCCTAGGTTCTTCATGACCTTTTTTTTACTTAGGTTGATTCCATGACCTGGCCATTGTAAATAGAGCTGCATTGAACACTGTGGTACGTGACTCTTTTTGAATTATGGTTTTCTCAGGGTATATGACCAGTAGTGGGGTTGCTGGATCATATGGTAGTTCTATTTTTAGTATTTTAAGGAACCCCCATACTGTTCTCCATAATGGCTGTATCAATTTACATTCCCACCAACAGTGCAAGAGGGTTCCCTTTTCTCCACAACCTCTCCAGCATTTATTGTTTATAGATTTTTTTGATGATGGCCATTCTGACTGGTGTGAGGTGATACCTTATTGTAGTTTTGATTTGCATTTCTCT
>NC_041221.1:77159759-77160321 GCF_002837175.3 Physeter macrocephalus | reverse complement strand
TCCTAGGTATTTTATTCTTTTTGTTGCAATGGTAAATGGGAGTGTTTCCTTAATTTCTCTTTCAGATTTTTCATCATTGTTGTATAGGAATGCCAGAGATTTCTGTGCATTAATTTTGTATCCTGCTACTCTACCAAATTCATTGAATAGCTCTAGTAGTTTTCTGGTAGCATCTTTAGGATTCTCTATGTATAGTATCATGTCATCTGCAAACAGTGACAGCTTTACTTCTTCTTTTCCGATTTGGATTCCTTTTATTTCTTTTTCTACTCTGATTGCTGTGGCTAAAACTCCCAAAACTATGTTGAATAATAGTGGTGAGAGTGGACATCCTTGTCTTGTTCTGATCTTAGAGGAAATGGTTTCAGTTTTTCACCACTGAGAATAATGTTGGTTGTGGGTTTGTGATATATATGGCCTTTATTATATTGAGTTAAGTTTCCTCTATGCCTACTTTGTGGAGGGTTTTTATCATAAATGGGTGTTGAATTTTGTCAAAAGCTTTTTCTGCATCTATTGAGACGATCATATGGTTTTTATTCTTCAATTTGTTAATATGGTG
>NC_041221.1:77128418-77159552 GCF_002837175.3 Physeter macrocephalus | reverse complement strand
TGTTTCTTGACGTAGGATTGTATTGCTATAAACTTCCCTCTTAGAACTGCTTTTGCTGCATCCCATAGGTTTTGGATCGTTGTGTTTTCATTGTCATTTGTTTCTAGGTATTTTTTGATTTCCTCTTTGATTTCTTCAGTGATCTCTTGGTTATTAAGTAGTGTATTGTTTAGCCTCCATGTGTATTTTTTACAGATTTTTTCCTGTAATTGATATCTAGTCCATAGCGTTGTGGTTGGAAAAGATACTTGATAAGACTTCAATTTTCTTAAATTTACCAAGGCTTGATTTGTGACCCAAGATATGATCTATCCTGGAGAAAGTTCCATGAGCACTTGAGAAGAAAGTGTATTCTGTTCTTTTTGGATGGAATGTCCTATAAATATCAATTAAGTTCATTTGTTTAATGTATCATTTAAAGCTTGTGTTTCCTTATTTACTTACATTTTGGATGGTCTGTCCATTGGTGCAAGTGGGGTGTTAAAGTCCCCTACTATGATTGTGTTACTGTTGGTTTCCCCTTTTATGGCTGTGGTGTGTTTTGGGGTGTCTGTGACCTTATTATGATTTTAGGCAGCCTCTCTGCTAATGGGTGGGGTTGTGTTCCTATCTTGCTAGTTGTTTGGCATAGGGTGTTCAGCACTGTAGCTTGCTGGTCATTGAGTGGAGCTGGGTCTTAGTGTTGAGATGGAGATCTCTGGGAGAGCTCTCACCGATTGATATTACGTGGGGCCGGGAGGTCTCTGGTGGACCAACGTCCTGAACTCGGCTCTCCCACCTCAGAGGCTCAGGCTTGACACCCTGCCAGAGCACCAAGACCCTGTCAGCCATACGGCATTTGTGCTTCTTATTCAAAGTACTCTTGTGCTGGACAGGTAGGTAGATGTCTCAGCTGGGACTGTACCTGTGTCCCCATGCAAAATCCACAACCAGTTCTCAGTTTTCAGCCTCAGGATTAAAGATGACAAAGATACACTGTTTTGTTTCTTCCATCTCCTTGTTTGCAATAGATTCTGCACTCTGCTCTTCCTCATTAAAGATGCAGCCACTTGCTTGCAATTATTCTCTGGAAAAGGACAAAGACACACCTGAGGACGAGAGGCACCCTAAGGTGGAAACAGAACAACCTCAGTGTGGTCGGGAGAACAGCAACTCTGACGGCGTCCCCTGGAAGCTTCCAGCCACAGGGCCTCTTAGTGGCATGGTGAAGATGGAGCCATCCTTCCCAGAGGTGCAGCCCCCAGGCTGTGGGGCCTCTCTTAGACCCCCGTTGGAAATACTGTCAAAGAAGCACTGTCAGAACCAGTGGAATGTTTTCCACTTTGACTGGAAAGCCCCGGGTCGCATGTCCACCTTGCCCACTTTGAGGAGGTTAAAGGGCCACGGCTGCGGGAGTGTGCGTGGGAGTGCGCACGGCACTGCGCATGCGTCACCTCAGCAGGCGGCCTTGGAAGTGCCCACCTGGGGCAGCTGCAAGGGGCCTTCCGGCTCCCCGCATCACCTTTCCAACGGGCTATTTGGAAGCCTAGAGGAGCCTTCGCACTCCCTGTGGCCCCTGAGACTCCACTTAAGATTGCCTCTGGACCCTCTGATGATTTTTATATACAAGATCACCTCGTCCTTCAGAAAGGTTGTGGCCATTTATAACTTCCAGAAGCATGTAGGAGAGCCCTTATTTCTATGATTTCTGCCAAATTAGAGAAAATGGTGTTTTATCATTTTAAGTTGCATTTGATTACTAGTGAAATTAAACATCTCTGTCCTTGTGAAATCTTTTATCCTTTGACCATTTTTATACTGAAGTTTATAGTGAGTTTAATGGTGGCCCCCAGAAAGATATGTCCATGTCCCAGAACCTATGAATGTGACCTTATTTAGCAAAAGGTATATTTAAGTTGAGGATCTAGAGATGAGATCATCCTGGATTATCTGGCTGGGCCCTAACTCTACTGGCAAGTGTCCTTATAAGAGATAGAAGATAGAAGACACAGACACAGAGGAGAAGGCCATATGAAGATGGAGTCAGAGATTAGAGTTATGTAGTCACAAGCCAAGAAATACCGGGAGCCACCAGAAACTGAAAGAGGCAGGGAAGACTTCTCCTCTTTGCAGAGAGTGCAGCCCTGCAACATCTTGAACTGTGAGAGAATACATTTCTGTGTTTTAAGCCACCTTGTGTGGTAATCTGTTAAGCAGCCACAGGAAATTAATACTAGGTCTTTTTCTTATTGAATTTTAAGAGCTCTTTGTATAGTAAGGATCTAAAGTCTTTTGTTATATATGTTGTAAATACATTTATCAGATGGCCTTGTCTCTGGTGTTTTTGCCATGCAAAACTATTAAACTATTTTTTTAAATTAATTTTTATTGGAGTATAGTTGCTATACAATGCTGTATTAGTTTTATTAAACTATTTTTATAGGGTCTATTTAAAAGGCTCTTCTTTCATGTTTTCTGCCTTATACTAGTTTATTAAGGCCCTCCTGAACTTCCAAAATATTCATCTATATTTGTTCTAATTCATTTTAGTTTCATTGTATAATGTTTGGTGCTGGAATTTATTTTTGTTATATTGTGTGAGAAAGAGGCTTTCTAAAATGAATAACCAATCTCAGAAATATTTATTAAAATGCCTCTTTTATGAGAAACAAAACTGCTATATGTATTAATATCGCTTCAGTTTTGAATTCTGCTCCATTGATAGGCTTATCTGTTGTTGCCCTCATAGCATCTGGCTTTAATTTTTACATTTTGTTATAAGTTTAATATCTATCAGTAAATACACCCCTCATGACTTATCCTTTGCAAATATTTATTTGCATCTCATCTACTTCCTCTTCCAAATGAACTTTGTAATTGCTTAGTCATTTTCCAAGAAAATTTTCATTAGAATTTTAACTGGAATTGTACTAAGTTTGTAAATTAATTTCAAGAGAATTAAAAGTCTTGGGAGGAAGGGGCAAATTAGGAGTATGGGATTAGCAGATACAAACTACTATACATAAAATCGGTAAGCAACAAGGATTTACTATGTAACACAGGGAATTATATTCAGTGTCTTATAATAATCTATAATGGAATACCATCAGAAAAAAATAATTGAATCACTATGCTGTACACCTGAAACTAACACAACACTGTAAATAAACTATACTTCAATTTTTAAAAGTCTTAAAATATTCAAGTCTTTTATGTAACTCAGTGAAATTTAGGTGTTTTCTTCTCATTGTGCCAGTTATTTAATGAACAAGATGCATACATACATAAACCTTTTAAAATTCATTTGTATATCTGTTTATTGGTTTCTCAGAACTATGATATAGATCTGGCCACAAACTTTAGTGTCTGTCAGATCCATTTGGTGGGCCAGGAAATGTGCTCTCTCCTCCAGTAAAGTACCAGCCTCACCGGGGAGCAAATCTACTGCATTTCGATGGTGGAATAGAGCAGGTGAGCTACAGGTGTTGGGTCAGACTTGCTTGGGCAGAATTCAGAAAGAGAAAGCTCTGAACCACGTGGACAGTCCTAACTCAGCCTTCATCTCTGAACCCTCCTGTAGACCTGGGCCCTTCTCCCATCAAGTGTTACAAGCAGCAACTTTGCAGGGGAACGGGCAAGCAGACTCAGGTGTCTGTAGTGGAGCCCGAAAAGGGTGCAGTGCCCCTGGATATCTGTCCCCAAGTAGCTACCAGGATCCTGTCATCCCTCGGGGAAACCAGATGCCTAAGGAGCTGCAAAACTATCTGTATTATTAAGCATAATCAGTTACAACAGTGTCATACACCATTCCTCTCTTATTATATAATAGCAAGACATTCTCTTCCATTAAAGGACCACAGACATTCTGGCAGAAGAGTTCCCTGGCATGACACAGAGGCCGTCATACTTGAAAGGGAGCATCTGTGATTGTGGTAAAAGCACTCAGAGTGAGTGTGGTTAGCTCTGCTTTCTTCACTGGGACTTATGAATCATGTGAGGGAGACTCAAAGAGAAACAAAGCCAGGAACTGAACTCCTTCCTGGGAGCACATAGGTTAACACAAAGGCTCTCCTGGACTGGGAAAAGCAGAAGAGTGACTTCCCTCAACAGTTCTGCTCATCTCCCCTGAGATGAAAAGAGAACCCCCCAAAGAGCGAATCGTTCATTCAACAAGTATTTATTAGGCACCAATTTTATGCCAGGCACTCTTCAGGAGCTGAAAATAAGAGATAGAACAAAACACACAAAGTCCCTGACTGTGTGGAAGTTACTTTCTAGTGATAAGACAGATAACAAAGCAAATAAATACATAACTGCATGTAGTAGTGAGTGCTACAAATAAAAATAAAGCAGGGTAAGGGGTTAGAGCAGCACTGTCTTGTAGAACTCTCTGTGATGATGAAGATGGTCTGTATCTGCACTGTCCAATAGCGTGAGGGCAAAAATTTACATTTAAATAGCCAGGCCTGGCTAGTAGCTACCCATGGGATGGAGCAGGCTTAGAGAGCACAGAAGAGGCTGCTATTCTAGGAGGAGTGGTCCAGGTGGGAGCCTCTGAGCAGAGGAATTTGAATAGAAGCCTGATGAAGGCCAGAGCATAAGCCATACTGCTCGCCAGGGGCTCAGAGCCTTCCAGACACAGAACAGCAAGAGCAAAGCCTCAGGTGGGGACTGGCAAGGAGCAGAGTCTGGATGACAAGGGAAGTGGCTGGGGACAGATCATCAAGGCTTTGAGGCCATAGTAGGGGTCTTGGGTTTTACTCTAAGTGGGATGAGTTAAAAGTAGGGGATCTAGACGAATGTAGCTTAATAAAACCCTGTTGGTTTTATTAAACACTGGAAATGCCTCTCTTCTTTTACTGTGTCTCATTAGCCCTGCTCTTTCACATCTGTTGTGATCTTTATTCTGACTACAATCATCTGATCATGAATATGACAACTTCAAAATAAAGGCAACATTTATTAGAAGTCTTTAAAGACAGGTTTGAGGAAGGAGGAGGATAGCTGGAAGCAAAGTTCCTCAGTACAGACAGAGCCATCAAAGAGAAAAACCCAAGTTTTAGATGTACCTGGTAGGTGCTTAATAAAGACCTGTGATCATTTACCCTTCTCCTCCACATTCACTCAATCTCTCATCAGAGCTATTACAAAATGAGACTAGTTTCAGTTTCCTCTGCTTGCCCATCACTAGAATTAGAAGAAAAAGAAATAGACCCAGGCAATTTATAAATTAGATAGTCATTATCTTGCATGTTTAAAAGTTGGCTATAGAGCCAGTCAAATACTGGTGTCAGGCAATTACTTAGACCCAAAGATGGAAAACTAAGAGTCATGTAACCCATACACCATCTCAGTGGAATGAACACTTGGTCATTCCTAAAATTGTACAGAAACTCCACAACATCTCTTGAGCAAACGGGTGTCCTAGGCAAATTAGAATGACCTAAATGATTAGACATAAACAGTGATCTTGTTTCTGAGTCCACACACATCTGGGTTCTAATACTGCTTTTGCCACTTACTACTTTTGTGACACTAAGCATGTTATCTGTGGTCTTTAATCCTCAATTGCATTATCCGTAAAATGGGAAATAAAAGTTGCTGTTAGGAGGATTAAATAAAATAACATCAAAAGGCAACACTTGGCACATGGCACCTACTCAGTAATTTCTAGGTTACTTGAAATTAAAGAAGAATAAAAGAATGTCATTTATAAATATAAGTCATCGTCCAGCAGGAATAATGCTGGCAATTTCCTGTTTTGAAAGGGAAAATGACCGTAAAACGTAGGTTGGCTGTGCTCTTTTCTAGCCAGGAGCACAGGATGGGGAGTCACCAGGGAGCAACGGCTCTTTCAGAAAAGACTCACCCTGGGTATTTATGGCTGTTGCTGAGATACACACTGAGGTTTAGCCTCAAGAAAAGCTCCAAGAAGAATGACTGTTTGCTTGTCTTTTTTGAGTGAGTCAGGCAATGTGATTAGCGCACTTGCAGAGTTCTAAAGCAAGTCTGTCTCATTCACATTACATTGATGACAGCAAAACCGCTTTCTCCTGGACCTGAGTTAACTCCCTTGGATGTCAACAGGAGGAGGGAACACACACACACACACACACACACACACACACACACACACACACACACACACACACACACACGCTTGCACGGTTCTCCCCTTAATGCCTAGAAATGATGAGTTTGCTCTTTCTGCTTTGCCCATGTTTCACTTAGTAAATATTTCATTTTGCAAGGTTCCTAGGATGTGGCTACAAAAGCGGCAGCCTTTGTTTACTTCAGCACCTCCCTCCGAGCACGTAATAAAACCCCCAGAGCATTATCCTCACCGGATGCACTCCTCATTGTTCCCTTGGCTTGTGGCCTCCAGAAGGGAGGCACCAGAGACTTCCTTACCGCCACCAGCGCTCTGTGGCTCAATGTGGGTGCAGCTTTGCGACCAGGTGTCTTGGTGCACAAGTCCCCACGGTGTGATTCATGAAGCAAGAGGACTGGACTTAGGGTTGACTCAGGGTTCCATGTTTTGCCCCTTAGTACAAGATACTGCTGCGTGCTCAAGGCAGCCCCTAGAGAATGGGTGCCCTCATCTCTTTTCCAACAAAACCTGCTCCTTTACGGTCATAGGGGAAAAGCTGCTCAAGTAATTCACACAAAACATATCAATAAATGGCTAAGGAGTCCCTAAAGCACTACTCCCTCCCCTGAGGTATTTCTCTTTAAATTCCTTAGTTCAAGGAAATATGTAAATTGTGGAATTTCAAGCTCAGTAATTGGGTGGATAAGTCAGATACTGGAGGACAGGAGCGGCTTCTTGATTTAATCCTCCCAAGTGGGCTACTGAATATTCCACCAAAGTATGAGAACTGACATGGGCCCAAACCTATAGTCACAAGGGAAGTCAGAATTCATCCATCCACCCATCATACTACTAGGTCTTTAAAGAAAGAGTCTATGTTTCGGTTCATCTCCTATTCTTGGTGCCCAAGGCAATCCTGGACACTCACTCATTCACTCCAGCTAATAGCTATTTCTCTCCTACTCAGTAGAAGGGTCTAGACTCTCCCTAGACTCTGCATACAGAAATTAAAGGCACAGCTCCTCACCACCAAGGAATTTTCCATTTAGTGGAACAGCCGACAACTAAAGAGATGATTGGCTTGTAATGTGATAAGACCTATGTGCTGGCACAAGGCATCATGATATTATGGAATAGAGCAGGGTCTAAACTGAGTTGACCAGGTGAAAGGTGGACGAGTAAAGCATTCACAGACCAAGGACTTAGCTATCAAAGGCCATAGTAGGAATTCGGTATACATTGAAATAAAAAAACCACAAACATGTAATGAGAGCCTTTTGCACACTTGCACCCGTGTGCAGAACACGCGGGTGCAAGTGTGCAAACAAAAGTAACGAACAAAAGTAAAAGCAACAAGCAAACAAACAAAAAGAACAAACAAAAGTACAAACAAAAATGGATTTCCAATGCCTTCTCTGACTATCACACCTCTGGGGCCAATAGTCAAAACTCAACCTTGACCACACTTGCTAAAATTAAAATGTTCAGTTTATTCCATTAGCTTTTTGGTGTCTCACCTCTCCGACGTTGTTATCCACTACAAATTAGCACAGGGAGGAAGGTATAAACATACTTTCATGATTGACAGAAACATATGATCGACATCTGTTTACATATAACACGTTTTCCAAAATGCATTCTAAGAGATATTAAAAAGTATTCCTCAAAAAGAGATTTTATGGACAAGTAAGATGGGGAAACACCTGTCACTTTCCTACCATCTCCACTGTCCATCACCTGGTCCCAGCCAATATCCCATCTCCCCTGGACACTATGGCCTCCTCACCAGTATTCCTGGTTCTGCCTTTGCCATTTAGAGGCTCTTCTCCACAGAGCAGCCAGAGAAATCCTTTCCAAAGGTATGGCATAAATATCACTCCCATGCCAAGAACCCTCCAGGGGCTTCCTTCCCAATCCCTTTATCCCTACATGGCCTGGCCCACCTCCTCTGTGGTCTCATCTTCCACTGCACCCCCTTCACTCCACCCAGCCTACTCCAACAGGCCAGGCACTCCTCTGTCTCAGGGCCTTTGCACTTGCTAGTCTCTCAGCTTGGAATACTACCCTGCCCCCCACCACAATAACTGCTGACCTCTCTCTCATCCTTCCTGTCTCATCTCAAATGTCCACCTCCACACAGAGCTGTACACACATGATAATGTGGGAGCACTCTCTAAGACAGTGCCCCTACATTATCATGCTCTGACCCTTTATGCTGTCTGTCTTATCATCTATCACCATCTGACAACGTATTATGTATTTTTTATTTGCTTATTGTCTGACTCTCCTCCAAAACTATAAACTCCATGAGAAAAGGAACTTTTTCTGTTTTGTTCTGGCTAAATTCCCAGCACCTAGAAGAATGCCTGGCACATTCTAAAATTATTTGTTAAACAAATCACTGAATGGAATACTAAATTAAGGAAAATTGAATTTTGTTGTTGTTGTTTTCATAAGCCTTCTCAGAGCCTTTTGTAGGCTGGCACGCGCCGCGTGCATACTCCCTCCAAGAAGGGGAAAGAACGCTATCACCTAAACTTACCTGACCCTGCCACCCAAAATGCTCACAGAGGAAGCATTCTCAGGCCTAGGGCTGGGGCACCCTCATCAGGGGTGAGACGCACCTGGGGAGAAAACATTTTTTTCTGGTGTTGCCAACAAGGAGAAGGCTCCCTCGAGAAAGACAGAGGCCTTCTCTTGCTCTCAAATGCAATTCCCACAGTACGGAGGCAGGATGAACACCCCTGCTTCTCAGCAGGATCCCAAGAAAGCAAATTAATTTCGGTGTTTCTTGGTCTAATCTTGGGAAAACAAATTAGTTTGATGCTCTCACTACGCTGCTTCTGACAAGGCCCACGTGGTCTGCGGAAAGATGCCTGCCTTTGACTTCCAGTCTCCATCAGCAGCAATGGAATCTAATTATAACAGTCCCACAGGCCACTCTCCAAATGGAGCTACACTGCTGGGAATTTTCAGGGGGGAGGGAGAGGGACAAAATACATTTCCTTTCTGGAAATTGCCTTACTTTACCCTCTCTCAACCTCTCTCCCATAATTCACAGGTAGTGATTTTAAGTCTTCAGCATTTAATCATCACCTTTGCTCTAGTCATAAGGAAATCATATGTGAGTCTTTTAAGAAAGACAGGTCTAGATTCTTTAAGACAGGTCTATATTAAAAAGAGAGCCAGCGAAGGAAAATATCATTCAAAGGGCCATTAAAGAAATAACTCCTGGGCCATGGTAACGTTAATCTAGCACATATTTGTGAGTGCCCACGGCATGCAGAAGCTGAGGGGTGGGAGAATGGTGCTGAGAGAGGGCTGAGGTGGGAGACCAGGGAGGAGGGGGTGTAGCCTCTTCCCTCTGAAGTCACCCTCCGCTGGGACTCCAACCCCATCACAACTAGCTGGAATCCAGGGCATGCTGTACGCACAAAGAGCCAGGACGGGAGGAGGAGGGAAGGGTCATTCCGCTCACCTGTTAGAAGGCAGGAAGGGCTATGGGCTGAGTGTGGACTCTACCTTATAGTGGATTGTATTTTAAAGCAATGCCAGTAGGTGTGTGAACCAGACTTTGAAAGACCTGTCTTGAAAGTAACAGTCGACTTGCGCTTTAACAGAGTATTTGGGACATCTGGGCTCTGAGGACCTGCCCAACATGTCTGAAAGGAAACAAACAAGCAAACGCAGGAAGTAGATTATTTTTCCCCTGGCTGGAAATGGTTTCATCTGTTCTAAATTGAATTTTTTACTTAAGTGAGAGCTTTGGGTCCTAATGATTTTATAGATCCTAAAAGGTTCTCTAAATATAAGCAGAATCAATCAGGCTCATCTGCTCCCTTCGCCACCTCCCCCCTGCACCAAAGTTTCCTCACTTGGTGCATAACACAGAAACTGCAATACAGGCAAATTCAACTCCCAGCCCTTGCCCTCGGGAAGACGCATTTTGGTGTGTCATCCGTCTAGCACATTAACATTTATAAAGTAGTTTAACATATGTTATCTCACTGGATCCTCGTTTATACTTAGAGTGGATTCTACAGAGGTTGAAGGATGTATTGGGACTGGCCTAGAGTCACAAAGGGCCAGTTCCAATGAAGCCAAGGTTAAGCTTTGGGCTCTGAATCCTGTTCTCTTTCAGCTGCAAAGCCGCACTGAACTTCAAACACGCACGATCTTAGCACCTTTATGGCAAGTAGGCAAACTCTGCGTGCTTTCTGATGTGTTTCATCCCATCCTGGCTTCCCGAATTCAGTTTCCAATTTCTCTATAAGATGCACAGAAGGAGGCAAACTGAGATCAACAGAGCTCCAGGGCGATGCCCGGGCTGGTGGACAGCTAGGCTGGCTCGCTCCCCATAGCTCACTCCGGCACACCAGCCTCGCAGCCCTGTGACCCACCGGCACAAGCTACCACAAGTCAGAGGCCCATGGGACGGCTCCTGACCGTCCAGTCCCAAATGTTAATTCCACAAACCCTGAGGGTCTGCCGAATCAGATCAATAGTTCCACCAGGAACATGCCCTTTGCCTGAGACAGCACCCCGCCTACTAACTTTACAGGCAAGAATAGCAATTCCACCAAGTGCTTTCCTACTGATGCTGCACTGCCAAGGATATTCATGCCCCACACCCTGCAGTCGCAGAGCACGCCCACAAGTGATACTCGCTCCGTGCCCTTGGTTTCAAGCCTTTGTGACATGCACGCTAGAAAACACTTCCCTATTTAGTAGGGAGACACCACTTACATTTGTTAGTTGATGAAAAGTACTGTGGGAGGTCATTTCTCTGAAGAACAGTTGGCAACAACATGCAGCCCCTCATTGTTATTCTGTTTCTATGGAAAATCAGAGCTGACTTAAGTCACTGTGTCTTGAAATATCTTTTCTGGGCACAAACCATTGTGTTGGTTTCTTAATACAATACATCTGAGATATAGACAATTCTAGGGATCCACTAAAAAAAGAGTAAAACTAATACACAAGTTCAGAAGTATATTAGCTCCCTAGGGCTGCCAGAACAAAGTACCACAAACTGGGTGGCATAAAACAACAGAAATTGATGATCTCCCAGTTCTGGAGACTGAACATCTGAAATCAACCTGTCAGCAGGGCCATGCTTCCTCTAAAATCTGTAGGAGAAAATCGCTCCTTGCCTCTTCCTAGTTTCTCATGGTGGCCAGCAATCCTTGGCTTGCAGCTGCATCACTCCAATCTCTGCTCTGTCCCTGTGTCTGTGTCCAAACTTCCCTCTTCTTATAAGGACAATAGTCCTGTTAGGGTCCACTCTGACGACCTAATCTTAACTTGATTACATCTGTAAAGACTCCATTTCCAAATAAGGTTACAGTCACAGGTACTGGGGCTTTGGATTGTAACATATCTTTGGGGGAGATGCAATTCAACCCATAAAACTGTTAGAAAACTGACTGTAAATGAAATGAACCCAAATTTGACCATACTTAAGAATTATGACATATGATCCCTCTCTGATCTCCAAAATGAGGTTGGCAGATACTTCAAGTCTCAGAGATATACTGTCCGTTTGACATAGTAAATGGCACAATTCTTAGAACCTCAGAGGTTAGCCCTTTACATCTCCTCTGATATTAGAACAGAAAGAAGAAAAATAGAATGTTTATGAACACATATGAAACATTCCTATCACTTTCCTTTTGTCCTTTCTTTCATTCCTTCACTGCAACCTTCATGTATCTTAAAGTCATATGCAATAAGACAGCAAGCAACTAAGACTTGAAAACTAGTTCTTGAACACAAAGTCTTCTTGTGAGTTTCCCTCTCCACGGGACTGACAGCAAAGAGATTGGTTCCATAATCATAAACTCACAAAGACCATCAAAAGGAAAAGAAAGTCAGACAGTTTGCGCTTCCATCACTAGTTTGCCAGTTACTGGCTGGGAGACCTTGGGCTACAGTCAAAAGGACAATGGTGAAAATAACAGGAAAACAACACAAGCACATAGCACATTAGTTAGACAACCTCTTCTTTGTCTACACAATGCCAGACACCAGATCTTTTTTTTTTTTCAGCACAATCAAACAAATTAACAGGTTGTCTCTGTTTGCTTTATGATGGGAGTAGTGAACTCACATTTTATTTCCCTTTGATCCCTAGGTCAAGGAGAAGATAATTAAGGCTTCAGCCTAAAAATAAAATATGGTTTCTTATGTCCTAAAAGGTTCAATGATTTTAAGGTTACCCAATGAAAAGAAATTTTTTCCTCTATAGCATACAGATATGTAGTTTTTCTAGAACAGAAAGATATTTTCCCCTCTAATACGGTGAAGAATAGAATTTCAACAACACCTGTGCTTAGAAAAACACATACATATTAAAACACTTCTTTAGAGCAAGTTCTGCCAATGTTGCCCATGGCTCTCCTCTAGGATAAGCCTCGTGTCTGAACTGGAGACGCTCTGCTCCCTTTTTCCTATCATTGCCCCTCAATGAGACTCTTGCAAATGTTTTTTCTTAGTCCCTCTCTTTATGTCCTCCTTTATGCCTACATGGGAGACATCACTCCCTTGTAACTGACCACATTATAGAACAGAAGTTACTTTAGTATTTTCATATTACTGTTTAATTATATGTCTTTGTTATTACTTCTTAAAAAGCAAGTATTTTTAAAAATGCCTTCTAAATACTTTTTAAAATTCTTAAGTTGCTCTCACATCACATGATTTGTTGTTGAGTCCCAGCCTCTGCCAATCATGGATCAGTGGCCCTTAAAAATGTTCCCTATGCTCAGTGTAGATAAACACTTCTGAAAAAGAATCCTGTAAAACAAATATCTTCAACATTTGCCTACTGTGTTGTGTAGACTAAATGTGAGTGATCTTTTCCTGAGATGTGGTTTTTGCATGCTTAGGTGTAATGTAAAGTTTAAAAGGATCTGTAGATATTTTACTGAATTCAAGAATTCAACATTATTTTTAAATGGCTGATCTTAAAAAGCACTGTAAAAAAGTAATTCTTTTGAGAAAATTTTTCCTTTATGGGTCTTCAAGTACTCCTCATATATCTTATGTAATCAATTCTTAACCGCCAAACATAGTACCAAATGAAGGTGCAATTAAAAATAATCTGCAAACTATAAGGTACTATTTGCATGTTATATCTAAATGTGTATACACAACATCTGACTCTTGTGCCAGTTCATTATTCTACGGCAGCATTTTCTAAATGGGTTCAGTATGTCAGAGAAATACTAATAGGTGTTATTATAAATTACACATTTAGAATTCACAAAAGGAACAAGGTCTCATTGTTGGGATTAAGCAAAAAGTTTATAATCCTCACATCTTGCAACACTCTGTTGCTTTTGAATTAGAATACTTCAAAACTTGTTACTGATGTCATGTTTGGATCAATTACTGATTTTCTTAAGAAGCCTAATATTGGAAGTGTTTATTTTTCCACTGGATTATTTGGTCATTTCTGGCAGTGTTTAATTTTTGTGTGTTCTCATTTTTGTGGTCTACTTTAACCCAGTGTGTATCACACTTCTTGAGTTTCTATTGGTGATCTGGGAATACATTCTTTCTTTTAACATTCAGCAGATATTCACTGTCTTTCTCCTACGTGTCAGGCACTGTTCTAGGCACTCAGGATGCAACAATGACAAGCAAGATCCCTGCCGCGGGGGTTTTTCATGCTAGCATGGGGAGAAACACAATAAACATAAGAATATAAATCACGTGGTTTATTAGAAGCTAATCTATCATATGAAAAATAAAGAGCAAGGTAAGGGGAATTGAGAGTGGGGAGGGGGAAGGTTGTAGTAATAATTAGGAAACTCAGGGTAGGCCTCACTGAGATGTCTGGGCAATGAATTAAGGGAGGTGAGAGGCACCCAAGAAGTTATACAGAGAAAGAATGCTCAGGGAAGAGAAGACAGAACGAAATCCCTAAGTCAGGATAATGCTTGGTGTATTAGAGGAACAGCAAGGAGGCCAGTGTGCTTACAACAGAGTGGGGGATGAACTCAGAAAGATAACAAAGGGTCAGATAATGTAAAGCCTTGTGGCCATTTGCAAAGACTTTGGCTTTTACTCTGAGTATGACGAGGACCATTGCAGGAATTTGAGCAGAGAAGGGAAATGATCTTCCTTCCTTCCTTCCTTCCTCCCTTCCTCTCTCCCTCCCTCCATCTATTTTTTTTTTTTTTTTTTTTTGGCTGCTTCGGGTCTAGTTGCGGCACTTGGGATCTTCCTTGAGGCACGTGGGATCTTTCGTTGCGGTGTGCGGGTCTCTCTCTAGTTGTGATGAGTGAGCTTCTCTCTCATTGGCATGTGCGTTTTCTCTCTCTAGTTATGGCGCGCCGGCTCCAGGGCGCGCGTGCTCAGTAGCTGCAGTGCACAGGCTTAGTTGCCCCGTGGCATGTGGGATCTTAGCTCCCCGACCAGGGATCGAACCCGCGTCCCCTGCATTGGAAGGTGGATTCTTTACCACTGGACCACCAGGGAAGTCCCTAACTTCCTTTCAAGAGATTTCTCTGGCTTCTATGCTAAGAATGGGCTCTACAGGACAAGAGTAGAAGTAGAGGCCACGTGGGAAGCTACGTCAGTAATTCAGGTGGTTCAGACAGGGGTTGGGGTGGCAGCAGCAGAGGTATTAAGAAATGTCAGATTCTGGATATAATTTGAAAGTAGAGACTTCCTGATGTGTAGTATGAGAGGAAAAAGAGCAAGGCGAAGGATGGATTTCCCATAATCTGAGATGGGATAGGCTGCAGGAGCAGCAGATTTTGGTGGCGGGTGGGGAGAAGGGATCAAGAATTCAGTTTTTGGACAAACTAAATTTAATGCACGGATTAGACATCCAACAAAGATGTTGAGTACATAGTTGAAGTTCAGGGACATTGGTCTGGATCCAAGTTATATACATTGGGGAGTTAACAGCATTTAGGTGGGTTTTAAAGCCACAAGAATGGATGAGACCACCAAGAGAGTGAGTGTAGGTAGGAAAGACAGGAGAAGAGAGGGAAGAATTGTACCTTGGATCATTGGAAGGTTATGAGGTTGGAAAGAAGAGGATAACCAGCAGAGTGGATTGAAGAGTAAGCTACGTGGCAGGAGGAGGTCCAGGAGGGTGTAATTTTATAGGAAATGAATGATGAGAGTATCAGGGTCATGTGTATCAGCCAGGATCCAGCCAGGAGAATGAACTGAGTTTAA
This sequence comes from Physeter macrocephalus, assembly GCF_002837175.3. Lineage (NCBI taxonomy): Eukaryota > Metazoa > Chordata > Mammalia > Artiodactyla > Physeteridae > Physeter > Physeter macrocephalus. The sequence continues at coordinate 77,144,287 of NC_041221.1, read as the reverse complement.
TGTAAATAATTATAAGTATAAAATTGCTAACCAGGTAACAAAGAGAGTGAAAAGAGAACTCTAAGGTATCACGAAGGTAGACACTGCAAGAAAAAAACTACCACCTCTAGGGCTGGGGGAACAAAGAATGAGGTTTAAATTATTAAATAAGCTTAAAGGAAGGGTCCCACAGAGCTGAGTTCAGTCCCCTGAGAAGCAGGGGCTGCTCAGCTGGTGCTGGTTTTTCTGAGCTCAAAAGAGGGGCCCCATGAGTCTGGGAATGCTTTTCTAAAAGAGGCTGTCAGCCATCTGGTGCTTATGTCGTTGAGAGGGCTATGAAGAGGTGGTGTATCAGTTTTCCAGGGCTGTCATATAAATTGTCATACAAATTGTTTGTTGTCATACAAACCTGGTGGCTTAAGACAACAGAAATTTATCCTCTCACAGTCTGGAGGCTTGAAACCTTAAATCAAGGTGTCAGCAGGGCCATGGTCCCCCTGAAGGCTCTGAGGGGAAATCTGTTCCATGCCTCTCCTAACTTCTGGTGGTTGCCAGCAATCCTTGCCGTTCCTTAGTTTGAAGGCACATCACTCCAATCTCTGCCTCAGTCTTCACATGGCCTTCTGATAAGGACACTAGTCATCAGGCTTAGGGCCCACTCTAATGCAGTATAACCTCATCTTAACTAATTACATCTACAAAAACTCTATTGCCAAACAGGTCACATTCTGAGGTTCTTGGGAGACATGAATTTTGAAGGGATAGTAGTCAATCCAGTACAGGCAGGTTCTTCAAGTGCTGGAAAAATGGCAAACTGGAATCATATGCAACAACAGGAAGGCACTGTCACATCTGGGGTGAAGAGGCTTTTCTAAGCCATGACACTCACAAGAACCACACGCAGACAGGAAAGCCACGGGAAGCAAATAAGAAGGAGCAAGTCCGTCTTTCTCCTGTAGCCTCCCAGGCTCCCTCTAGCATCCCCTATTGCAGAGCCTAACAAGGAGCCATCTCAGAAATCTACTTTGCAGGTTCACCTCCAGCACCTCAAACATAATCATAGAAAGGTAGGTGTGGGGCTGAGAGGCAATATCTTAACAACTGGCACAAGGAGGGAATGGTCAACTGTGTCAAAAGTCGCTGACGGGTAAAGAAAAATGAGAATTGATAATTGCCCACTGGATTTAGCTTCAATTGTTCCATGATCATATAAGTTCAGAAAGTGCAGTTCTAGGACTTTTTGTTGGACTGCCCAGGCATTTCAGCACTTTGGCCAGCTCCTTTCCAAAAGGGCTCAGCTGATTCTGACTGATGTTAGAAGTTAACAGCCATCATACACGTGTTCATCTACCAAATGCTCTCAGTGCTACCCACAGCCACCAGAAACCCTGTCCCTCCCTCTGCTGAATTTTATTTTGGTGATTGCAAATGAGTTAAAGTCACCTTGGAAATGAACATATTCCTAAGGCCAACCACAGACTACACAGAGAGGCTACCAAGGAAAATCAGGCAACAAGCTTAGAATAAAATGAAAATTCAGTTCCCTTCCTCATTCCTCCACTTCTGTAATTTCAGTACAAAGTCCATGGATGATTGAAAGCAGGTGCTTGTGTTTTCTTAGTCTGTCTCTTCAGAGGGTGACAGAAGCAAGTAAAAGTAGTAGAGAGAAATTGTTTTGGTAAATCTAGAGCAAACTCTGTGTACATTTTAGAGCCCTAGATGCATCCTTGATATCTCATTGACTTGAGGGGGGAAATATTTTCCATTCTTCCTTAAAGTAAAATTCATAAATCATGCTAATTTCCTGATTATTTAAAAACACACAATACAAAATAAAAACAAAGAAAAGACAATATAAAACCAGCATTCAACTGTGAATGAAGAAGCCTGGATTCCAAGACCATCTTTATAATTAACTAGTTACATAGCTTTGGACAAGTGTTTCAACAGCTTTGGTCCATTTTCTCCATGTGTTAATGAGAAAGCTAGCATCAAGGATGTCAAAAAAAGCTCTCTGCTTTTGACTTGTATTACCTAACTACTAAATCTAGCATGTATGGCTATGAGTGTTATTATCTGATTACCATGAATTTTGATAGTGGAAGTTAGCTGAGAATTCTACTTCAATATCTAAATTACCACTTTTTTTTTGCATTTTTCATAGAAAAATGACAGTACTCAACAAATGTATAACAGGAAACTAAAACACTGAAAGTCAAATCTGAAAGAAAATGCCTATCACTGTTACTTGTTATTTATTTAACATTGACGATTTTCTCTTCTTTCTTAGAAATTAACCAGTTGTCTAAAATAGATAGTGAAACAGAACCAGAAAGCACTTAGTGTATATCTTCATGTGTCTAAAACTGATGAACGGTGATAACAATATGAAGAATGCACATAATAAATCAATGCAGGACAGGCCATCAATCTAATTTAGCTCTATGAGGAAATACAGAGTGCTGACTTCTTTGTATTATTTCTGCGTGTCCAGAAATTTCATTTTTTACATTTGTGATACATCTCAAGTTCAAAACCATCCAGAAGAGCTTCTGCTAAATGCAGAAGGTGTGGGGAAATTCATCTAAGTAGAATTCCATTAGAACGTATATAGAAACAGTAACCATGGGTATTACTTAAATATCTTTATTTGGAATAGTATGTTGCTTGCTGATTAATATCACAAAAGAAAATCACTGAATTTGGTAAAACCTGAACATCATCTAAAGAAAGGAAAAAAAGGACTTCTGCTATATGCTCTTTGCCGGGGTGTGTGTGTTAAGTAACCATTTCTATTTGGTGATAGTTATTAACCTTCGATGTAAGGTTATAAAAGAGGTTATATTCTTATTTAATATCTGAAGTAGGAAAACATTTTCTGTAAAATTACTTTAACAGAGACTGCTTGCAATAATCCATTTTCTTTTTTGTGCAGAATACAGCTATTTTTTTCAAGCTTTCTTACACTAAAGAAAGGCAATGAATGGTTTTTTCTGCCTGTGGCTGCACAGATCGCAGAGTCAAGAAATGTAGAGTGAATTTTTTTCCCACTATTTTTATTGGACCAAAACATTTAATTACTATGAATCTACAGATCTCCATGTTAGTGTCTCAATATTCGAGTGTCTAGCAATCAGGTGCTTTGTGTCACCAACAATCCAAGTTCCCAAGCTGGCCAGGGACTTCTAAGGGTTTCTCAAAGCCTGGTCTGTGGACCAGCAGTATTGGCACTACCTGGGAACTTGTTAGCAATGCAGAAGCTCAGGTTCCACCCAGACCTAGTGAACCAGAATCTGCATTTTAACAAGATCTTCAGGTGTTTCGTATGCATGGTAAAATTTGAGAAGCACTGCCCTAACGGATCAATATTCACATTCATTTGTATCATGATATAGCTCCTTAGTACAAAAAGAAAAGAATTACAGGTACAGATCAGGAATTGCAGATGAGTATGCCCACTGCAGTGTGCAATGTGCAATTCATAAATAAAAATGGATGAACTGCTTTATATAGATACTTTCACTTAACCATGTTAAAAGTGAATATGAATAATTATTGAATACCTGTATAGACTATCTGTGCCATATATCCCAGTTTCCTGGGACAGTCCTAGTTTACACCTGGTATCCTAGAATAAATTATTAATAGTACCCCACCACCACCTTTTAAACTAACAAAGTTCTCATTTGGACAACAAATTATATGGTTGCCCTAATTAAAATCTGCTACAAAACGCATCCATTACAACCTCCCCAAAAGACTTAATTATAAGAATACATGATACCTGGGCCTCGCTAGTCACTAAATTCTGCTCCTGTTTAACACTAATAAGTGGGAAAGAGACATTCCACTGCTAAAACAGCAAGTCAACCATTTTCCATTTCAAAGGCAAACAAAAAGTGGTGGTAGTAATCTTCTCCTTTTAACCTTTTATTAATTTTTTCTTATGTCACTAGTATTTAGTATGGCTTATCTTTACTAGAATCTGGTATAAGGTCTGACTTAGGACAAACCTACATTTATTTATTTTATTTTATTATTATTTTTAAATCTCAGGTCTTTTTATTTAGCAGTATAACAATAGAAGAAGCATGCGTTTTGTAGTCACACAGACCTAAATTAAAATTTTTTCACTACACACTTACTACTTTTAACACATTCAGCTCAATTTCTGTTTGATCTTCATCTGTTTTTTATTTATTTTATTTTATTTAACTTTCTATTTTATATTGGAGTATAGCTGATTAACAATGTTGTGTTAGTTTCAGGTGTACAGCAAAGTGATTCAGTCATACACATACATGTATCAAGGACCTACTGTATAGCACAGGGAATTCTGCTCAATATTATGTAACAACGTAAATGGGAAAAGAATTTGAAAAAGAATAGGTACGTTTATTTATTTTACGCTTAATATATGTTTATGGTGTTGCAGGAAGGGCATGATTTGGAACTATCAGAACTATTAGGAGAATCTCAGCTTTAGTCTCCCATGGATGGAAACACCATTCAATAAATTTCCCTCCTTGTATGTGCTAAGTGGACAATAGGCACACTGTGTACACTAAAAACCTAGATAAAGAACAAGAAAACTGGACACCATCATTCAGTGGCTTGGGTGAGCCTGTGGAAGCAAACAAATGCCAAGGAAAAACGGTGGAAAGACTCTATCCTCTTCTAGATAGGCAGATAAGGAGTAAGAAACTGTCATTCGCTGGCTGCGGGGCAGAGTGTAATGAGATCAAAACATGGGTTTGCTAGGAATTAGCTCTGGGGAAGTCAATTCTGCCCAACTGATCAGAGGAGGACAGTGCTTGGTGGAGCCTGGGTCAATTAGCAGGAACTAGAGTCCATCCAGAGGGCAGTGGGGTAGGGGGGGTACCAGGAAGAAAGTCAGTTACTGAAGACCAGGATAGGAGGTGCCAAGGGCAGGGACACCAAGACAGAAACAAATCTAGATTATGTGGAAGAACAACTTGGAGAGGAGACACACTAAATTGTTTTAAAATCTTTTGTTAAGATATAATTTGTATACAATAAAATTCACCCTTTTGAGTATATAAGAGTTCTGCGAGTTTTGACAAACACACCACACATCATGATCAAGATCTAGAACAGTTCTACCACAAACATCCCAAGCCCATCTGTAGTCAAACTTTCCCCTAACTTCAGCCCCTGGCAACCATTTTTGGCCATTTCCAGAATGTCATATAATCACACAGTATGGAGCTTCTGTATCTGGCTGCTTCCACTTTGCATAATGCATTTGCGATTCATCTTTTTTGCATTTATCAGTAGTTTGCTCCTTTTCTTTTTTATTAATGAGTAGTATTCCATTGTACAGATGAACCACAATTTGTTTATCCATTCACCACCTGAAAGACATCTGTGTTGTTTCCAACTCTTGAAGATATGAAGAAAGCCCATATAAACATTCACATACAGTTTTTTGTGTGAACATAAGTTTTTATTTCACTTGGGTAAATATGAGGGATGGGGACCAATGGATTGTATCGAGATGCTAAATTTTATAAAAAACTGCCAAACATTTTTCCAAAGTACCTGTTGCATTTCCACCAGCAATGTTATGAGTTCCAAGTGTTCTGCATCTTTGTCAGCACTAAGTATTGTCAGTTTGTCTTTTTTAGTCATTCTAGTAGGTATGAACCTTGATCCATACCTGTTCTAATCTCCTATGAATGAAAATATGTTATAATAAGTTCCCATCTGTGTATGTGAAATGGACAACAGGCACACGTGTAGTTATAATTTGCATTTCCTTAATGAGAAATGACATTGAACATCTTTCCCTGTGCTCATTTGCCATCCACAACTCTTCTTTGGTGAAGTGTCTGTTGAAATATCTTGCCCATTTATTTATTTATTTTTAACATCTTTATTGGAGTATAATTGCTTTACAATGGTGTGCTAGTTTCTGCTGTATAATAAAGTGAATCAGCTATACATATACGTATATCCCCATATCTCCTCCCTCTTGAGTCTCCCTCCCACCCTCCTTATCCCACCCCTCGAGGTGGACACAAAGCACCGAGCTGATCTCCCTGTGATATGCGGCTGCTTCCCACTAGCAGGAATAAAGACGCAGACATAGAGAATGGACTTGCCCATTTATTTTTAATGGATTGTTCTCTAATTTCTAAGTTTTGAGAGTTAGTTATATATTATGCATACAAGTCCCTTATTGGATAAAAGTTTTGCAAATATTTTCACCCAGCCTGTGGCTTCTCTTTTCATTTTCTTGATAGTGTCTGAACAGAAGTTCTTAATTTTGATAAAATCAAATTTATCAAGTTTTTTTTTTTTAATAGACAATGCTTTTGATTTCGTATTGAAGAAATACTTTCCTAACCCCAAATCACAAGCATTTTCTCTTAGGAGAAGTTTCAGAGAATATTTATAATTTTATGCTTTACAATTACTTATATGATCCACTTGTAATTAACTTTTGTTCATACTGTAAGGTATGGATCAAGGGCTTGGGGTGTTTTTTTGCATATAAATGTCCAAAGATTTGCGTACATTTGTTAAAAAGACTATTCTTTCTTCACGGAATTGCCTCTGTACCTCTTACAAATACTAATTCATCATATGTGTATGGATCTATTTCTCGACTCTTTATTCTTCTGCCACTCTTCTATATGTCTATATGACAAATCAACACTTTGTTGATTTCTATAGCTTTAGAGTAAGTCTTGAAGTCAGGCAATATGAATCCTCCAACTTTGTTCTTTTTCAAAGTTGTTTCGGCTATTCTAGTTCCTTTGTCTTTCCACATACATTTTAGAGTCAGCTTGTTGATTCATATATTTTTTTTAAAATCTACCTGGAATTTTGATTGGGATGCATTGAATCTATAGATTAGTTTGAGGGAAATGGATAGCTTTATTATATTGAGTGTTCCAATCCATGAACACAGTATAGCTTTCCATTTAGATCTTTGATTTCATTCATCAGTGCTTTGTAGTTTTCAGCATAAAGATATTGAACATATTTTGCTAGATTTATAACTAAGTATTTCTTTTTGTGTGCTATTATAAATGGTACTGTTTTCTTAAATTTGAATTTCCAACCGTTTATTGCTCATACTTAACGATATGACTGACTTTTGTATATCAGTTCTAGTAGCTTTTCATGTGGATTCTTTGGTACTTTCCATGTAGATAACTATATCATCTGTTAACAGGCAGTTCTATTTCTTCCTTTCCTATAACATGCTTTTTATTTCTTTTCCTTACTTTTTGCACTGGCTATGGCTTCTAATATAATTTTGACTAGGAGTGGTTAAAGCAGACATCCTTGTCTAGTTCCCAGTGTTAATGGAAAAGCATTCAACCTTCCAACATTAAGGATTATCTTAAGGGTAAGTTTTTGTAGATGTCTTTTATAAGGAAGTTCCCTTTTATTTGGAGTCTGCTGAGAGTTTTTTTAAAAAATCATAAATGGATGCTAAATTTTGTCCAATACTTTTTCTGCATCTATTAGACTGTTGATATGATAATTTACATTGACTGATTTTCGAACGTTGAAACAGCACTGTGTTACCAGAATAAACATGGTCATATGATATATTATTCTTTTTATAACTTTCTGGATTCAATTTGCTAGTATTTTGTTGGAGATATTTTTGTCTATGTTCATGAAGGATACTGGTCTGAAGCTTATTTTTTTGGTAATGTCTTTGTCTAGTTTTAGTAGGAGGGGAATGTCGGCCTCATAAAATGACTTGGGAAGTGTATCCACCTTTGCTATATTCTGGAAGAGCTTATGCAGCATTGGTATTATTTCTTCCTCAAATGTTTAGTAGAAATCACCAGAAAACACATTAGAATTTAGTTGTACCAATCTCATAGAACTGTGAGGGTTAAATGAGATTGTGTATGAAAACAGTCTAGGTGCTATAACAAACAGCACCCAGACAATAATAAATATTTGCTATTATTATTAGTCTATTAATCCAACTTACTATAGTAGTTAGCATATTGCTAGAAGAGTGTACACCTACCCAGTGAAGAAGCTTATAAGTCACAGGCTGACATGAAAACCCATCTAGGCTGGCAGAAGTGGTTATGGCAAGAACTCCAGAGATCAGCCCAGATTTGAAGGAAAAGAACTTTAGGTTTCTTTGCTACAATCATTACACACCCACTTAAGATACATACTAGAGGGGCATGAAAATTCAAAAGGAATTTCAGCATTATACTATTTGAAACATTTTGTTTTGTAATTGTCCTCTAAATTTCTACATGCCTGAGAAAAACATGCTGCTGTTTACTAAAGTCATGAAATTATGAATGAGCTTAGATGCAGGTGAATAATACCACAAAATTCCTCTCTACTTTGTGTTTCAGTGACTATAAATAGGCATGAGGACTAAACAAAGAATGGTAGATAATGAATCAAAGGTGCTGTAATTTTACAAATCCATTAGACAACATAGTGAATATTTTTGTGGTTTCAACTACGCATTTTTACATACTCCACAGCTTCCTCACACATCCTTATATGGTTTTGCAGACTGACATTATAACAGAATTGGAAGGGACAGGGAATGAAGCATACCAGGTGCTGTAACAAAAAGTGCTTGCGTAAATGTCTAACAGAATATTGAGTCAAACAAATGAAAAACAAAATCTAGCTCTTCCAAATGCTAAGCCTCCATTGGCTATGAACACAGAGGACTCAAGCCTTGGCAGCCCTACACTGGTGATAATCACAGAAGCACATCGATGAAAGAGACTGCTTAAAGTCAGGGTCTTGTTTCCCGTTTGATTAATAATGAACATTTATTGAACACCTCTCAGCAAGGCTACAAGTAAACCATCTAAGCCAAACAGTCTCTATAATGCCCTTACAGAGCTCCAGGGAATACACAGACTCCCCTGGTATATGCAGAGAACCTGAATTCTGAAGTCCCACAGGTATGAATCCATTATTTACAGTTCTGTGACCTTGAGCAAGTAACATATGCTCTCTGAGCTTCGGCCTGTTCATTTCTAAAATGCACCACCCTCTACTGATTCATTCCACAAATATTCCTTGATTGTGCCAGGCCCTGGGTCACCTGCTAGGTCCACAAGGATAAACCTTCAAGAATCAAGGCAAGGAAATGAGCATTCACAAACAGCAGCAAGTGTTGTCACTGGAAAAGGAGAAGGTGGTTCGGCTGCATGTTGAAAGGGCGTCTAAACTGGACCTGGGAAGATCAGGTTAACACTTCCCTAAGGAAGCTACCTTTAGGTGAGTTTTGAAGGATGCGTGAGAGTTAGCTAGGCGAGCTGTGGGGTGAAGGGTGAAGGCGAGAGCCTCCAGACAGGTGAAAGGCTCAGAGGAGGGAGAGGGAGAGCATGGTGCCACCAGGACCTAAGGTAGTTCACTGTGGCCCTAGTAAGAAATTGCTAATTGAACTCAAGGCCACGGGGAGCCACTGGAGACTTTTAATATGAAATGGACATGGTCTTTTTGTGTTTTACAAAGGTCGTTCTGAATAAAGAATTGAAAAGGGACAAAACTGAAGGCCAAAGGACCTGTTAGGAAGCTACTGCATTATTCCAAGGGAGAGATGATGGCGGCCGGATTCAGGGTATGATAAAAACTAAATAACAACTGCCTGGCTGGCGTGTGCTGGGAACTCAGCAAATGTTAAGGGCCTGTTAGCAAGCTGCTGCATTATTCCAAGTGAGAGATAATGGCGCCCGGGACTTAGGACATGATAAAAACTAAATAACAAATGTCTAGAAGCGTGGCTGGCGTGTGCTAGGAACCCAGCAAATGTTAGTAGCCTTCTTTCTTTCTTCTTCCCTTGTAATCTGTCCATTGTTTTAAAAGGAATTGTCCAATGTTCCAGTGGCCGTGAAAGTAAAATCCCTTTCCAAGGATTAATTTTACAAAGAAATATTCTTCATAACAGATACTTTCATATGTCAACAGGGACGAAATACATTCTATTTTACCTCTATTTTTAGCCACCTGCGGATGAACTTTCTAGTAAACGATGATGTAAATGCAACGTCTTTGCAACAAAATTGTTAGCATGTCTTAGTTCATTGTAATAATAAGTTTTTATCACTAATATTAGCAGACTTTCTAATCACTGATGATCACATCAACTGTTTAATGTCTTCATAGAGTTTAGACAGCATTGTAAGATTATTTTGACAGTTTCATTTTTGCTTATTGTCTGTCTTCTCCCACTCTAGGATGTAAGTTCCAAGAGAACAGGGACTTTATCTGCTTTTGTTCTCTGTTCTACCTCCAGGAGCTGGATCAGGGCCTAGCACTTAGTACAGATGCAATAAATACCTGCAGGCTAACTCACAGAATGAGTGAAGAACGGGCGTTCATCTGTATGAAGTAACTGAAATTGACCACTCCTAACTGGCATCTCTACCTCAAGGCTCTTCCTACTCTAAGCCATTGCACACCTGATTTCAAATTCACCTTTCTAAATGTATAGCTCTAATAACCATAATTCCCTGCTCAAATTGAGCCCAAACCGCTGCCTCTGACCTTCCAGGAGTCCTACTCACCCTTGCAGCTCAATCGCCCACCACTGCTGACATTCTGGTCCTCACAAGCCTCTCTCCCAGATCCACAGGATCACTTGCCACTCCCCACCTGCCCCCAGTATGCGCCACCTCTACCTCAAACACCTTGCGTCGCCCTCCCTGCCTGATAAAATCCCACCTGCCCTTCAAGATTCATCTCAGAAACGATGGCTTCGGAAGGTTTTCTTTTCTCCTTGAGTCCATGGTTCTCAACAAGGGTGATTTCCAATGCCCTCTACTCCTACCCTGAGATGTCTGGCAATGTTTGGAGATGTTTTTGGTTTTGACAACTGGAGAGGAAACTACTACTGGCATCTAGTGGGTAGAAGCCAGGGATGCTGCTATAACCACCCTAAAATGCACAGCACAGTCACTCACAAAAGAGAATTATGCGGCCCAAATATCAACAGTGCTGAGACTGAGAAACCCTGCCTTAGGCAAATATCCTTCTGCTGCCTTGAAACCACCATGGAGTTTAGGACTGCTTTCACTGGACTCGCACTGTTTGATTTACAGGACGTCTATGTAACTTGTCAGAGCCATCCCTCCAAGGTCTGTATGTTTGACATCACATCTCATTTTTCCTAATGAGCAGAGCATATCCCCTGCACAAGGGAGATGATCGATTTGTTGACTGAAATTGAATTGAAATTTCTATTTCATTCAGTTTTCTACTCAAGTCTATTTTCTCCTGTTTCCTGTTAAGAAAAGGTAGGCACCATCTTTTGTGCATTTAACCTTTTAAATACTTAAAGACTGTTATTAAATAACTTATCTGTTTTCTTACCTCCAGATAAACTCCAGTACCTTTTAGAATCTCATAAGAAAGAGTATGCTTTAAGGGCAATAACTGGGGCTAAATTGGATTAAACGTAGTTTTTTTTATTTATTTATTTTTTTTGTGGTACGCGGGCCTCTCACTGCTGTGGCCTCTCCCGTTGCGGAGCACAGGCTCCGGACGCGCAGGCTCAGCGGCCATGGCTCACGGGCCCAGCCGCTCCGCGGCATGTGGGATCCTCCCGGACCGGGGCGCGAAGCCGGTTCCCCTGCATCGGCAGGCTGACGCGCAACCACTGCGCCACCAGGGAAGCCCTAAACGTAGTTTTGATGCTAGTTTCCATTACATACTGTGAACTGGCATTTATTTCATTTAGCATATTGTAGCTTTTAAGGTAATAAACAAATAAATAAATATCCAAGCTTGACCTCCAGTTGAGGTAAAAGGCAGCTTTTCTAAAATCAGGACTAAATAATAAATGCCATGATTTATCTAAAGCACCTCCTTTTCTTATTATCCTAATATTTAACAAAGCTAATAAACATTTGCTGATTTTATAGTTGACATTATAAATATTCACTGAGCATTTTACAAATAAAATATTATGGCCAATCTGCTGAAAGAGCTGTACATTTTGAGACTTTTAGCACATTTAAAAAATTCAACTGAGTCAGAATTCATATCTGATCACGCAGCTCCCAATTTTATCTCTTCTAAGACATGAGAAATCTGTTAAGCTAAGGAACATACACACACAAATACACCCTGGTTCTCAGAATTAAGTTTGAAATTTTGAATGAAAAATTCAGCTTTAGTGAAAATCTCACAGGATCAGAAAAGATCATCATAAATCCCTCTCACTATTACTAGAAGGTAAGCTGAACTCTTTTGAATATAAACCCAAATAGCCTTCAGGCTAAGGACGAGTGCAGTGGCTCGCATGACAAGCTGTCACATTAAGAAACTGGACATCCTGATTTCCAATGCTGCCACTGAGAAATGACAAAGAGGCAGTGAAAACTGTTATGAAAGAGCATTTTGTGTTGTCATCTGTCAGCCAGACTGAAAATCAGCAATTAGACATCTTTCCTGAGAAGGAGGAAACCCCTCCAAGCAGAAAAGCACAATGCGATCAGAAGACCCTGAGAAGGCACTTAACATTGTCATGGTTTCCTGAGTGAAGATGTCACAACCCATCACCACTGGGCAAGAAGAAATGGAGACAGACAGACAGACAGACAGACAGACACACACACACACACACACACACACACACACACACACACACACACACTCCCTCAAGAGACACACATATACCAGCTAACACGGCCAGCAGGAGGTGCAGAAGTAACCTCAAAAGCACCTCTGGGAGCCCCAAGAGCTCAGATCCACTTTAATCTTAGGCAAAGATAGTTCATTGTCTGATTTTTAAAATTTTGCAGTATCCAGTTCCAAAACCATCTACTAAGTGGAAAAAAATTCTAAGCCAGCAATTGGACATAGCATGAACCATTATTCTCCATCTTATTTAGGAGCTTTATTAAATGGAATACGATGCTACACCAAATGTCTGATGTGGTTGGTCATCAACACAGCACTGTGTAATACGGTAATAATAAGGGAGTGTATAATGCCAAGAAGTTGGGAGCAAATGAATTAATTATTTGTCCCAAAACACCTTTTTAATCTTGGCTCAAGCCATATCAGTGTGCAATTTAGGTGGAGCTCAAATGCCTCCAAATCTTCCATGGCTAGTAGGATACATTGGTAGCAGCCCTTAAGAAGAATCACATCATCCTCCTGATGTTAAATAAAGCTGCAAGTATAAGATGGCCTGTGTTCCTGGGTCTCATATTCAATTATATTAATCATTGGTTTTCTCCTCAGATTTGCTGGGAAGTGTATGTTAACCTTTACAGGTTTGGATTTTTTTTTTTTTTTAACTTACTGCCTTTGAATGTAATCAAACCTTCTTGTGCACACACATCTGCATTCCAAAAGGCAGACACAATCATTACATACTCAGGTTCGCAGTAATGAACGCTTGGGAAAACAATTAGCTGTAATGTATTTATCAGTAAATGAGGTGAGCTCTGCTCCAACAACATGTCCTCTGCTCGCCATAGATAGAGTGTGATGCCCTTATCAATATTCCAACTCTAGAGTAAAAGGTACGCAGAGCGGCATATATCATCCAGTCCTGCGTCGTTTTTTCCACGTCTTCTGATTTAGTCCTTCTGAATTACCCTTACATCAATTTCAGTTGATCGGAAAATATTCATACCTCTGACCTATGGACCAAAACAGGTCACCAAGTTTTCACTCCCTCTTTTGTCAGTCTCTTCTGGAAGCAATTCAGAGGCTCCCACTCTTACACACAGAAGACTCTGGCAGGGGACTCCCACAGGATCCACTGTCTGGCAGTGGCCTCAGACAATAACAGTATTTTTAAAACAGGGTTAGAAAGAAACCACCAGATTCCTACTGGGCATCCCCCACGGTTGTGGGAACAGCCATCTCGGAACACATCTGTCTGTTTCTTCTCTCCTCTAAGCCTCCCCCGTTCTTACCCATCACTGATCAAGATTAGAGCGGCACAGTAAAAACTCAGTGCCTTCACAGTCCACATCCCCAGACTGCCTGAATTTAGGGTAAGCCTCAGAAGCAGAACTATGATAAAGGCTTGTCTATTCTCTATGGACACACCATTTCTGTAGGCAGGTCCAGCTCAGACTCACCGCCCTTCACAAACACTGCTAGAGAGTAATGTGACAACCGTCACAGAAGGCGCACGTTCCCTTCAGGCACAGTGCTAAGATGGAAGAGCCCTCCCTGTGTTACAACCTGCCCCTTCCCACCCCCGAATATAAATTGGCTTATTACACATAGTGCTAATATAGAGAATTTAGAGCAGTCCAACAGCACCTACTAACACCATATATTTTGCAATGCCTTATTAAATAATTTTCAGATGAAATAACCTATCTGCACACATAAATTTAAAATACCTATATAATATCCTAACAGTAATAAGGAGAAATCAAACCAATAATAATGTTTAAATAAATAATGTTTAAAAATATGTAGGGCTTCCCTGGTGGCGCAGTGGTTGAGAGTCCGCCTGCCGATGCAGGGGACATGGGTTCGTGCCTCAGTCCCGGAGGATCCCACATGCCGCGGAGCGGCTGGGCCTGTGAGCCATGGCCGCTGAGCCTGCACGTCCGGAGCCTGTGCTCCACAACGAGAGAGGCCACAACAGTGAGAGGCCCGCGTAATGCAAAAAAAAAAAAAAAAAAAAAAAAAGTAAATGTCCCAGTGTAACAACTTTAGAATATAAAATGAAGACAAGAGATGCTTGCTTCTTTTTTTTTTTTTTTTTTTAATATTTATTTATTTATTTTTTGGCTGTGTCAGGTCTTAGTTGCAGCATGCGGGATCTTTAGTTGTGGCATGCATGCAGGATCTATTTCCCCGACCAGGGATCGAACCAGGGCCCCCTGCATTGGGAGTATGGAATCTTACCCACTGGACCACCAGGGAAGTCCCAAGAGATGCTTGCTTCTAAATGTAGAATCACCATGAATGCAAAAACTACCAATGTAGACAAATATAGGTGAGCTTATTAGCAACTTAAATATCACAACTAGTGTTTTGTTACTACTGGTGATGTGATGTTTGGCAATGATGAACAACTCTTGGTAAGATTTTAAATAAAACAAAATAAAATCTTCCCTTGATTTATAAGCAGTTTGACTCCTGTATATAAAAACTATATAAAAATACTTGTGTTTGTATATAATACAGAAAAAAGGTCTCAGCTTAAAGTACTAGAAACAAAATTTTCACCTAAATGGGTATCTATTAAGACACTGGAAAGTTGTGCAGTATGTGAGCCAGTGCTTTGTTATGTGTAACTGTCCTATGTATTCTGTCTTTGGTCAATGGAATGTGGGCTGAAGGGACAAGGTACCAGTTCAGAGCCTACCTTAAGAGGCATCACACGTTTCCACTCACCTTTCTCGTACTTCTGCCATCTCCATGCAAAAAAATATGAACTGGATAGCCAATTGTTCCAAGGAGGATAAAAACCTGAACCTAATCTGCAACTTAGAGAAAGCCCAGCAAAGCTCAACCTAGATCAGCCAGCCCCAAGCCAATCTACAGATGCATGGGTGAAAAGAAATGATTACTGCTTTCAGTTACTAACTTTTGGAGTGGCGGTAAGGCAGCATGACATAGTAATAAATGTCTGGCAAATACCTGCCCACCCAGCACAGGCAGTAGTGGCAAGTATGGTTAAAGGAGAAATAGAAAAGTCAACGAGAAATTCATGATGTTGGACAGGGAATAGGTGGACACTGGGAAAAAGAAGGACTGGGTGGGATCTAGGGAAAAGGTAGAAGTTAATTGGTGCTATATAAACACACAATGCTGGGCTTCCCTGGTGGCGCAGTGGTTGCGTGTCCGCCTGCCGATGCAGGGGAACCGGGTTCGCGCCCCGGTCTGGGAGGATCCCACATGCCGCGGAGCGGCTGGGCCCGTGAGCC
>NC_041221.1:77092746-77127685 GCF_002837175.3 Physeter macrocephalus | reverse complement strand
GGCTGGGCCCGTGAGCCATGGCCGCTGAGCCTGCGCGTCCGGAGCCTGTGCTCCGCAACGGGAGAGGCCACAACAGAGGGAGGCCCGCATACCAAAAAAAAAAAAAAAAAAAAAAAAAAAATAAACACACAATGCTGAGTCACTAGCTGTATGAGTCACTGGGTATTGGGAGAGTCCTACACGAACCACACCAACAGGTATCTCAGGAGCTCACTCTCCTACAATCACCTTGAAGGACAGAATAGGCAAAGTCTGCCATAGCCTGACAGATTCACGTAAAGGCAGGCAGAGATGAAAGGAGGATTGATTAAGGTCCATGGTTGTCGCAAAATAAAACCCCTGTCATCAAAATTCAAATCGTGGTTCATTTACCCTTTCAGATTATAAACACGGATAGCATTAAATAACCAGTAGGCCCACAGAAGGCCCATGGGTATTTGATTTTTGTCAAATTTTTGCCTTCAGAGGAACTGGTATCTTCTACAAACCTAGCCTCTAACATTTAGACATTTTTAAAAGTAATTAAATATATCTGTCACTCTACTTACTAATGTTCTGAATTTTTAGGGTTGTTATTCAATGATAAATAGAAAAAATAATGAGCCTTAAAAATTACATATAACCACAGGCAATGATTATAGGTTCAAATGACATAGGAATGCATTTCAAATAATTCATATATATTTTTTAAGATCTTCATGTAACACCACATGACTCCATAAAGTTTCTAGAATCTACACAAAAAAATTGACTAAGCTTCTAACTAGTCAAAGCAATGAAGAAAATACAATTAGATACAAAAATCACAGAGTTCACAAAATAAAAACAAAGCAGTGATTATAATAACTGTGCAATAAATTTGACAATCTGGATAAAATTAATAAATTTTTTTAATGCAGCTTACCAAAACTGACACAAGAAGAAATAGAAACCTGGAGTCTTTATCTATTAAAAAGAAATGATTTTGTAATTAATCAGAGGCTTAAAAGCATTAAATTCTATACACATTCATATGAAATTTCAGCAAGTTAGAAACAGAAGGAACCTTATCCAATCTGATGAAAGTGGAGATCAAATGACAGAACTGCCCATGAGGGACTTAGACTTGGGTCACAGGCAGAGCTGCCCTGTAGCTAGTACTGTGGAACAAATTAGGGACCATTTTCTCTGACTCTGGCATGTTGTGAAGTGGGAGTTTGGGCATCTAGAGACAGCACAGCCATGACGTGCTCATGTCCACTGGCAGGGGTAAGGCTCTGGCAAGCAGTTTCCCAGACAATGGGCATGAATAAAATGGGCATCTGGGCAGGACAGGGAGAGCTGTGTTAGGCGCCTCCAGAGGAGTGAAGTCAGGATAGCAGAAGGGGTTATGACTGGAAGGGACATGCAAGGGGCTTCTGGGTCACTGGGAATAAACTCCTTCATGTTCTGGGTGCTGGTTAAAGAGATGCGCTCAGTTTATAAAGATCAATTCAGCTATCCGCTTTTCATATACGCACTATTCTCTCTGTGTATTACACTGCCATAAAAAAGATTTTTAAATAATTTAAAAGGTTTTTAGCCTCTATGTGTCCGGCGCCAGGGGTTACAAAGATCCCAATGACTTGGCCTCTTCCCGTGAAGTTCAAGGGACTCAGAGTCTAGGGACTCCTAAGCCAAGGGACTCAGGAAAGCTCCTGTAGAGAGGCCACAATAACACAGTGTGAGAAGCACTCCTTCAGTGTGGCTGCAAGGGGACTGGGAGAGTCGGAGAAAGGGGCCCGAACTCTGCCACTGAGGGTCATGAAAGGTGAGTTTTAAGCTGAGGCTTGGAGGATGGGTAGGAGCCTTTTCCATGGACCAATGTGCAGATGTTGGGAAGGGGAGGAGGAGAGATGGTAGGAGGAAGGACATTCCAGGTCCACGAGAAGAGAAGATGAAAAACTGCCAATCTCCAGTCCCATTAAATACACAGTCACAGTAGAATAAATAATGTCCCTCAAAGCAAAACATGCAGCGTATTAATACAGGCTTATGACAGCTATTGGACACATAAGACTTACTGAGAACAGGGGTGGCGGAAGGAGGGAGGTCCTCAGCTTTAACAACCTAGGTCAGCAATGAGCAGTCATTCTCAAGGGCCATTGTATCAAACGTTTATAGGTATCTGCCTTTTATCATTCAAAATGAAAATAGTTTTATGGAACATAACTAATTTATGTTCTCACAACTTTGATTCCCTTACTGATATTATGGACTAGAAAAGTATCCA
This sequence comes from Physeter macrocephalus, assembly GCF_002837175.3. Classification (NCBI taxonomy): domain Eukaryota; kingdom Metazoa; phylum Chordata; class Mammalia; order Artiodactyla; family Physeteridae; genus Physeter; species Physeter macrocephalus. Next base: position 77,125,434 of record NC_041221.1, on the reverse strand, counting down.
CAGGAACACCTAGCATTGCTTTCTACCACTTAAACATTAATTGAGACATACTTATATTTATTAAATACATTTGAGAAATAGCATCACAGGGACATCTTGAAATTAACTTTCACCACCTTTACTGATGCCTTCATTATAAAAGTAATATGTGCTAATTGTTGAAAACTCAAATGATTGAGAAATGTATCAAGTAAAAGTGTCAGGTCCTCTCCAGCCTTTTCCCCAAATAGTTTGGTCTTCATCCTTCCAGACTTTTTAACGTACCTTAATTTTTTAATAGAGACATAACAAATATTCTGGTTAATAAACTGCTATATTTTTAACTAATAACATATCTTCAAAATAGTTCCAGTACGTATAGGTTCACCTCATTCATTTCAATGGCTGTGTAATATTTCATTATTTAAATGCACCGTAACAATGTAATCATCCTCTGATGAGCATTTAGGTTGTTTCTAATTTTTCACTATTGCAAATAATGATGCCATGAACATGCTTACAAAATTCTGATGATTTATCTGAATATTCTGATACTTCTCAGTATGCCTAAAAGGGAGGGACTAAGACGTCTCCCAGGACAGGGCTCGTCCCAAGCGAAAGGCAATTTCAGACCCACTATTTATAATCCTAGGAGAATGGGCCAGCATCAGCGGGGATAAGTAAATGTCAATACAGGACACTGTGTCACTTGAAGTGTCCTTTCACCAGCCCCCAAGCATTCACACATTCTCTAAGCTCCCCAGGGACATTAAGAGCACATGGTGGCATCAGCAGATTCTATGGTACTGGAGCCAGGACGTCCTAGGCAAAGGAAAGCAAGTTTGGTAGCACTGTAGTGATGTTGCTACCAGGAACTAGGGACAAGGACTGCAGGAGTGACCCCTGAGGACTCAAAGAAACAGTGAGAAATCTTTAAAGAAGGCTGGGAATCCACAACTGGGGAGGAATAGAACTGGAGAAATAACTGTAGAGGCTATTGTGGGTCTATAATTCTACCTCTACACTGATGTGGCCAATAGGAAACCCAGGCTGCAGATTTAATTGGATGCTTCAAAAAATAATAATCTTTATACTTAAATTATTTGTGTGTTAAATGCAGCTCATACTGTATTTAATGTGCAAGAACTGGGGGCATGCTGTCACGTGTTAAAAATAATAATAGTATGAGGGCAAACTTGAGAATGGCCCCATGGAATCACTGGAGTCATTTCTTAACTACAAACACACATAAGCACAAAAATGGCATAAAGAAAAAAATGGCAAGCTTAGAACTATTAAAAAGTAATATTAAGATGAGTATATTCTAAAACAGGCTAGTCAGAGCTTGAAATGACAAAGTGGGTCACCTTCTCTACCCATTGCCAAAATGCATGGCTGTTCCCTCCTGCAGAGGCTCCAGTGCTATGTGACTCATCTGAGTAATTTAGAGCAAAGAACAAACATCTCGGATATTTCTCTTAGTAAAATTTCAACCTTCCAAGATCACTATTTATCTTGGGTGAACCTGCAGATTTAAAAACCTGAATATTGGAGGAGATAGTATCTAAAACAACTGCTGGTGGTCCTGATTTTCCTACAAAGGCAAACCTGGAACTTCAAGATCCTGTTTCAGCAATCGCAGGAGCAGCTATGGGGAGGGAAGGCCCACGGAGGTGACCTAAGAATAGGAGACCTAAGGCTAGTTCTTCCAAAGTTCCTGATGCTCAGTCAAAAGTGTGGACACACGGGGTGGTCGTAATCAGGTGAAGACAGTGCAAAGGACATTGGTTCAGTCAATTGTAAGCCATGTATCTGGGGAAAATCACAAGTTCTCTGAGTAATGAGAGGTGCCAGGGTCATTATAAGGACAAAATATAATGCTCCCAATGCATGTGCTAAATGTAAATGTGCATAGGTTACCAGGATCCACAACACAACTGGCAAGGTCCAATGCAAAAGGAAAATGGGGGACTTTGTTCAAGGAATTTCAAAAGGTGAAGGCAGAGCATAAATCAAACAAAAGGCCCTTCCAAGTGTGAGACCCTGTGTGACTGCACATGCCACAGGCCCATGAAGCCAGCCTCAGGAGTCACCATTCCACAGACGGGTGCACCACTATAACTGCATAGCTGAATCTCCAGAGTACTGCGCATTTGGTAAATATTCCAGAAGCATTATAATAAAAAGGAAGTCGGATTTCATACATTAAAATGGAATCCTTTCATTTTACAAGACAAACATTAGGAGAAGAGAAAAGGCACCTTTTAATGCACAGTGCCTACAAAGCAACGTGCTAGGCGCTTTATGTATATTTTTCCTATTTAACTTTCACACACAATCCTAAAAAGTAGATATAAAAATCACCTTTTCACAGCTGGAGAAATTAAGGCTCTGAGAGGTTAAGAAACTTGTCTATGGTCACACCATTTTTCTCAAACAGCTCATTAATTCATCTGACAGCATTTACTGAGCTCTTGAGACACTGGGGAGAAAACAGCAAAACAAAACAGCCACCTCTCCCTAAGCCTGTCCTTGGCCTCCTGGAGCTTAACAGTTTAGTCAGGAGAGATAGATATTAATGAAAGAATCTCATTTTTTAAAAAAAGGGAAATGGTAAAGTTAATGAGCCTTATAAACAGAGTTGCCAGATTTAGCAAATCAAAATACAGGATGCCCAGATAAATTTAAACTTCATATAAACAGTAAATAATGTTTTAATATAAATATGTCTCATGCAATATTTGAGACATTTATGTTAAAAATGAATTCAAATTTAACTGAACATCCTCTTTTTCTCTGACAACCTTATATATAAGGAAAAGTACACTGTGTTGGGAGAGGGAATTTTAACCTCACAAAAGAGGTTTGGGAGGCTTCCCCAGAAAGAGAAGACTGGACTAAAATCTGAATAACATAAAGCATTAATGTGACAAAGGCATGTTGGAGCAGGTGATAAGGTTGCCATGGGAGGAGAAGACTGATGCTTGAAGTTGCTAGGATGGGAGAGGTTTGGGGGTTATGTAACATGAGGTTACGGAAGTGAGCTGGGGCCAGACCACCTAGAGCCCTGAAGGCTTTGAAGGCTAAGGTTTTCAGTCTTTATGCCACTGGACTGACCGGTTACATATAATGTCCGCTCTGCCTATGCCCATCTGTCTCCACAGACTCCTTCCCAAACACCTACCTCACTCACTCTTCCTCTGACTTACCAAAGAAGTTAGCCATCTTGAATCCTCCTTGCCAGCTAGAACGTGATTTCTCTGATAGCTTCAAGTAGATAGTCCATAAATATCAAAGAGAACAACATAGCTTAGAAAGCCCATGCATTCTGGGTCCTTGCTGCACTGCCCAGTACTAGTTCAAGTGTTCCTACAACTGTGGTCCCCAAACGACAGCATCCAACCCGCGTGGCAGAGCCTGATAAACAGCATGCTCGGGGCCCACCCATGAAACCACTCATTTAGAATGTCTAGGATGGGGCTCAGAAACCTCCATTTGAACAAGCTCCCCTGGAAAGTATGATACACATGACTATTTGAGAGCCCTGATCTATTAGGCTATTCTAGGATTCTAGTTCATAAGATTTTCAAACAGTGGCAAATGACAGGAGAAAGCACGTAGTCTAACTTGTCATAAATCTCATTGTGCTCTTGAACTGTAAGAGGGCCCAAGTGCTATAAGAAGACTAAAACCCATCAGTATAGTTCTCAGTGTCTGGTCTTAATCATTTGTATTACATACGGTTCACAGGAAAAGATATAGCAGGCATGGTGTGCATTAGGTAGTCAAGAGAAAACATTTAAAATGTTGTCACGTTAAGTTGATCTGAATATCCACTTTACGTCAAGCTGAGATTATTATTTTTCAAATTTGGTCTTTTAAAAACGTTTTAACTCATACCCCTCATGGCATAATACAAAATCTAACAGACTACGCTACAAAAACAAAGCGCATAGCCCCATGTAAAATTTCAGTATGAGTTAATCAAAAACATTTCTTATATTCTATTTATAAGAAAAGTTCAAATTTAAACTATAACTCATCATATATTTCTATATTTCACAGAGGAAAAGAATATTAGCATCAGAAAGGACCAAACCATCCAATTCACCCCCTCCATCCATTTCATTTTGTTCACTTTGTCCCAATAAGGGAAGCCATCGTGATATGCAACCGCTACTGACCCTTCCTAATTACAAGGGGTGTTTGTGATAAAACTAAATGTTGTCTTTATACCCTCTTACAACATCTTTTCAGCCAGAATTCAAACAGTAACTTCATCCTCCATTGTTATTTCAGCTGTGTCAAAAAGAAAGAAGCTTTGAATTCTATCCACTGCAACATTTTGCAATGGCTGCTCAAAAGAGCTGGAATTTAAAAAGCAAAACCAAAAATAATTTAGCAATGTTGTACCAAAACTACATGAGCGGCCTGGGGGTGAGGAGCTGCCTCTCCTAGGTTTACACACAGACTTCATCTAAATGACGAGTTTGTGTTAAACGAGCAATGATATACATGTTGTAAACCATGGCTCAGACAGAAACCTCAGCAACATAGAGCCAAGAAGCACTGGTGAATCATAGATCTTCCCCTGATGCAGCCGCATAGAATAAAAAGGACATTTTAACTTCTACTCTTCACAGAAATCTACCGTTACGCATGAGTAACATGAATAACAACATAGTGATCTGGTTAGGAAGGCATTTTGACATATCAGATGTTTTCATTCATGAAATATGTCATCAACAAGTTTCCCTCAGAAGAAGAGCTAATATCCCTAATTATAGGAAATGGATTATCTGGTACTGGTGGTCACGTAATATACTGCAGATTTTGATGCCTTTTGCGGTAATCGCCTTGAGGGTGGAAACTGCATCCTGTTCTCTGAGGGACCTTCCACACTTACAGAATATGACAGCATTAATAATGAGTAGGGGGCTTCCCTGGTGGCGCAGTGGTTGAGAATCCGCCTGCCGATGCAGGGGACACGAGTTCGTGCCCCGGTCCGGGAAGATCCCACATGCCGCGCAGCGGCTGGGCCCGTGAGCCATGGCCGCTGAGCCTGTGCGTACAGAGCCTGTGCTCCGCAACGGGAGAGGCCACAACAGTGAGAGGGCCGCGTACCGCAAAAAAAAAAAAGAGTAGGATATTTACCTAAAAGCTTGCCGGCTAGTCTGCTGCTCACACCAGAGAAGCTACTTTTAAATGTCACTGGGTCATGAAAAATAAATTTGATTTCTCTACCACATTACCAAAAACATTCAGATGTAATCCAGAGCTTCTCCCCCACCCCCCTTCTCCAGACAGCCAGCAGCTAATGGCATTTGATTTTATATTAGACTGCTAGGAAAAGTCTATTGTCTGCATTTGCTGACATTGAAGGCCAAGTTTCATTAAAGGAACAGCGCCCAAGGAAGCCTCCAGAATTTTTTAAAAGATAAGTGTTTTCTTTCTCCTTAAAGGGACTTTGTTTCATAATATTTTCCATTCATAGAGAATTTGTATGTCCAAAACTTTCTGAGACTCTTTTGTCTCCAAAACAACTTTTTAATAAGAGCTAGTCTCAGCTATTTTTCACATTTCTCAAACAGAGAGGATGAACCCAAGAGGGTAAGTCATTTGCCTATAACATAAGGTGACATAACATAATACTTGGGAAAACGAGACCAGAATCTTTGTCTGTGGGCTCTTTAATAACTGCTTTTCCTCCTTCCTCCCTTAACCCCACCCCACTATCCCCCTTCGTTCCCTTTGCCACACGTATGGCAGATTTGGGCTCATTCAGGAAAACCAGTAGAAAAACCTCTGGCATTAGGTTTCCAGAAAGTAGGGTCCTTCTTTTTTGTTAATACATAGAATGAAACATGGATTGGGCTTTTCATTCTCTACCACGGAATGCATTTGTAGTACTGTTTTTAACATATTTTTAGGTTATAAAGGAGGAATGCGACACATCGTTTTGTAAGCCTTTCTCAGCTCCACTTAGAGGCCAGGCCTCCTGACAAAACTCCTGAAGAATGGTGAAGGAATGGATTAGCCTTATGATATCTGAAGAACCTCAACATCGAAGCTTTCACATGAAAACCTGCTGCGAGCACGAGGCCTTTCGGAACGTGCCACTGAAAATGAGTGGATGTCAAAGAGATTAATGCCAAATCTTCCTCCAGGATTAAGGATCAGAATTAAACTGAAACAACTTTCTTTCTCGCGCTGTCAATCAGCTAAGAATGAAGGGAGGAGGTCCAAGGAGAGAGGAGACCATCAGGGAATCCCTGTGGTGGCGCCTTGAAAGACGCCCCCTCTTTTCGGTCCCTCGGGGAGCTCCCGGCCGCTGCGGCGCCTTCCCGGCACTGCGGCGCACTGCGGAGCCTCCTGCCCACCCTCAGCTCCGGCCCGGCGGGGCTTCGGTAGCCGCCCGGCGCCGCCGCCGCCCGCCCCCGCAACACTCTGCCGGGTCCCGCCCGCCCCCCCCCGCCCCGTCCCCACCCCAACGCCTCGCCGGGTCGCGGCTGTCCGTGCAGGGTGCGCTGCAGGGCATCCATCACCCGAGAGCCTTTGACGCACACGCGCGCGTTCCCGGACCGAGACACCGGCGCCTCCCCATCCCCCGCCCCCGCCCCCGGGTCTGCATTTGCATCACTCGCACACGTAGCCAGTGACGCTAACGCCCTCCCCTACCCCACCCCCCACGCTCCCACCTCCCCGCCGACCCCGGCTCCAGCCTTCCAGGCAGCACCTCCAGCCCCTGGGACTCAGCCCTCCCTCTCCGCCTCCGCGCTCCGGGAGCTTAAGGTCCCTGCACGCCCACACTAAGGCTCTGAGTTCTGCATCTGCGGCGAGGTGCCTGCCGCCCACTGCCAAGTTCATCACCATATTCCGCAGTCCAAGTGGGCCCAGCCCGGGGCGGTCCCCTAGGCACTCGAGAGAAAAGTCTTCCCAGTTCTAGAACCCAGGAGGAGGGGAAAGAGCCCGCCAAGAGAAAGGGTCAGCTGGGTTGGGTTATCACCTCCACAGCCCTCCTCACCACCTGAAATTACTAGGGTAGTTAGTTTGTTTACGGGTGATGGCCCCTCTCCCAGCCGAGCCTCACGCCAGTGAGTCTATTTCGCTGCGCCTGGCCACAGTAGGCGGTCAATAGGTTTTTACTGAATGAAGGCGTAGTGCAGGGAAGCGCAGACACTCACAAACAGCCCCGCGGGTTTCCCTGCTCTCCATCCCTCGCTTGTGCTCTCGTAGACGCTAGGCAGGGGCTTCGGGGATTTATGTGGAATAGTTTTTAAATCCCCGATGTTTCTTTTAGGCTCCCTCAGTGCCTACTGCGGCTGCCTTTGCCCTCCCGCCACCCGCACGTCTGTAAAGGGATTCCCGGCTAAAAGTTGAGCCCAAGGCTGGGTGGGGATACAGGTCGGGTAGCCGGCCAGGGTTTAGGAGCTGCTTGTTTTAAATCAGCCTCCCCCTGCTCGTCGGACCACGCAAGCAAAGGATGGTGGAGGTCCCTACAGCAGGCGAATGTGGCCCCCACATCCCCGCGGCTGCCTACCTGCCTCCCCCGGGGATCTGGGATAAAGTGCGCCCGCATCCCCTGACCTACCCCGGGCAACCGGGGGTCACTCCATCTTCTTTACCCCAGACTTCCTCGGTCCTGCTCCAGCAAAGGAGCCCGGCCGGGCAGCACCTGGCACCTGCAACCCCTTCCCCGGGGGCAGGTGGGGCAAAGTTGCTCTTCTAAAAGCCTACGAAAAGTTCCCCAGGCTGCAGCGCCCGGCCAGCGGGTCCGGAAAGGAATTACAGTAGCGTTGGGAAAACCCGCCAACGCTGCCGGGGTCCCTCACTCACCGCTCCAGTCGCCGGGGACCCCCTGCCCAGGATGGTGTCAGCGCTTCAGCGGCGGCCGCCGCTCGGGCTCGCTCCTCGGGGCCGCCTCCGTCTGTCGCTCTCTCCTGCAGCGCACGGAGTGGTGACTTCTCCGAGCGGGTCAGCGGCGAGAGGAGGGGCGAGAAAGTGGCTCGGGGCTCGCACTCTGCGGACCTCCTCCGCCGCCGCCGCCTCGCCTCCTCGCCTCCTCGCCTCCTCCCCCGCGGTGCTGCAGTGCCCGGAGACGGCGTGGCGCGAGTACTAGCGGCGCGCAGGGAGGGAGTCACTGCGCGCGTGGGGGCGTGAGCTGCGCGCGTGGGAGGCGTGAGCTACGCACGATTTGCTGCGGGTGGGCTGACGCGCCCCGGGAAGTCGGGGTGCGAGGCGCTGCAGCTGCGCGGTATGGGGGTGGGTAGGGCCACCCCCAAGTCGCTGGTACTTTTGGAGAAGTCAGGGCTCCGAGTTCGCAGCAGAATGATGGAAAGGGCCCCAGTTCTTAATTAGTCACTGGGTGTGACTATGCATTGCGCACCCGCGGGCGGCGCCCCGAGTCCGTCCGGTGGGACAACAAGGAATTCTGAGTGCTGGACCCGGCTAGTGCCAGGGGAAAAAGGATTTGCCTCCTATTTCTGGGCCTGGGACTGACCTGTTAACTTTGACTCGGCTTCCTGGGAGCCCCCAGGCTGGGCAAGGTTGCCTATTCCCCCTCCCCACCACCACGCTGACAGACAAGTCGAGGCAAGGCTTGGGGCGCAGGAGGAGCAGACAGGTGGAAACTTTGCCTGGCGCCTCGCGTCACCCCAATGCCAGGTAGGGCCAGATAGCCGGACTCCCAAGCAGACATTTGAAATGGCCTTTTGGGGGGAAACTACCTAATAAAATTTTCTTTTTAAATAGCCAAGGGAATTTTGTATTTTTAGGAACATTTCGCCCCTCGCAGTGCTGGAGACCCCAGCTGGAGCTTCCCCCATTTCAGAGCGTCTGGGTTCGGCGGCTCGGGAGAAACGTGCCTCGACGAGGCCACACCCAAGGCTGGCGTGGAACCTCGCAGCGGCAAGAGAGGGCGTTGCCCCCCGCGGGCCTGGCGCCGCCGCCCCTTACTCCTTCCCACGCTCACAGCCCCCTCGGCACCACCTCCCGCGCTCCCACCTAGACGCTGCGGGAAGGGGGCCTCCCCTAGTCCCCGACCCAGCCAGCTCCGCTCACACACGGAACCCAAACGGCGTGGGAAGCGGCCGCACAGGCAGGTGCCTTCCCCGCGATCACTGCTTGGATGACGGGTGCCCCGAAGCGAGACAAAGCGCAGCGCCTATGCAGGCTGCCGTGGGTGGAAACCACACACACACACACACACACACACACACACACACACACACACACACACTCACTCTCCCAGTGTGTTCTATTCGTGTAAATATGCCTGGATGATTGAATGGACGGACGTGTGGATATAAATATTACATGTACATGTGCGGGGAGAAGGAGGTATATGGCACCTTGGGCAGCCTGCTGCCCAGAGAGGGTAGTGGGAATGAGGCGGTTCACCCTGAGCAGTGTTGCAATGTGAGCTTTCCGGCTTGGTTTGTGTCACTATGCCTGATACTATGGAAGGAAGAAAATACAACCCTTGGCCTGTAACTTTCCCTTCTCTACATTTTGGGCACTCTAGAATTTAAATTATGATACCCATGTCCCATGGAACCTACACTTGCTGCACTGCTCTTTGAAAGCCTGCCTGGGTCTTGTTTTGGTTAAAGACTTTGCAGTTTGCTACTGGGCATATACCCTGAGAAAACCACAATTCAAAAAGAGTCATGTACCAAAATGTTCATCACAGCTCTATTTACAATAGCCAGGACATGGAAGCAACCTAAGTGTCCATCAACAGATGAATGGATAAAGAAGATGTGGCACATATATACAATGGAATATTACTCAGCCATAAAAAGAAATGAAACTGAGTTATTTGTAATGAGGTGGATAGACCTGGAGTCTGTCATACAGAGTGAAGTAAGTCAGAAGGAGAAAAACAAATACCGTATGCTAACACATATATATGGAATCTAAGAAAAAAAAATGTCATGAAGAGATTAGTGGTAGGACAGGAATAAAACACAGACCTACTAGAGCATGGACTTGAGATGTAAGAAGGAGGAGATATGGGGATATATGTATATGTATAGCTGATTCACTTTGTTATAAAGCAGAAAGTAACACACCATTGTAAAGCAATTATACTCCAATAAAGATGTTAAAAAAAAAAAGACTTTGCAAGTTGCAACCATGTGTGCTGCTGAAAAGTAGTCAGGCAAGCTGAAGATCATACTCATTTGTATACCATGGATCCTTCTACATTAACAAATTATTTAATTATGTAGGCTAAAATTATTGTTGTTACCATGAGAAGGAAAATATGCCTCATGGGAGTGCCTATAAATCCAGCATTGGAAATAAAATTTTTTAATTTTTAAAAATCATAAATCTTCCCAGATCACCTACATATTATATATATACATATATATATATATATATAATTCTGAGCTCTCAACTGCAAAATGTGCTGGTAATTCATTGGGTTCCCAAGTGGATACCCTCTTGAGAACTTCCCCCCAAATGTCACAGTATAATGGATTATTTCTCCAGTGATAGTTCAGAAAACTATGAAACAAATCTTAAAAATGATCAACAGGCTCTGTGTTATGCTCTCTCTCCTTTAAATCATTCCCCTGTGCTGTCCATGGAAGATATTTATAGGAGTGTATAAATTTTCTTGCTGCTGAGTTTTCATGTCTTGATGAACTTGAAGATAATAGCTCCTACAGGAAAATTCCTGATTGTGTGTTCGCAGGAAATGGCCAATTTAAGACCAGGTTGTGTTGGAGGAAGGTATTTTCATGTTGTGTCTCTGGAGCACAGCACACATTTGCTCACAGCGATGGTGTGCAGAGGCTCCTTGGCTTGCCCTCCAGGGCTGTCCTCCTTATTGGGTCTCACCTGGTGCACCCCTTGGCCCCAGGCCTATTGGATCAGGCACTCAGAACAGTCTTCTTCATACCTCCATTATAAGGACATGTTTCTCTCCTTAAAACACTTGCCTTGCAGGAGCTGATAAAGGGTAAAGGGGACATGTGCCTTGTCCCCACAAAATCCCAGTGTTCTAAAGTCACTACACACCTACAAATCAGGAATTTTATTCCTCTGTGTAGTGCGTGCTTGTGATGCTAGAAAGCAAGCTAATAAAGATACCTAAGGAGCATCAAAGATCTGTCCTCACATCTACAAAATGGGTTCAATACAGATAATTCATACTAAGTACAGAAGACATGGTGATTAAATTCGATGCCATATTCAAGAAGCACAGTGCCTAGCACATAGTGGGCAAAGAATAAATATTAGTCCCCTTTCCCCTTTTAGTAACCAGAGCGAGGTTTTCCAAAGGCTGTGCCATGGAGCGCTAGTTCTATATGATGCCCCTGCAAGCTCAGAGTAACGCCTAGCTTCCAGAACTAGGGTCTAGAGAGAGCCTCACACCCTTGCAGCATGGCCACACCTTTCCAGTTCTCCTTACTTTCATCATCAGGAATCAAGAGCGAGGCACAGACACCCACCCTTCTCACCCCCCAATACTCAGAGCTTTCCCAACACTCTGTCTTGAACCTAATATTAATCTCATTAAGCCCTTAAAGCCTGTCACAAGCAGCCCCAGAATTCCAAGTGCACTTCTCTCCCCTACATTCTAATGCTCATAAGGCTCAGCACGTCCTGTATTTTGTCCTTTCCTCCCTACCCAATTCCTGAAACCCTTGACTAGGCCTTATGGAATGCACAATCCACCATTAGCAAAATGTTCTTTATCCTCAGCCTCTTCTCTGAATGTTCCCTTCACTTCCGGCTCTCATGGAAGCCTCCTTCTCCCCCCAGGAGTCTGCTCCCCTGCAGCCCTCTCAAGTGGTGGCTGTTTTTTCCTTCTCCAGTTCTTATATCACCGTCAGGAGGTAGGAAGGTGATGTCTTTCTTGTTCCTCATTGCTGCTTCCAGAACATTCTTCATCCCTTCTCACTAAAACCTACAGCTTTGAATCTCACCCCAACAGGTTATTTCACCCATTACTTTTTTTTAATTGAAGTATAGTTAATTTACAATGTTGTGTTAGTTTCAGGTGTGCAGCAAAGTGATTCGTGTACATGTATATATGTTCTTTTTCAGATTCTTTTCTATTACAGGTTATTACAAGATATTGAATATAGTTCCCTGTGCTATATCACCCACTAGTTTTAAATGTTGATTTCATGTTCAGACCTCCAGGTGACTCTGCACCTTTCCTTTTAGCTCCTAGCTTAAGGTCACTGCCTAAACTCTAATCCTGCCTTAATCCGTGCAAATTTAATATACACAAAGATGTTCATTCCAACCAGTAGTACTCTTAGTCCTGAGCAAGCTTTGATGAGGGGGCTCTGTGCTTTAGAATGTTTTACTTAAAAGTAAAAAATTTCCAAATTTTCTTTAAAATGTGAATTCAATTTAATATTGGGCTGGTAATTTCCCAGGGCACTGGCAAAAGGAAATGCACATACTTTTTGGAGGAGCTCTCCTTCCTAGCCTTCAAAAAAATTCCCTCAAATAAGTTTTTAATGGAAATCAGAAGCACACAACTGAACACACAAGGAAGGATAGCACCATGAAGGAGAGTCAGCAGATGTAACAGAAGAATCTTCAGTCTTTCCTTAAAAAAAGACTTCAAATGTTGGAATTATCGGTCACGATTCTTATTTTACTTGAAGAAAAATAAAAGACAAGCTTAAAAATATTTGTAAGCAATAGGAAACTATAAGGAATGACCAATCCTATTTGAAAAGTCACCAAATCAACCTTCTATCCAACTCTGCTGATTGCCTTACCAACATCCAATCCAACTTCCACACATACACATCTTAATCCCTCCTTAAAGAACCCTGATTTTATTCAGGGATCCACCAGTGTTTTAACTGCACACATACATTTTAACAACACAGTTTTACACAGACTACTAAGTACTTTTCTTTGTATTTTACAGAAGGGCTTGGAATTCTATTAAAATTCATACCATCACACAACCAAATCTATAATTTGTTTAGAGTTTAAAGCCTTAATGGTAGTAGTCATTATTATGACTATTACATTAATAATATAATAATTATTATATTAATCATGACTGACTGAAAAATAAATTCAAGAAATAGTAAATAAAATTTTATATGGTCTCATGTGCCCTGAAGGAGGTGGTGCCTGATTTGGAAGAGTTTTTGCTATATCCAAATAACCTCCTATTTTGAACTTCTGTGACTGCAGCTTCATGAATCATAAGTTCCCTTTCTGCTAGACATGACACTACCAATCTTTTTTACTTGATGGCCAGGTCTTTTAAGATCCGTAAAAACAATTACAAAATTGAAGTTTATGCCCCTCTTTCTAGGTTCTGGGTAGACTTCTTTTACTAGTCATTTCTTTCAAGGTTGCATCCATTCAAATGTAGATCTGAAGCTTGTTGGGCCTCAGGAGAATGCATCCAGTCCATTCTGCCATTATTGGTACTAAAATTCCATGGCAGCAGCAGCCCACATGTCTTCTCCCAGACGGCTCCACCACCATCTTCCTCCTGCTGCCAGAGAGAGAGATGCCTACTCTGACCCCTGACCCCTGCAGTGAGCCAGCAACCACCATTTTTCACATGGCTTTTTCACATGGCCACATGCTTTAGGGGTTGGCCTCAGTACATCTTGATTGGTCCAAACCAGTCATATAATCCCATTCCCCTTTCCAGTGATTGGTTTTGGGCATAGACATGTTACACAATTCTGGCCAATAATATGTGAAGGGAACACACTTCTAGAGAGCTTTTGGGAATGGTTTCCTCACTTCTGAAAATATGAATGAAGAACAAAAGTCTCATTTCTATTTTTAGACATTATCATGCCTAAATGTGACATATAGAACTTCTGCAAATGTCCTGTAGTCATGCAGGGGAGGTAGTCTAATGACAAAACACATGAAGGATATAAGAACCAAGTGAATTTCAGAGAAGTGGAGCCAGAGCCATGTACCACACCTGGAACAGCCCTACCTCTGTTGTGTAGTAGTGAATTTCCTTATATTTAAAAAGCAACTTCAGGTCTTCCCTGGTGGCGCAGTGGTTGAGAATCTGCCTGCCAATGCAGGGGACACGGGTTTGAGCCCTGGTCTGGGAAGATCCCACATGCCACGGAGCAACTGGGCCCGTGAGCCACAACTACAGAGCCTGCGCGTCTGGAGCCTGTGCTCCGCAACAAGAGAGGCCGCGATAGTGAGAGGCCGCCGCACCGCGATGAAGAGTGGCCCTCGCTTGACACAACTGGAGAAAGCCCTCGCACAGAAACGAAGACCCAACACAGCCATAAATAAATAAATAATTTAAAAAAAAATCAACTTCAAGTGAAAGTCTTCCTAGAAACTGAAAGCATTCTTACGCTTACACTATTCCCAACTCTAAAAGAGTATCTGGCACATGGAAGATTCTCCACAAATGTCTGCTGATTTAAATTGAGCTGTGTGTCAAGTTCATTTCTATTGAGAAAACAAGAAGGACGTCTCCATCTGTTGGTCCCTAGATCATAGGTTCTGTTTGGCAAACATTTGCTTAAAGCCATAATGGCTTCAGGATCTTAACAAGCGAAATGGAAACTTTAGGAGTCCAGATGGAAGCCTGAAAATGAAAAACATTAGCTCAGTGAAAACTCAAGTTCTGGAAGGACCTTCTGCTCAGATTGCCAGGGAAGGCACTGCCCCAGGCAGGGTCAGGAAAAGAGAAGCTGAAGAGATCTCTAACCTCCTCTGGTGGCGCAGAGGGGAAGGCAGCGTGTCACTTAGGAGTCTGTGTGACGGTAGAGATGGGGAAGGGGCTGGAAACGCCCACAGGAGACATCCCTTGGTAAAAAGAGGCAGAATTTGATGTCTGGAAACCTTTCTTGTTGAGGAAAGAGATAAATTAAAGGAAACTGTAAGCTGCTCAGGGCTGTACCCTGGGTATACTCCATGGGCCCATAAGTGTCCCCCTCTACGCAGTTTGTTCCCATAGGTATCTGCACGTCTAGAATAAAGTAGATTTGTCACTCAGAAAATGTCTAGCCTCAGTGCCTGTGACTACTGGTAAGACACAGTGGGGAGGCTGTGTTCCTGAGGTCTCAGTCCCAGGACGAAGAGCCCCCAATACCTGAATAGGGGCAGAGAAATCAGGAGCCACATCACACAACATTGTAGGGGTCCCAGTTTTGGTTCGGAGACAGCCCGGAGAAGCACTGCTTTGAGTAGGCAACTTGCCTGCTCCAGACAGCTCTCAGTGACTGCACAGTGCCTTCAAATGAAGTGTAAATGCCTCAGCCTACCCGTATGTGTCTCATGTCAATTCCCACCAGAGCGCCTTCAGCACAGAGCAAGCACCGAATGACCAAGGGGCCAGGATGACTCAGCCAGTCTGTGACTTCAGTCACCCCGGTGCTTGCACAATGGGCCTGTGAACCCTCAACCATCGAGGGGTGGGAGTAGATGGGTACTTATCTTGGTGTTCTTGCCCCATGGAGGGACAATTCTGAGGACTGTTCCATACAGTGGGATAGCGCCCAGGTGCCCATAGTGGTAACCAACAATTTATTGACTTTCCTGCTTTCCTTGTCTCATCTCCCCGCCTGCTCAGTGTACTTCACTGGATCACCTCTTCAGTAAACTACACGTACTCACACCCTAACCCCACACTAAGACAATCTGCTATGCAAAGCCAGCCATAATCAGCTCCACACTCTGATAGCTCTTAGGTTCAACTGCATGGATGGCCCACATCACTGACCAGCTTGCTTCTCAGTAATTCTGCCTCATTTCCTCTAGCCCCTTTTGAAAACCCACAAACTTCCCCAACACAATGTCTTCTATATGAGAGGTGCTATTTTGAATAATTGTTCAAACAATTAATTTTCTACATTCCTTCTTGAACTTCTCTTTCCAAAATGAGACTTATCAAGGGTCTTTGCATATGCAACACTGACAGCTTCAAATTCTGCAGTGCCTTCTTTGGAGGAGTAACAACGCTACTATACCCTGAGAAACCTCTAGCATGCCTACAGTTTTAATGTGTGTTTTAATTTAGAATAAAAAAACACAGATGCCCACTTTGTAGCAAGAGGAATCTCTCTAAATATTTTCCTTCTCTTTTTCTTTCAGTGACTTCTGTTACTGCTCTAAGCTCTATAGCAAGTGCTCTGGATTATCTGTATCCGAATGATTTATAGCTCGAATATGAATATTCCCTTTGGGTCTTCCATATTATCACTGGCTGGATTTTCCTTTTTAACATTCGACCACAGGTTTGTTAATACATTGAACTCTATTAAATTATTTTCCTGCTCCAGGGAGAATTATCGTTTTCATGTTCAGAATTTGTCTTGCATAATCTTCCTGCTCCAAATTAGTGTTCTAACACTTGGGTTTTCCTTTTTAATAATAGACATGCTGATTTCCCCCCATACGATCTAGCTATTTAAAATGTATGTAGCATGTTTTCAGGAAGTTAGATTCACTTCTGGTTTTAGCATGACCCATAGGTATGGGTGCTGACCAGCTTTGGGCCACAAATGGCTTTTTATTTTAAGAGATAGCAACACCATGAATGTTAATGGAAAATTTTGGTATTAATAGTTGGTCTAATTCATGTTTTCTCTTTCTCTACACTTAGACTAAATCCATTCCCTGCTGATAAAAATATTTTAAGAACGAACTATCTTTTTGCTCCACTCCCAGTCTGAAGAAGAGTTTTCTGGGTGTCATATTAAGCATTTCCTGCATAAAAATGCATCCTATGTGGACATTAGATCTCCCGTGATACAACTTGAGCTCATTTCTGTATTTGATGGCAGCCCAAAACTACAGGTTCTTTAATAACAGGACGCGAGGGATCAGGTGAAGCTTCCTACACACTTGCCAGGGGTTCTCTGAAAATCCCAGGAAGGTAGCTTCCCACCTTCACAACTGATGCAAAGTAAAATCAAGCTGATCCCAGGCTATTGTCAATTCCAAGGGAGGGAGTAGGGAAGTCTCATTTTGGCAATTAGGACTAAGCGACAGTTTACGAAAAGTTCAGTGTTTGGGGCTACAGGGCACTTCCATTGAAGTGCTGGGGAAGAAGCTTCTTTCCACCCCCTTTCATTCATCCCATGAGAGGCAGAGTCGGGTTACTAGTGGGTGCCTTAAAAGTATGGTGGCTCCATCTTGTCCCTCTGACTCTTCCTCAGATGTCACCTTAATGCTGTGAAATTCCTGTTTCCAAAGGAGGTAGCCTATTTCTGAAGGCTTTCTAGGGATGTAGGCTCAGGCACCCCTTAAAGAGCAGAAGTTGGCCCAGGATTTCCATTGAAGAGATCTCAAAAATACATTTCTTTAGGTTATCCCAGAGGCAATGCAGACATGGTACAGTGGGTAGAGGATATTCCAGAACACTGGTTCTCAGAATGCTCAGTAAACAGACTTCCCTGGCATATGATCCAGGCAGGTTAAGACCAAGAGGTCATAAAATACAGTTTTCATAAGGTACCAGAAGATGGCTGCAACTTAACACACAGGCCAAAAATCTCATCTTGGTAAAATACAATTTCCAAGGTCACCTTCCATGAGTCACCTTTCCAGAAGAAGACAAGATCCAGACACCCTGGGACAAAGAGCTTAGTGATCAATGGGAACGGTCAGTGGTCTTAGAGGTGATTGTGCTAAGACAGAATCCTGGAGAAGGCAGGTGTTTGTATTCTTACTTGTAAAGGACATCATCATCCTCATCAGGAAAGAAGAGGAGACTGAAGTGCCACTTTCACAACTTGCTATCTGTATCCTTACAGAGGGCCTTGGCCTTGGGGATAGTAGACACTTGCCTGGTAGAACAAGGCCTGGGCATGAGATCAAAGGCACAGTTGTCTCCACGGTGGGAGGTGAGGGAACCTCCTCTTCCTTTTATCTGGAAACACCTATGCACAAACAGGGCACTTGTTGAGAATCCTTAGAGCAAGGGCAGCAAGTTGGCATAACTCTGCTTAGAACATGGGCAGGTGGGCAGCAGAGATCTGATAAGAGTTCAGGTTGGTGAAGTCTCCCAGAAACTCAGGGCACTATACCTGGTCTTCTCTGCCAGGATGAGAGAAGCCTACCATCCTGAGTGTGGGCTGAGGCTCTGGGAGCCTGGGCTGGTCTTGGATGTGAGGCAGGACTAGATTCCAGGCTGCAGAGCATGGAGGGTGATCTGAGAGCTCCCAGGAAAGCAGCGAAAGTGACAAGCCAGCAGACAGTACAACTGAGACAGTGCTCCAAAGGGGCTGCACAGAGCTCAAATCCAGGTATGAGGCCTGTGACAGCACGGGGTCTGCAAACCATAGAAAATGAAGCTGAGCAACTTAAGCAAAAAAAAAAAAAAAAAAAGTACCAGATTGGAAGAAAAATGAGTCAGTCAGAATCCCAGTAAGAACTGAAGAGCCAGGTGTGGGAAAGACAGGAGCCACAAGATTGCTGAACTCTGAGAAGCCTCTTTTAGGGCTCTGTCTTTGAAATGTTCCAGCTGCCTCTGCCTTTAGCTCTTTGTGACCAGCCCGGGATTCTCAGGAGAGTCTGAATGGGCGCGTGAGGCACATGCCCACTGGGATTCACAGAGCCATTTGGGAAAAGGAAAGTGCGATGCGGTTCCCAGAGGAACAGAGAAGAGGGGGTTCTGTGTAAGACAAAACAAGAGATCTCCACATCAGGGCAGCTGAGTGGCACTCAGGGGTGTGAGAGCTTGATTGGAAAGTAGAGAGTTCAAGGTGGAGAGACCCAAGGCAAGGGCTGTTCTGCAGCCCCAGCCAGGCACGAGGATGAGGGGAGCTGCCCACACACATGGAGCAGCCATCAAGTCAGACACATGGCCTGTAAGAAGACGGCAGCCCCTTCCCTCCTTGGTTGAGTCTCAAAGCATGTGGTGACGATACAGAAAATCTGTACCCCAGATTCTTGGCAGAAAGTGACTATAACTGCTCACTTCTTATCAAGAGCTCAATTGTAACAAAAAGAACTTTTTTTTAGGAAGGGCCTGAAGACCAGGAATGCATCCATTTGATATTTTGAATGTTATTCTTGTATTATGTCAGACCATCTGGGAAAGCTACATACCTGTGATGGTTTTCCTTTTTTTTTGTACTTTACTTTTCATTGTAGTTTGCCAATTTTATTAAGTGTACTTTGATGATATGCCATCAGCCTACATATTAGGATATTATAAGAAACGCTCTCATTAGTGTGGCAGGGATTGGGAGGGAATGATGGTGAGGGCTTTGGTCACTAGGTCAGTCAGCACAGCCTTTAATTAATCACAAGGGAAACTTTCTTTCAATTTTTAGTATTAGTAAAAGTTATGATCCTCCTATACAAATGGTTTATTTTGTCCTAGTTATACTTTATCCTCTTATACAGGTTTTGGAAAAACTCCCCAGTTCTTGGAGTGTTTCAGGATTTAAATAGATAAGAATATAGACAAAATTATTTTTTCAACCTTTTCAGGTCAGATAATTGTTATTATGTTAACTATTTTGAAGGGAAAAAATTGGAAGCTATCCAATTAATTATGAAACTAGGAAACCGTGATATAAAAAACTTCACAGCAATAATACAAAAAGAGCAAAAACTACAGACCAATCTCAATCATGAATATAGACACAAAATTCCTAAATAAATTGCCAGCAAACTGAGTTTGGCACAGTGAAAAAAAAGAGGGGAAGCAAGCCATGACATCATAGGTTTTACCAAGATGAAAGTACAGTCCAGTATTGAGAAATGTGTTAATGATAATCATATGGTCACATAAGAAAATCCTATGATTGTATCTCAATATATGTTGAAATGTTAATCCTTAAAGTTTCACACTCACTCTTGACTCATTAGTAACCTAAGTATAGAGAAATACGTCCTCAAAAATATATTTATATCAAACTGACAGCCATATTATTATTGGGGAAATACTGGGGGCCTTCCTGTTAAAATCATGAATGAAATAAAGAAGCCCATTATCATCATTATTTATCTTGGTTTTACAAGCACTGTTCATGGAATAAAAATATGGACTGAAGATTTGAGACGTAACCATGTGAAAAAAGAAGAAACTATCATTATATACACAGATGTTAAGACTATACATGTATAAACATCAAGAAAAAATTTCAGTAAAATGGATGAATATAGATAAAAATCCAAAAGTCCATAGTTACTCTATATATTGGCAATAACTATTATAAAGTATAATGGAAAAAGATCCTATTCACAAAAGCAACAGAAAACGTAAAACACTCAAGAGTAAACTTAGCAAGAAAATCGTGGAAACTACATGAATAGAATCACAAAGTTTTACTAAAATACTTAAAAGAAAAATTGAATATATGGAGACACATATTCTTGAATGGAAAATCTGAATATTGTAAAGATGACTGTTCTTCCAAAAATCATTATATAGATTTAATAAAATACAAAATCCTTAAGGAATTTAGAAAACGTTATCAAAACAATTGTAAGTGTACCCAGACAAATAAAATAGGTAAGAATTGCTTAGACATTTTTGGTAAACGAACAATACTGAGCACCCATTCCCCACACATAATAACTGAGTACAGTGACTCAGTTTGGCACTGGCATAGAATAATTTGGAAAGCTGATGAAGTGTAACAAATGGCCAAAACAGACCCTATCATATAAGTGTTTTAAATAAATCACAAATAATACTACTACCAATTCAATGAGTGCTTCCTAAGCCTGCTGTGGAGATTTGATTAAATAACAAGGGAATTTTTTTTAAGTTAAAAACAACACAAATAGCATGAGAAAGAAAATTGGTAAATACTTGCAACAAATATGAAAAAGATCAATAGCCTTGATAGCCTTAAGGCACAAAACACTCATACAAATTATTAAGGAAAAAAATAAGGAGGGCGGGGGATGAGTGCAATAGGTGAGGGAGATTAAGAGGTCCAAATCCAGTTATAAAATAAATGTCATGGGGATGTAGTGTACAGCAGAGGGAACATAATAATATTGTAATAACTTTGTATGGTGACAGATGGCAACTAGACTTATCATGATGATCATTTTGTAATGTATAAAAATATTGAATCACTGTTGTACGGCTGAAACTAATATCATATCGTAATCCAATTATACTTCATTTTTAAAAAATAAATAAGGCCTTAAATGGAAAAAGGAAATAAACTGGAAATCGCCAGGGAGGACCTTCCAATGGTTAAAGAACAAATACTCAATTTCACTAGTATTACTGAATAAAATACAGTTTAAAGCAACAATATATTTTTCATCATAAAAAAATTTTATATAAAAATTATTTATTAACTACCTTAGATCACACCTATGTTAAGAATTTAAAGCAGTTAAAAAATATAATGATATAAAAATTATTTTTAAGGTAAGAAAATCAAATCAAAGCCAAAATAAGGTCAAACAATAAGCCTTCTGTGATACTGGAAAATGAGCCACAGCCTGACCTCTGAAATCCCTGGCGGCCAAATACAGAAGGCAACACAGGGAATTGTAGGGCTCCATTTGATTACAGACACCAGTTATTTACTAGGGACACAGTTTTCCTTAGCAATCAAATCTGGGAGCAGTTTCTCCCCTATGTTTTTCTAAAGGGTCGGTAAGTGACAGACCATGTCTTCAACAGCACCTGTACAAAGAGAATTGTGTATGGTTTTTTCTCACAGCACAACTTGATGTGAATCTCAATTTGGTTATTTTTTAAAAGGGAGAGGAGCATATGAAAATGAGACACAGAACACTGGTTATAGAAACGTCCTTTCTGATGGCGGTTTAAATTGGTGCTGCTATTTGAGGGTTTAAGGAAACAATTTTCAGTACATGCCAAGAGCTGTAAAATCATCCCTGCTATTTGATGCAGTAATCCCCTTTCAGACTTTAACCTAAGGTGGAACCCTAAAAACAGAAAACCTTACCCGCAAAGTTGTTCAATGCAATATTATTTACAATGACACAAAACTGTAAACAGCCTAAATATCTTACAATAGAAGACTGGCTTAGCATGCTATGGTGTACCTGTGTACACCATACAAATGTTTCCAAACTATCATGTAACCATTCAAATGATACTAAGTGAACAGTTTCTAACAACATAGGGAAATCTTTAAATTATATTGAGTATAAAATTGTATATGCAGTATGATCTCAACTACATATACTATATGTCTAACAGAATTACATGAAGGAAATGTTCATTATTTTATATTTTTCCATACTTGTCATAAAAATAAGAAATACTTATTTTTAAGAAAAAATAAATTTTAAAGTTCATAGAAGACAGGCAGCTTATTAAATAGATGTAATGACCGTGCTTAGTGTACCCCCCTCTATGCCTTTTAATCTCCATGCCTCTGAGCTGAGTCAAGTGTTTTATCATGTCTTTGATTTTCGAGATTTCTGGTTTGCTGTCTTCTGACAGATATTCAGTCCACTGGCCTGGATGCAGAACACCTAAACGTTTTACTTTAAAAAAGTATATCCCAGTTCATATTGTTAGTCACAGGTTACTGTCGTATAATATATTCTAAGAATTTTATTAAGACAGAGATAGTATTATATTTCAAAAACCATAAATATATCCATTTCCTGAGGCTACATACACTGAAGATTCAGATCAGTATTTTGTTCCTCCTTAAAATCTTGTTTTTATATTATAAACAATAATTCTGAGGGACCAAAACATTCAGAGAATTTTTTTCTAGTGAAGTTTAAAGTTTGACATTAAGTAAGACCTATAAACAACATCAAAACCAACCTTTCGCATGTCAAAGACAGCAATAAATTACAAGGTTTGTTTTCCTTTTAAAGTTTCCTTTAGATATCATACTTATGAGAAAAGGAAGAGGTGAAGATAGTTTTCCGTGTTGTTCCTTCGATTTTTCATAAGTACATTATTCTTAGAATTTTGTTGTGTTTGATCTTAAAATCACTTTGACAAAATTCTAACAGTGAATAGAGCTTTTTTTTTTTTTTTTTTTTTTGGTACGCGGGCCTCTCACCGTTGTGGCCTCTCCCGTTGCGGAGCACAGACTCCGGACGCGCAGGCTCAGCGTCCATGGCTCACGGGTCCAGCCGCTCCGTGGCATGTGGGATCTTCCCATACCGGGGCACCAACCTGCGTCCCCTGCATCGGCAGGCGGACTCTCAACCACTGCGCCACCAGGGAAGCCCCATGAATACAGCATTCTGATGTTCTCAGAACATTGATATTTAAAGGAGGAAAGGTTTGGGAAAGGTTGATCTCAACCTTCTAACCATCTCCATCTAGTTCCTGCCAAGGAACAAACTGGGTTTCTATTATGAGGGGTTATAGCCGAAGGAGGGAAACTATGAGGCCTTCCTTGAGATCTGAATTGTAAACTCCTTGTAGGCAGGAACAATTTCTTTCTGATTTGCTCTGAGTAGGACCTAGTGAAATACCCCCCAAGAGAGGAGTGTTTAATAAATGCTTTGGGGGATGATAATGGAGAAAGTGACATGCCACTTGCAAAACTAAAACAGAGATCCAAGCCAGGGGACTCACCCCAAGTAGAAACAGTTACTTACATAATAGGTGCAATGGACATATTGTTGATTTTTTGTGTTGTTTTGTTTTTGCTAAGGTCACACTTCGAGGATGGCTCCTGCACCCTGGGAGGAGCCCTGTTGAAGGCAGTATCCCACCTCCTCCCACATCCAGGGCCTGAGCTCCATGGTGTCTCTGACGAAGGCCCTTACCTTGAGATTTATGGTCTGCTTTCTCTTCCAGTCCTTTCTCAGATTTCTATTCCACGTTCTCCTCCCCTGTCCTGAAGTCTAGTGTTAGCTTTAATCTCCCCTCCACATGGTGCAGTGGTTAGGGTTTATCATGCAACATGCAAAATATTGATACTAGCGTAGAGTGGGAGTGTATGTAGTCATATTTATGCTGCAACACTCTTCACACTATTCTGTCATTTCCCTTCCTTATCATCTCACTCCTTTGTCACTATTCACTTTATTCCTTTTCTATTGTTTATGTATGTTTTGATTAAGAACACTTAGAAGCATTCAGGGTTAAATCTGCCTTTCTGAATCACTCTCAGGATATCACATATAACTGTTTAAAAATTGTTTATATCTCTTCAAATGTGTTCTAGAAACACTCAGAGTAAAAAAAAAAAAAAAAACAAAGAATACATCCTTTAAGAATTAAATGCAAATCTCTGGCAGAGGCAAGGTTACAAAATTGCAGTGTTGAATAAAATTGTTTGTTATTTAAAAAAATTGTCCATCCCTATATCTCTCAGAGTTCTTAGTTGTAAACAAAAGAGTATGAGACAATTCAATCAGAAAAGGAATCTATTAAAGGAGATTAGGTAGCTCACAGTATGTCTGAGAGAACCACCAAAGGATCAGGTGTACAGTCTACACACTGAGAGTTAATGTCCCAACCGCACTAAAAGATGCTCCAGTGACAATTTCATGGCCACCAACATGGGGCACTGATACCATAATGCCACCACTGATGGATGGTCAGAACCTTCACCACCGCCTTTGCCTGGAAATGGCTATCCTAGTGTCTGCTCTCCCACGTTCTTTTCTTCTGAATCGAAGCCTTTCATAAGGATATCCTGGGATTGGCAGAACCTGGGACACATACCTGTGCCTTTGCTGCAAGGGAAGCTGGGAAAGAATTTCTAGCTTCTCCCTGGGGGTGGGGGGAGCGGCGGGGTGGCGGGCAGGAACACAAAATATAAAGAATCTCACAAAGACAAAGGCAACAGAGCAAGACAATTCAATAGGGGTAAAGTATTCATCAGCTCCAGGAAGGACAGGAGTCCTGTGGAGGGACAGTCACTTTCTGATTAGATATAGGCAATCGCATTTGATGATGCATGGACTAGTTTTATCATCCAGTGTAAAGCAGGTGATTCTAATGAGCTGGGAGAGGTGTTCAGAGTTAAGGAAACTACATGGTGTGAAGGAAGCACTCACCTTGTTGGGAGAAGTGGGATGTGACTCTCACCTTTCTCCCAGCGTGTAAATGTGAATGCCTGCTTCATGGTTAGAAAAGTGCACGCAATTCAAAGGAGACACTGCTTTGTTCTCTGTACCTCTGTAAAAGCTTATTTGGGCTTAATTAAAAGCAACTCCAATGACTTGGCTGACTGCCAGGGTAAGAAATGTAATATTACTTTTGTTACTTTCATCTTCAAATTGACAAGCATGTGACATGGTTCTCAATAAAGAGCCTTTCATCCTTCTCAGGAATTTTTGCCAAGTCACTGTAAAGCAGTAATAGAAATTGAACACAGGAAAATTACATAGTTGTTTTTTTTTTCAGGTACATAAAACCCCTGAAGCCCAAACTCACATAACCACTGATCCAACCCCTCCCTCCTTCCCCCTCTTTCGTACTCTAAAAATTGCATCAAATAAAAAACTTGCCCGGTTTTTGTTAGACAAAGATGACAGCAGGTTTTATAAATATTTTAGGGGCCATTAAGTTACTTGCCTCAGGGATAAAGACAACTCAGGAACATTTGAACTATTTCAGTTCAACATTCTTTCCTGGTTTCATATACTAAGAATGTATAAAAAATGAACCAAAATATATACAACTCCTTGTAAAGAAAATATTGTTTTTGTTTTGCATTTGACATGGATATCATTCTGTAGATTACTTGACCCTTTTTTGCAATTCTCTTGATGTATATTTATATCACAATGTCCATTTTAGAAAGTTTCAAGTGAATGAATACAGTAGCATAAAGTTTAGGGGCAGGTTTCCATGCCTCTGTGTACCCTATAAAATCATGCATGTGGCAGGGCCTCAATACATATTAGCTGATGAATATAATGGTGACTGATTCTCTATCCCAAAGATAAGAGTACAAAGGGAGAAGTAAGGTCTATTATTACATTAAGATATAACTCTTACCCAGAATACAATTTGGGGTGGAGGGAGGGTAGTGTTTCATCTCTTTCTTTCTGACATGGCTATTCTTGGAACCAAGCTAAGTTCCTTGCTGGAGTAAAGATGACAAATCTAGGCTTTGAGAAATTATTAGAAAATAATATGGGAAATAATTTTAGTTATTTGTTCTGGTAACAAAAATAATAGAAAACACTTACATAACCCAACATTCCATTCTTTATCATAAGTCAGAATATTTGTGATCAGTTACAGAATTTTGAAAATGATTTAATACATTTATACTAAGGCATTCCAAACATGAATAAGGTCATGGCAGAGTATTATAAAAGAATATTATGATAGAGTTTTCTAAAATCTACATGTACTTATCTTAGTGTTCTGAAGTGATCTTGAAGCACTCTTTTTTATATTTTAAACTGTGATTAGATTTGCTTTGTAATACTAATATCAAATTTCAACTTCTAGTCACCTTTAGATGACTTCATCATCTAGATGAACTCATCATCTAGATGATTTCAACTTCAAATCATCTTCCAATTTATTCTGTTCAAATTTAATTTCATAATAAAAAAACAGAATGTTCAGTGCTTGTTGGAATATTCTCCTTCAGCTCTTAGGAAGTTCACAGTCTGTGTCTGTATTCTAATAAGCACTTAAAAGTATGTCTTTATCAATATTTATTTCTCTTTCCTCTAAGCTGTTGCTCCATAGACATGAGAATTTAATTAGCCATGACAGTTGGAATAAATAAACCTGGTTTGGTTCTGGGCTGGCTTCAGGTGTGTGATTGGATTGGGCAGGAGATGATTAGGTTGGAGCTGTCCTGGCAGTAGATCACCCAAGTGTTGCAATGAGCTCAGGACTGATGGAGGGGATCTGGTATACCCCAGGATAGATCAAAGATCTGAAATGGGCTCCTCTTGGAACAGGGCATAATTCTCACCTCAGACTCAGAATACGTCTGGGTTATTCATGGTCACGTCAATGGAGGTAGTTCAGGGGAAGGGACAGTTTCAGAGCTCTCCTTAGTACCTTTCTTCTCACCATAGCTAATTTCCTGTCTGCATTTGCACTCCTGGCATTAAGCCAGACATAATGCCTGGCTCATAGTAGATTTATCCAATAAATAAATGCGAGCAAGATGAGAAATCAAATATGCTATAACAATACTTCTGTGTGGAACAAATTTTAACCAAACCTAAAATAAATATTCTCCCTAATAGAAAGATATAATCATTAAATAGTCCTTATAAAGTACATCTCTAAAGGATACAGCAAAAAGAAACAAAATGAATAATTCAGATCACTCATAAACATTAACCTTGTTTCAAGGAAAAATTTTTTTTGTTTGCCATAATTTTCCAGAATTACCATAAACCTTGATCAAAACTATTAGACCAATTAGTGAGACTTTAACTTAACCCAGAATAATGATAAAAGTAATTTCAGCCAGTCACATTGCTCTATACTTTTACTTTCATTATAGTCCCTGACACTCACAAAAACCCTAAGTGATAGGCACTGATATGCATTACAGGTGAGGAAACTGAGTCTCAGAGATTAAATAACTTGTCCCAGGTCACATGTCTAGTTAGCAGCAGAAGCAAAATTAAAACCTATTACATTTAACATATGAGTGAACGACTGCAGCTCTGGTTCACTATGAAGCTAATTTTATGTAAAAATTCCTTCCACCTTTTTTCTTCTCATTAATTATGATTAATAGTTTCCATCTCTATAGTATCTTAACTGGTAATATTGCATTTGATCCTCACCACATCCTATGAGGTTTGTAGGGAAGATAGTAGGACCTTCTTTTTATGGACGTGGGAAATTCAAGCTCAGAAGTTTTGACTTGCCCGAGTCACAAAGCTGGTATGGACTCAGAATCCAGTGATCTTTTCATAACACAAACCGCCTCATTGAAGCACACCTCAACATTAACAGAGAATGGGTATTAAAGAGGCACAACTGAATTACCTAAAAACAAAACAAACAAACAAAAACTGCGTATTTGACAAAACGATAGTTCCAGACCAGAACTAGTTATGGAAATCTATTTTTCTAGACTGTAAAAGACAAAGCCATTGTAAAATTATTTCCTGCAAAATGATTTTGGACAATGAAAATGTCACACTTGGTCTTTGACTGGTTCGGCACAGATGCAAACAGATCAACCTCACAGCATCACTCATTGATCAATTAACTTTCTCCCGGTCCATGACTGAAGACTGAATGTGACCTCCGAACCACAGAATCAAAATATCTGCTATTTGATCTGATGGCTGGTACATTCCAGACTAAAATATATTTCTCTTATTTCAGTTCCAGAGACTAGCATTGTATCACAGAGCTTGTGTCAATCGGGGAGTTTTGTTGAACAATGTGACATATATTCATGACCTCAAGTGTGGAACTGAAAAGACAAATGACACCTGAAACAAAAAAGGTCGTCTTTCTTCAGGCACAGATGCTTGTTATAAATTTTAGAATCCACAACAGTTATCTGAAATTCTTGAGTGTTCCACTTTTTTTGGCCCATACTGAAAAATTAGGAATTAAAATATCTTGTACAGTCTACAGCCTAGGCCAGCCTTATAAGTCAATGGAGTGTGATATGGAATATGTAGGAAGTCCTAAAATCTCTCCCCCATTGGTTAAAAACAATGCCTGAAATTCCACTCAAATGTTTTATTTTTCTGGAACTAAAATTTTAAAATTAGTATATTTTAATACATATGATTATAATAGTTCAGTATAGTATTAATATATACTATTATAATAGTATAGTTTATATTATGTATAATATATGATTTAATTTATAATAACATAAACTCTCCAAGAAAGGTTAATAAGCATTTTTACACTAGCCAGAATTTATTTTTTTTATTTTATTTTGAAGTAGTAGCTGCTTTAGAATTAGAGTCTGTTGGAAGAAAGAAGATTTCAAAGGGAGAGATTGTAGGGATTGAGTTTTAATAAGAACCTCTGGTTGGGACGCTACTTTGAGAGTCTGAGAAGTCAGCAGCATGATGAGCTGGACTAGTGCCCTGGAGGTGAGATGGGCTGACAAGGATGAAACACAATAGACATGCATTCTTCCTGGTCCCAGGTCCCAGATTCCTGGTAGCCGTTGCACTGGGGCTTCAGAATCTTTAGGAGATTTTGATGACACACAGAGCCCATCATTCCACTGAAGTCAGCCTAGAACCTTTTACAATTCAGTCACCAGGCTTTTATGTTTTTAAACTGCAGTACCATCTTCATTTACCTCCTAGTGATAGGCTGCCTTTGGTGAGGGCAACTCATATAACAAATGAGACAGGAGAATCTTACCTCTTGCTCACAATACCTGAATATGAATATGCTTAAAGCTTTCTCAAGCATAGTGATCTCAAAATCAAAAGGTACTTAATCAGTTATATAACTGCTATCAGAGTTAATGTTTTAGAAAATGCATTTTAAAAATTTCTCAGACTTGACTGGAAGAAAATAAAATGTCCAAGAAAATCAAGCACTAAAATGGTTGGGGTTTCCTTTTAGTTTTTAATACGGCCTCGAATGGCTTGAAGACTTGATCTTGCAGGCCAAGACGCTATCACAAGGGGAAACCTTGGTTGGGAGGAGACAAGAAAAAAAAAAGTTCCCACATTTTCTTTTCCTTACACGTTTACATTTTCAATGACCAAAAATTTTTTCAATATAAGAGGTAAACATCCTTATTACAGATCATTTGGATAATGTATATAAACATAGATAAACTGAAAGGAGGAAAACCTTATACCTAGTCCTACCACCCAGAAACAACTGTTTACTTTCTATTTTGATATATTTCATTTGTCTTTTTGTGTGATGCCCAGATATTTATAGATTTTTTAAACTTTGTTTTTAACGTGGTATTTACATAATTACAATCATCTTGTATTTTATAACCTGCTTCCCTCACTTAACATTATTGCAGAACTCCTTTCCATTATATTACAAATTATGTAAACATTATTTTTCATCACTGTGCTGAACAAAATACATAATCAGTCTGCTAATTTGGGGTGATTTTAAATGTTTCACTGTCTAAATAATGTTGTGATGGATATCTTTGTTGACTAAGCTTTACTAGATGTTTGAACACTTAAAGTGAATTTCCACAGTGGGGTTATTGGATCTAAAGGCATAATCACCTATATGACACATATTGCCAAATTAAATCCTAAAGGATTGTACCAGTTTAGTCTCTGATTGACACCTTTACATCCTCCATCTTCAACAGCTCTGGGTATTATCATTTAAACACTTGCTGCTTTGATAAAGAGAAGTGTTATTTTGTTGTTTTTATTGGCATTTTTTAATTAGTACTGCAGTTAAATATTTTTTGGTATGTTATATGGTATTTTCTATGAATTTCAGCACTTATATGGTATTTTCTATGAATTTCTTACTCCAGTAGTAAAAGTCTACATGTTTTCTTAATGATTTGTGAGAATATTTCATAAAGATAACTTTTTTTGTTACATTTATTATAAATTTCTATTGTTTATCTTTGTGCTGATTGTGCTTTTAATTTAAAAAACTACAAACATTTTAAATTTGCATGTGGTCATATGTATTTATACTTTGAGATCCAGCTTGCATATTATTTTTTTTTAATCAAGACAAGGAGCAAGGAAGTTTAGATGCTTTCCTCCCTGTGGCTTTCCCTTAAAGAAGTAACATCTAAATTTGATGAGCGGGAAGAAAAATACATATTTCCAAATTTAAGGTTCATCTTGGTTTTACTCTATTACTTGGTACAATTCTGAATTGTTATGGATCACTTTCTTTTGATGCTCTAATTCCAGTGTATACAGATAAAAAACCATCAATGAGAATAGCGGCTTATAAACATATTTTTAAGCCAGAGTTTTAAATGCTCTAGAGGATTTTGATCAGGAATTGGTGAAGGAATACTAAGTGATAAATCCTTTACAGGAAAAAAAAAAAAAAGGAATAAAGCAATGGGTGATTGGCTAATGAACAAATGAGTGAAGGAACACTGCCTTATCTATGCAGATTTTAACATTCTCCAGACCTGGGTGAACTCCATTTTTGCCTCGGACTCATCTCCTCTGGTCAGGATCCCCAAAGCTCTGACAATGGGGATCCCCTACAGACAATCCCCAGGACTTTTTTGCACATTCATTCTCCTGCTTGCCGGTGACATCTTTCTGCTGGTCTTGTATACTCCTCCTCTCTAACCTCTCTACCGCCAAAGGTCCATGTGTTCTATCATGGAAGAAAAGGAACATCACGGTCCTTGCCCTGTGTTGAGACCATCTAAATAATACCATTTAACGGCATCTCTTCAACCCTAAACATTTTAATGAATACTAATTGAATAAGCTGGGCAGCGTTAAACCAATATCTACAATGTGAGAGATGGTACTAATAACAAGAGCAAACACTGATTGAGTGCTTACTATATATCAAGAATTATTTCAAGTGCCTTACATATATCAATCCCTATGATGATTCAATGAAGTAGGTACCATTATTGGCCACAGTTTACTGATAAGGAAATCAAAGCACAGAGAGGCTGGATAAATGGCCCCAAATCAGACAGTCAATAATTGATGGAACCAGGCAGGATTCATCCTGAGCTGTCTGGCTCCTGAATTTCTGCTCTTTAGGGTTATGATGTACTATTTGCCTAAGAATTGTGCTCTGCCTTGAGTAGAAAAAATAATACCACTAAATCCATGTGACATAACTACCAAAGCCTTTGTTACAAAATAAACATGAGAATTAAGCAAAATAAATGTACAGGGAAAGCTGCTACTTACTGAAACACCAGCTTCCTCTGCTGCTCCTGGGAAAGTATTTAATGCAGAAAAAAAACCCAAAACAGAAAACAAAAACAAAACTCCACCTAAACCAATAACCAGAAAACAAAAAATAAAAGAATTTGTTTCCTCCTGTTCCTATTGACTTTCAACC
The DNA here is from genome assembly GCF_002837175.3 of Physeter macrocephalus. NCBI lineage: Eukaryota > Metazoa > Chordata > Mammalia > Artiodactyla > Physeteridae > Physeter > Physeter macrocephalus. The sequence continues at coordinate 77,093,621 of NC_041221.1, read as the reverse complement.
CAAAGGAATATTATTTGTGTAATTACTACAAATTAAATAGAATCCTAGCACCTTAGAACTGGGATCATCTAGTCTTCCCTGCCTCCAACCCACTGTAAGAATTCCTTTGTCAGTAGCCCTGCCAACCATCATTCAGCCCTTGATGGAACACCCACACTGACAGAAGCTCATTAATAGGAAGATGGCCTCTTTGGTGGGTAGTTCTCTTACCTAAAGATAAAATGTGACTATTTGTAAAGTTCATGCATGCATTCATCAGATGTTTGCTGAACCCCTCTGCATGTCAGCCTTCACCATGAAACAGGCTCTGGGAAGTCTCTGGGGACTAAAATATACATGTTGTTTTCAAGGAGCTTACTCTCTAGTATAATATTTTTTAAAAACATTTTTTGGAGTATAGTTGATTTACAATGTTGTGTTAGTTTCAGGTGTACAGCAAAGTGAATCAGTTATACATATACTACATATATCTACACTTTTTTTTTAAGATTCTTTTCCCATATAGGCCATTACAGAGTACTGAGGAGAGTTCCCTGTGCTATACAGCAGGTTCCTCTTAGTTATCTATTTTATATATAGTAATGTGTATATGTCATTCCCAATCTCCTAATTTATTCCCCCCTTATCCTCTGGTAACCATAAGTTTGTTTTCTACATCTGTGACTCTACTTCTGTTTTATAAATAAGTTCATTTGTACCCCCTTTTTTAGATTCCACATACAAGTGATATCAAATAAAGCAACCGACAAGGGATTAATCTCCAAAATATACAAACAGCTCATGAAGCTCAATATCAAAAAAACAAACAACCCGATCAAAAAATGGGCAGAAGACCTAAGTAGACATTTCTCCAAAGAAGATATACAGATCTCCAA
>NC_041221.1:77090464-77092646 GCF_002837175.3 Physeter macrocephalus | reverse complement strand
AAAAAATCTACAAACTATAAATGCTGGAGAGCATATGGAGAAAAGGGAACCCTCCTACACTGTTGGTGGGAATGTAAGTTGGTACAGCCACTATGGAGAACTGTATTGAGGTTCCTCACAAAACTAAAAATAGAGCTACCATATGACCCAGCAATCCCATTCCTGGGCATATACCTGGAGGAAACCATAATTCAAAAAGATACATGCACCCCAGTGTTCATTGCAGCACTATTTACAATAACCAGGACATCGAAGGAACCTAAATGTCCATCAACAGAAGAATGGATAAAGCAGATGTGGTACATATATACAATGGAATATTACTCAGCCATAAAAAAGAACAAAATAATGCCATTTGCAGCAACATGGATGAACCTAAAGATTGTCATACTGAGTGAAGTAAGTCAGACACAAAAGACAAATATCATATGATATCTAGTACAATATTTTTTAAGTCAGACTTTTGCTTGTAATGATAGTGTATCCATTAATATCATAATGATTGTTCTTATCAATCACATACAAGTGTGTATCCATTAATATCATAATGATTGTTCTTATCAATCACATACAAGTGTGTATCCATTAATATCATAATGATTGTTCTTATCAATCACATACAAGTGTGTATCCATTAATATCATAATGATTGTTCTTATCAATCACATACAAGTGTGTATCCATTAATATCATAATGATTGTTCTTATCAATCACATACAAGTGTGTATCCATTAATATCATAATGATTGTTCTTATCAATCACATACAAGTGTGTATCCATTAATATCATAATGATTGTTCTTATCAATCACATACAAGTGTGTATCCATTAATATCATAATGATTGTTCTTATCAATCACATACAAGTTTCACAAATTGTTTTTAAAGCAATCAGCAAAGTGCTTTCACCCCATGTTGGAATAACCCAAATGCAATCAATAACAGAATGAATAGATACAAGGTGGTCTAATCACTCTATGGATGCTCTAGGGAATACTGCACAACCTGAGAATGCACAAGGTACAACCACGGGCAACTGCATGGATTCATCGCACAGATGTAATGTTGAGCAAAAGAAGCCCAACAAGAAAGAGTACATACCACATGATTCCATTTATACTTAAACAATGTTCAAATCAGGTAAAACACATCACAATTATTAGAAATCAGACTGTGGTTACCCTTGGGATTACCACTGTCCCTTTGGGGATAGTGACCAGGAGAGACATGAGAGGGCTTCGAGGGTGTGGGAAAGTTCTGTTTCTTAATCTGGATGCTGGTTACTCACATGTGCTCACTTTATGAAAATGTATCAATCTGTACATTCTAGATTTTTATAGTTCTCTGTACGTACATTACACTTAAATCAAAAGTACACAAAAAGAAAGCCATAATTAGAAACATTAGATAAAAAGTCCATCAGGCTTAAGAAGAACATAGGTCAGAAAATGGAAAAAAACCAATCTACATTTTTCAGTGGAATGCATATAAGCTCTCAGTTCAGAAGACGGATTGGGAGAGAGCCAAGGCATTACCATAAATATAGTCTTGGAAAAAATATAGCCCCAATTTCTGTAATGGGAAAAGTCACCAGCCAAGCTCTGCCACATAAAATGAATGAACAAGGGTGGTCACATTCAGATCTTCCCTAAGATCTGAGAAGTTATGCTGCCCAGAGGCCATCTGAGAGCACAGTGGGGAGGGGAGGCTTGGGTCCAGGCCACCCCCTCCTCAGGGGAGGTCTTTCTGGCTCAGAGCCACAGGCTTTTTTATTTTAAAAATGCTGACTAGGCAGCTCCATTCCTTATTATGAAAGCACTGCTTTATGTTCTTTGCATTTTATTTGAATGCTCTGTGCTACAGAGGGCACATAGACTTTTAGAAACTAAGTTACTTAGTAGAGAAACCTTTATGGCTTTATATTCTAGATAGCAAACCTTCCTACAATCATGTGGACTTGAGCTGAATGGTCAATGTTTTGAAATAGATATAGAATCATGTACTCAGAGTTCCCTCTCAGTAGAGAAACCTTTTATGGCTTTATATTGTAGATAGCAAACCTTCCTACAATCATGTGGACTTGAGCTGAATGGTCAATGTTTTGAAATAGATATAGAATCATGTACTCAGAGTTCCCTCAATGATCATCTCTCCTCTCCTCTTTTCTGCTGATTTTTTTT
>NC_041221.1:77086535-77089802 GCF_002837175.3 Physeter macrocephalus | reverse complement strand
GAATGGATAAAGCAGATGTGGTACATATATACAATGGAATATTACTCAGCCATAAAAAAGAACAAAATAATGCCATTTGCAGCAACATGGATGAACCTAAAGATTGTCATACTGAGTGAAGTAAGTCAGACACAAAAGACAAATATCATATGATATCTAGTACAATATTTTTTAAGTCAGACTTTTGCTTGTAATGATAGTGTATCCATTAATATCATAATGATTGTTCTTATCAATCACATACAAGTGTGTATCCATTAATATCATAATGATTGTTCTTATCAATCACATACAAGTTTCACAAATTGTTTTTAAAGCAATCAGCAAAGTGCTTTCACCCCATGTTGGAATAACCCAAATGCAATCAATAACAGAATGAATAGATACAAGGTGGTCTAATCACTCTATGGATGCTCTAGGGAATACTGCACAACCTGAGAATGCACAAGGTACAACCACGGGCAACTGCATGGATTCATCGCACAGATGTAATGTTGAGCAAAAGAAGCCCAACAAGAAAGAGTACATACCACATGATTCCATTTATACTTAAACAATGTTCAAATCAGGTAAAACACATCACAATTATTAGAAATCAGACTGTGGTTACCCTTGGGATTACCACTGTCCCTTTGGGGATAGTGACCAGGAGAGACATGAGAGGGCTTCGAGGGTGTGGGAAAGTTCTGTTTCTTAATCTGGATGCTGGTTACTCACATGTGCTCACTTTATGAAAATGTATCAATCTGTACATTCTAGATTTTTATAGTTCTCTGTACGTACATTACACTTAAATCAAAAGTACACAAAAAGAAAGCCATAATTAGAAACATTAGATAAAAAGTCCATCAGGCTTAAGAAGAACATAGGTCAGAAAATGGAAAAAAACCAATCTACATTTTTCAGTGGAATGCATATAAGCTCTCAGTTCAGAAGACGGATTGGGAGAGAGCCAAGGCATTACCATAAATATAGTCTTGGAAAAAATATAGCCCCAATTTCTGTAATGGGAAAAGTCACCAGCCAAGCTCTGCCACATAAAATGAATGAACAAGGGTGGTCACATTCAGATCTTCCCTAAGATCTGAGAAGTTATGCTGCCCAGAGGCCATCTGAGAGCACAGTGGGGAGGGGAGGCTTGGGTCCAGGCCACCCCCTCCTCAGGGGAGGTCTTTCTGGCTCAGAGCCACAGGCTTTTTTATTTTAAAAATGCTGACTAGGCAGCTCCATTCCTTATTATGAAAGCACTGCTTTATGTTCTTTGCATTTTATTTGAATGCTCTGTGCTACAGAGGGCACATAGACTTTTAGAAACTAAGTTACTTAGTAGAGAAACCTTTATGGCTTTATATTCTAGATAGCAAACCTTCCTACAATCATGTGGACTTGAGCTGAATGGTCAATGTTTTGAAATAGATATAGAATCATGTACTCAGAGTTCCCTCAATGATCATCTCTCCTCTCCTCTTTTCTGCTGATTTTTTTTTGAGTATCAACTATGTGTTAGGCTTTATTATCCTCACAGTTACACTATTATTTAATGATCATTATCATTTTACAGGAAAGTGAGGCACAGAGAGATTAAGTAAATTGCCAAAAGTCACAAAGCAAGAATAGAATAGAAGTCAGGATTCAAACTTCTGCCTTACAAATTCAATTCAATTCAATTCGGTTTAACAAATATTTATGAGCTGGCCTTTCTGTGGGATATACAGAGATAAGTAGGCACTGTTTCTGCTATCCAGGGGCCTGGTCGCCTTGATGCACTTACTCAGCCTCAGACGTGCCTGACCATCGTAAATGTCAACGTGGATACAAAGGAGGGACTGGGCAAAGCAAGCTGCCAGGGCCTCCACCCAGGGGAGATGAATAGAACGGAATCTTGAAGGATAAATAGAAACTTGCCTTGTTGGAGAAGCAGAGGAGGACATTTTTAGTCAGCACTTCCCCAAGCACACATGGTGAAAGACTGGCTTTCTTTTTTTTTTTTTTTTTAACAACTTTGTTGGAGTATAACTGCTTTACAATGGTGTGTTAGTTTCTGCTGTATAACAAAGTGAATCAGCTATACATATACATATATCCCCATATCTCCTCCCTCTTGCGTCTCCCTCACACCCTCCCTATCCCACCCCTCTAGGTGGTCACAAAGCAGCGAGCTGATCTCCCTGCGGCCATGGCTCACGGGCCTAGCCACTCTGCAGCATGTGGGATCTTCTCTGACTGGGGCACGAACTCGTGTCCCCTGCATCGGCAGGCAGACTCTCAACCACTGGACCACCAGGGAAGCCCTGTGCCACATCTTCTTTATCCATTCATCTGTTGATGGACACTTAGGTTGCTTCAGTGTCCTGGCTATTGTAAATAGTGCTGCAATGAACATTGTGGTACATGACTCTTTTTGAATTATGGTTTTCTCAGGGTATATACCCAGTAGTGGGGTTGCTGGGTCATATGGTAGTTCTATTTTTAGTTTCTTAAGGAACCTCCATACTGTTCTCCATAGTGACTGTATCAATTTACATTCCCACCAACAGTGTAAGAGGGTTCCCTTTTCTCCACACCCTCTCCAGCATTTATTGTTTCTAGATTTTTTGATGATGGCCATTCTGACTGGTGTAAGGTGATACCTCATTGTAGTTTTGATTTGCATTTCTCTAATGATTAGTGATATTGAGCATCCTTTCATCTGTTTGTTGGCAATCTGTATATCTTCTTTGGAGAAATGTCTATTTAGATTTTCTGCCCATTTTTCGATTGGGTTGTTTGTTTTTTTGAAATTGAGCTTCATAAGCTGCTTGTATATTTTGGAGATTAATCCTTTGTCAGTTGCTTCATTTGCAAATATTTTCTCCCATTCTGAGGGTTGTCTTTTCATCTCGTTTATGGTTTCCTTTGCTGTGCAAAAGCTTTTAACTTTCATTAGGTTCCATTCATTTATTTTTGTTTTTATTTACATTTCTCTAGGAGGTGGGTCAAAAAGGATGTTGCTCTGATTTATGTCATAGAGTGTTCTGCCTATGTCTTCCTCTCAGAGCTTTATAGTGTGTAGCCTTACATTTAGGTATTTAATCCATTTTGAGTTTACTTTTGTTTATGGTATTAGGGAGTGTTCTAATTTCATTCTTTTACATGTAGCTGTCCAGTTTTCCCAGCACCAGATATTGAAGAGGCTGTCTTTTCTCCACTGTATATTCTTGACTCCTTTCTTAAAGATAAGGTGACCATATGTGTGTGGGTTTATCTCTGGGCTTTCTATCCTGTTCC
>NC_041221.1:77085304-77086341 GCF_002837175.3 Physeter macrocephalus | reverse complement strand
TTGCAAGGTAAAATGGGAGTGTTTCCTTAATTTCTCTTTCGATTTCTCATCATTAGTGTGTAGGAATGCAAGAGACTTCTGTACATTAATTTTGTATCCTGCTACTTTAGCAAATTCATTGATTAGCTCCAGTAGTTTCCTGGTAGCATCTTTAGGATTCTCTATGTATAGTATCATGTCATCTGCAAACAGTGACAGTTTTACTTCTTTTCCAATTTGGATTCTTTTATTTCTTTTTCTTCTCTAATTGCTGTGGCTAAAACTTCCAAAACTATTTTGAGTAATAACGGTGAGAGTGGGCAAACTCGTTTTGTTCCTGATCTTAGAGGAAATGGTTTCAGTTTTTCACCATTGAGAACAATGTTGGCTGTGGGTTTGCCATATATGGCCATAATTATCTTAGGAAAGATCCCTCTATGCCTATTTTCTGGAGGGTTTTTATCATAAATGGGTGTTCAATTTTGTCAAAACCTTCTTCTGCATCTATTGAGATGATCATATGATTTTTCTCCTTCAATCTGTTAATATGGTGTATCACATGGATTGATCTGCATATATTGAAGAATCCTTGCATTCCTGGGATAAATCCCGCTTGATGATGATGTATGATACTTTTAATGTGCTGTTGGATTCTGTTTGCTAGTATTTTGTTGAGGATTTTTGCACCTATGTTCATCAGTGATATTGGCTTGTAGTTTTCTTTTTTGTGTCATCTTTTTCTGGTTTTAGTATCAGGGTGATGGTGGCCTCATAGAATGAGTTTGGGAGTGTTCCTCCTTCTGCTATATTTTGGAAGAGTTTGAGAAGGATCAGTGTTACCTCTTCACCAAATGTTTGATAGAATTCAACTGTGAATCCATCTGGTCCTGGGCTTTTGTTTGTTGGAAGATTTTTAATCACAGTTTCAATTTCAGTGCTAGTGATTGTTCTGTTTATATATTCTATTTCTTCCTGGTTCAGTCTTGGAAGGTTGTGCTTTTCTAAGAATTTGTTCATTTCTTCCAGGTTGTCCATTTTATTGGCATAAAGTTGCTTGT
>NC_041221.1:77082365-77084733 GCF_002837175.3 Physeter macrocephalus | reverse complement strand
TTAGTATTTGCCTTATGTATTGAGGTGCTCCTATGTTGGGTGCATAAATATTTACAATTGTTATATCTTCTTGGATCGATCCCTTGATCATTATGTAGTGTCCTTCTTTGTCTCTTGTAGTAGTCTTTATTTTAAAGTCTATTTTGTCTGATATGAGAATTGCTACTCCAGCTTTCTTTTGATTTCCATTTGCATGGATTATCTTTTTCCATCCCCTCACTTGCAGTCCTTATGTGTCCCTAGGTCTGAAGTGGTCTCCTGTAGCCAGCATATATATGGGTCCTGTTTTTGTATCCATTCAGCCAGTCTATGTCTTTTGGTTGGAGCATTTAATCCATTTACATGTAAGGTAATTATAGGTATGTATGTTCCTATTACCATTTTTTTAATTGTTTTGGGTTTTTTATTGTCAGTCTTTTCCTTCTCTTGTGTTTCCTGCCTAGAGAAGTTCCTTTAGCATTTGTTGTAAAGCTGATTTGCTGGTGCTGAATTCTCTTAGCTTTTGCTTGATTGTGGGACTCCTATGATTCGAATGTTGGTGTGTTTAATGTTGTCCCAGATGTCTCTGAGACCGTCCTCAATTCTTTTCCTTCTTTTTTCTTTATTCTGCTCTGCAGTAGTTATTTCCACTATTTTATCTTCCAGGTCACTTATCCGTTCTTCTCCCTCAGTTATTCTGCTATTGATTCCTTCTAGAGAATTTTTAATTTCATTTATTGTGTTGTTCATCATTGTTTGTTTGCTCTTTAGTTCTTCTAGGTCTTTGTTCAATGTTTCTTGTATTTTCTCCATTCACTTTCCAAGATCTTGGATCATCTTTGCTTTCATTACTCTGAATTCTTTTTCAAGGACTGCCTATTTCCTCTTCATTTGTCTGGTCTGGTGGGTTTTTACTTTGCTTCTTCATCTGCTGCGTATTTCTCTGTCTTCTCATTTTGCTTAACTTACTGTGTTTGGGGTCTCCTTTTCACAGGCTTTAAATTCGTAGTTCCCATTGTTTTTGGTGTCTGCCCTCAGTGGGTAAGGTTGGTTCAGTGGGTTGTGTAGGCTTCCTGGTGGAGGGGACAGGTGCCTGTTTCCTGGTGGATGAAGCTGGATCTTGTCTTTCTGGTGGGCAGGACCCCATCTGGTGGTGTGTTTTGGGGTGTCTGTGAACTCATTATGATTTTAGGCAGCCTCTCTGCTAATGGGTGGGGTTGTGCTCCTATCTTGCTAGTGTTTTGTCATGGGGTGTCCAGCACTGCAGCTTGCTTGTCATTTAATGGAGCTGGGTCTTAGCGTTGAGACGGAGATCTCTGGGAGAGCTCTCGCCGTATGATATTACGTGGGGCCAGGAGGTTTCTGGTGGACCAGTGTCCTGAACTTGGCTCTCCCACCTCAGAGCCTCAGGCCTGACACCCAGCCAGAGCACCAAGACCCTGTCAGCCACATGGCTCGGAAGAATAGTGAGAAAAAAAAGAAAGAATAAAATAAAATATAGTTATTAAAATTAAAAACTTTAAAATTTTATTAAAATAAAAGAATAAAAAAATTAAAAAAAGAAGAGAGCAACCAAGCCAATAAACAAATCCACCAATGATAACAAGTGCTAAAAACTATACGAAGGTAAACATAAAATCAGAAACTAGTCAGTCGCATACAGCAAACTCCAAGTCTACATTTGCTCCCAAAGTCCACCACCTCAATTTTGGGATGATTTGTTGTCTATTCAGGTATTCCACAGATGCAGGGTACATCAAGTTGAGTGTGGAGATTTAATCCACTGCTCCTGAGGCTGCTGTGAGAGATCTCCCTTTCTCTTCTTTTTTCTCACAGCTCCCGGGGTTCAGCTTTGGATTTGGACCTGCCTCTGCATGTAGGTCGCCTGAGGGCGTCTGTTCTTCACTCAGACAGGACAGGGTTAAAGCAGCAGCTGATTAGTGGGATCTGGCTCACTCAGGCCAGGGGGTGGGAGGGGTACGGAATGCGGGGCGAGCCTGTGGCGGCAGAGGCTGGCGTGACGTTGCAACAGCCTGAGGTGCGCTGTGTGTTCTCCCGGGGAAGTTGTCCCTGGATCACGGGACCCTGGCAGTGGCGGGCTGCACAGGCTCCTGGGAGGGGAGGTGTGGATAGTGACCTGTGCTTCTACACAGGCTTCTTGGTGGCCTCAGACAGGACAGGGTTAAAGCAGCAGCTGATTAGTGGGATCTGGCTCACTCAGGCCAGGGGGTGGGAGGGGTAAGGAATGCGGGGCGAGCCTGTGGCGGCAGAGGCTGGCGTGACGTTGCAACAGGCTGAGGTGCGCTGTGTGTTCTCCCGGGGAAGTTGTCCCTGGATCACGGGACCCTGGCAGTGGCGGGCTGCACAGGCTCCTGGGAGGGGAGGTGTG
>NC_041221.1:77068742-77082271 GCF_002837175.3 Physeter macrocephalus | reverse complement strand
GGTGTGGATAGTGACCTGTGCTTGTACACAGGCTTCTTGGTGGCTGCAGCAGCAGGCTTAGTCTCTCATGCCCGTTTCTGGTGTCCCCACTGATAGCCGCAGCTCACCCCTCTCCACCAGTGAAGGGGCTTCCTAGTGTGTGGAAACCTTTCCTCCTTCACAGCTCCCTCCCCGAGGTGCCGGTCCCGTCCCTATTCTTTTGCCTCTGTTTTTTCTTTTTTCTTTTGCCCTACCCAGGTACGTGGGGAGTTTCTTGTCTTTTGGGAAGTCTGAGGTCTTCTGCCAGCATTCAGTAGGTGTTCTGTAGGAGTTGTTCCACATGTAGATGTATTTTTTATGTATTTGTGGGGAGGAAGGTGATCTCCATGTCTTAATCCTCTGCCATCTTGAAGTTCCTCTCTCTCCTGGCTTTCTTTTTTAAATTTCAAATCCACCATACATTGGTACTTTGTTGGCATGGCTTTCCCTTCAGAAACGCCTCCCTCGGCCTCAGCGGCCAGCCTGCACCTGGGCTTCCAGAGCCTCTCTGCTTATTTTTTAAGACCCAAATCAAATGCCACCTCCTCCCTGAAGCCTTCCACAAAGCCCCTTTAGAATTCCACAAAGCCCGTTCAGAATTCACTGTTTTCTCATTTCCTTCTAGTGAACTTTGCTTGTATCTTTATTTTAGCTTTTCTAAACTGAGATAACATGGCTATAGTGGCGTGTGGCCTTCAAATTATAAAGATCAAAGTTGCTTAATTTCTCTGAGCCCAAATTTTCTTTGTTTCCAGTTACAGGATTCGGTTATTTTGATGATTAGGAGCACCTATAACACACCTGGAATAGAGAAGCAATCAAAAGAAGACATGATTCTCCCTCACCCTGCTCTGTTTTTTTTCAGGTAACATGCATCACCTTCTAATAAAACTCTCACATATTAGGTTTATTATTTAGTATCTGTCACTCCCCACTAGAGCGTAAGCTCTACACACTTATTTGTTTTGTTCACAGATGAGTTCCAAATGCCTAGAACAGTGCCTGCAACATTGTAGGTGCTCCAAAAATATTTGGGATATGAAAGAATGAATTCCTTCTCACCCCTCCTGCTGTCCCACCAAGAAAGCCTGCTAGATTTATCAACATCACTAGCTTGAAGCTTTTTGAGGGCAGGAAGCCTCCTCAATGCAGCTTCTTTTAGGTCCCACACAGCATGGCCAGTGCCTTGCAAATAGGAGGCTATTGAGAAGTCAACAGCAGGTTACCTTGCTATTAACACTCATACGTAAAAGCAACATAAAATAGATTTAAACAATGAAGTTGAGAGCAACAAAACCTTGGCATTAGCAGCGTAAAAGAGCGTTAATACATTAGTCCAAAAGTAGCACCCTGGGGCACAGTGGATGAACGTATGTGTTGTTTGGCTTAAGATTGCAGTTAAGCCTCTCAATACATATCAGTATAGAAATGTGAGAGAAGAGGAAAGAAATCAGAGCCAAAAGAGAGAACTGGCTGGTGTTATTAAATGAAACTCTTTTTTCTACTTTTTAAAAAAAATTTTTTACTATAGAAGAAGGAATAGCCTGCATGTATATATAAAGAAATGAAACAAAATGTTTGGACAAAGCACTGGAAACAATAAAAATAAATAATTAAAGTGACTATACTCTGTGTTTTTTGGCTTACACTAAATGAGGATTTGTGGTGTAATAAATCTAATGCAGTTTCACTTAGAAAATGAAACATGCATTGGCTCATGTACAGGAGTGGTGTGGGGTTTGGGGATTGTTAGTAAGCAATAAGTATATTTTAAAAAATATTTATTTATTTATGTATTTATTTTGGCTGCGCCGGGTCTTAGTCGCGGCATGTGGGATCTTTAGCTGCGGCATGCAGACTCTTAGTTGTGGCATGCATGCGGAATCTAGTTCCCCGACCAGGGATCGAACCCAGGCCCCCTGCATTGGGAGCATGGAGTCTTACCCACTGGACCACCAGGGAAGTCCCAGCAATAAGTATATTTTGAGCTCTCATAAATTCTAGGAGAAGTAGAAGGTATAGTGGCTAATCACCTGGGCTTTGAAATCCTGTAGCCTGAACTTGAACTTGGGTTTCACTACTTGCTACCTGTGAGTGCCTTATGTCAACTTACCTAAGCTCCATGACAGCTGAATTTCTCTAGAGCAAGTGATGGGAGAGAAAAATGAAAGCTGCAGTCTTTTATGTCTTATTCTCAGAAGGTCATGCAGACCAATCCTAGTTCAAAAAGACTACACAAGAGTATGAATACCAGGAGCTGGGCATGACTGGGGACCATCATGAAAACTGCTTACCTCCAAGATGGGTAACAGCTGGGGTTCGACAGGCATCTCTGTCTCTCCAAATGGGATTTCCACGTAGCTAGCTTGGGCTTCCTTATCACATGGCCATCTCAAGGTGATCTGGTTTCTAACAAGGTAATCTGCCTTACCCAGAGTGAGCATTCTATGGCTAAATATGGACAACTTCCAGTCTTCCTAAGGCATGGGCTCAGAAATACTGGAAACTATATCTGTCTTCATCTTACTGTTCAAAGCAGTCAGAGTCTGCCCAGTTTCAAGGGTAGGAAAACCCTTCTGCAAGAAAGGATGTTGGATCAGAGAGGTCAATCACAGCTATTGTTGGAAACACAATCCTCCACGTGTGGTAAAGGAGAGTGGCACTGGTTCTTTGGAAGAGGTTAATACTAAGCTAGGTTTTGACACAAATTGAAACCTGGCATTGGAGAGAGGCGGTCCAATGCCAAAAGCTGTTCAGAGGCTGAACGTACTGTAGCTGTAATGACAGGAGCAGAGCCATGAGGCCGGAAAGTGTGAGTCACTTGTGAGGATGTATGGAAATTTACTTGGCAGAAACAGGAAAGTCACATCAGGGACAGACAAGAGATAGGGATGGAGACAACTTCCAAAGGCCCTGAATGATAAACTGAGAAGCCAGACTTAGAAGGCAACTGTATAGATTTTGTAGGAAATGGTGCCCTAGAAATACTTTTGTAGTAAGAACTTTGACATTTATGAAACACTTACGACGTGCCACATACTTGGCTAAGTATTTTACAAACACTGGTTCATCTAATTCTTATACTAAGCCTACAGGGTGAGTATATCTTCTTCATTTTTCAGATGAGGAAATTGAAGCTTAGGGAGTTTCAGTAACTTGCCAAAGTTTACAAAGCTAGTTAAGTGGCAGATCTGGGCTTCTAACCCAGGTCTCTTTGAAACCCCATCCTCTCAACAGACTTATTTGTTGTCATAAAGTCCCAAGAGAACGAAATCTTTCAGGTGTTATTAAGAAGAGGCACCTGAATGAGGCAGACCCAAGGGACTGCCTTGTAGCCAAGATGGTCATTACATCCAGAGTAACCAACCACATGAGCAGCACCATGGCCAGAACCAGGTGCAGCTGTGAGTAGGTGGGCTGCACTCCACACAAGGCATGGTTCATCACTCCAGGGTCACAAGGTGGGACGCTGGAGCCTGTGGAAACCTGGGCTGAGGGAGATGGTAGAGGTAGCCAGAGGAGCTGCCCTGGCTGCAAAGGCAGAGCAGAGGAAGTCTTCTACAATACGTTTGAGAGGAATTCCCATAGGGGAGGACCCTAGACCCTCCTCTATCTGTGAGTGTTGTTTCCTTCGACTAATGGTGCAGCTTTAGGAAGACCTTGTATAGAACAATGAGGTAGGACAAGATCCCCACCAGACAGCCAGATCAACTGCCTAGATATCTTGAGCTTGCTTTCAGGGTTTCCACAATCCTCTTATCTGGGTCCTTCTTTTCTTCCCCAGGGTGAATTCTACCAGTGCTCTGTGCACCGTTTGGACTGAGGGGTGACCCAGAAAGCTACAGTTTGTTTAGCTGGCTAAGAAGGCATAAAAGGAGCTTGAACATGCAGACTAGGATGTCCACACACATGTGAATAAACCCTTTGCAAGGAAGGATAAAGCTAGAGGTAGGAAGAGAAGGGGGTCTGACTGGGGACTTGGGCAAAACTCACAGAACTTGAGGTTCTAAAATTGAACCTGATTTTCCAGAACCTGGTCTGATATTCTGAAGGTATATTTATGAAGGTAGGAAGATGGAGTATATTATATCCATCTTTGGTTAGTTTATCTATAACTTTGCATTTTTGGATATACAGAATATAGGACTCTATTTGTCTTCTCACCCAAGCCCCAGAGGAATGGGCCTGTGAATCCTGGCACAAAGTTAAAGGAGCTGTTTTAGTAGACATGCTATCTCCCCTCTGCTCCTCCCCACCGGCTCCGCTCACTGGTCACTGCACAACAGCACGCCATACTCCAGTTCCCCAGGCTTGACGGTGGCAGTTCTTGACCATGCTCCTTAAGATGAGTAGAAAGTTGCCTATTTTGGAAAGCTATGCTGTCACAACTTACCTGCTTCCTGAAGCAATGATTTTTAACTGTGCTGTATCCCTAGTTTCTCAGTTTGAAAACAGGACCAAAAGAGTAGCGTTCAGAATCCCTGCAACCTTCAAGGTTGCTGGCATTACGAGGTTACAGAGGTGTGAATGAGGGCTCAGCTTTTCTCACCACACCACTCCTACACCATCAGCTTTCCAGAGGCTGAGGGAAATTTGGCTTCCACACTTAGCGCGTGCACATGTTCATATTTAGCCCATTTGCTTCGAAAGACACGTCCAGGATTTAAAATGTTACCTCCTGATCACATCATTCTTTCTCCCCAGGGCTTCTTTCTTTGTGCCAACTCCTTTATACCAGCCTACAAATGTAATGCAAAAAAGTCTTTACAGGACTTAATATTGTACTTCTATTCAAGTGAATATTTTAATTTGGTACCACTTCTGTATCTTCTACTTGATGATATCAAAGGTATTTTCTGTTGTATTATTCAGTTTCCTTTGAAGAAAAACCCATGCAATAAATTCCTCTTACGATTCAGTGCCAGGAAACAGTTTGTTTTACTGGAAGAGCTGCAATGATTCATTGAAAGAGGTAACAATTAAACTTTTAAACCGCTCTTTTTCCTTTTGGCATTGGCTGCTAAGAATCTCAGAGTTAAATTTAATACTCATAGTTATTATCTGATTCTAGTTTCCTGAATCAATTATCTCCTGTGTTCCTCAGTCGATATGATACTAGTCTCACTTATTTCACCTTTATTTTTTAACTATTATGTTGTATGTGTTTTACTGTTAAAAGTTAAAGTTAAAAGAGTTAATCCTTTTTTTAGAAGCAGGTAGATGTATACATCTTGCTATAAATAAATAAACATAAGTATATGCATACTTATTTTAATACACTATCCTTTGTATAAAAAATGCTATTACTATTACTAACTCTTACGAGAACATGTAGCTTGAATTTTGGTAGCAAAGAGTTGAACACTGACACCTGTTTTCTCTTTTTCTGTTTCCTTTAAGTTATAAAAGTCTGCAGAATAATGGGCATACATCCACATGACCTAGCAGAGGTACTGGCTATAGTTCTAATCACTGACATGATCCCCCATAAATAGTTACCCCTTAGTTTCTTATCAATACAAGGAAGGTGTTGGACCAGTTAAGATCCCTTCTGATTTCAATGTTTTCTATTCCATGCCCTGAAACCTGACCAACTAGAGGTAATAAACTGCATGCAAATGAGATGACCTCTGGTTTTCCAGTTTGGTCATCTGACATGCTCCTGGAGGGTCAGCCTCCCCAGGGAGGAGACATGAGCTGTGTCTCCAGAATTTGGACATCAAGAGTTCAGGAACTGAGTCATGTCATAGGCATCAACCTGTCATCATTGTTGAGGGCTAATCAGGAAGCAAAAGATAGGACAGGAGCCCGTGCTGACCAAGCTTGGGTAATAGACTTAGGGCCAGAGCCGTCCCATTTCTTTCTCCAGGGTGTGGCCATATCTTCTGCTGACCTGCATGCCTAGCCCTGTGTAAAGCAGTTGCTTAAAAAAATAGCCAATATCACTATAGAAACACTAAAATGAGAAGCCTTGAGAAATGAAGCTTTGTATAGTATCTCGTGCTGCCTGGAAAAGAGGAAACCTAATTGAAGTTTCTCATGTACTTATCTGAGCATTTACAAAGCAAAGCTGCATATTGACTCGATTGTGTGATTCTTCTGAGCTGTTACAGAGTTCTTCATTAATACAAAGGGAAGGTGATAGATGTAGTCTGAGCTGCCTTGAAGAGCTTTAATCTTCTCAGAGATATTTCACAAGCTATTCAAGAATTATGCAAAACATAAAAGACTTTAATTCCCATCTTACTTTTGTGCCATCAGCTCAGGATATATTGAGAATATTTTCCCTTTGTATCCTGAGAGAGTTTCAACTGCTCTTTAGGATTCATATTTTCAGTGAATTATGTGAGTGACCAGTAATGCAATAAAGTTTCCACATTGTTATCACTTACTACGTACCTGGAGCTTTATGTGCCTTACTTATCATTTATACGAAAACTCTGCAATATAAATATTATTACCATCACACAACCCTCATTGTGCAGATTTTTACACTGAGGCCTATAAAAGTTAAGTGGCAAGCTCAAAGCCACATGACAGGTAAGTGCTAGATCTGGGATTCTGGCCAAGATCTGCCTGGCTCCAAAACCCATGCTATTTCCACTTTGGAGCACTTTCCCCCAACCCTCAATCCTGCTACTTCCAGCCTAAGAAAGAAACTTTCATTCATTCATTCATTCAAATATCTGGTTTGCACAATTAGTATACCAGGTCTTGTATACCATTTAAGAAGAGGAATAAATAATAAGATATAGTCCCTACCCCTAGAGAAGTCACATTATTTTCTTCCATGTAATAGTCAATAATAATAAAATAGCTGTTCTTTGAATATTTAAAGTTAATTATATTACTTAATAATATGTATTTATATTCCATGTCATCCCAAAGGAAAGATTTTAGGAGGTTCCTTTCAAAAACAGAAGCAGGGCTTCCCTGGTGGCGCAGTGGTTGAGAGTCTGCCTGCCGATGCAGGGGACACGGGTTCGTGTCCCGGTCCGGGAAGATCCCACATGCCGCAGGGCGGCTAGGTTCGTGAGTCATGGCCTCTGGGCCTGCGTGTCCGGAGCCTGTGCTCCGCAACGGGAGAGGCCACAGCAGTGAGAGGCCCGCGTACCGCAAAAAAAAAAAAAAAAAAAACAGAAGAAAATATATTTAGAGACTTCCGTTTCACTAGATTTGCTTTGGATGTTATGAACTGATGAATAAACTACCTTTTATCTTACTCAGACTGGGCTATGAGGATACAGTCCATATAATATAATATCTCAGGAAATTCAGGGAAGCAAGTCAGCTTTTGGGAGGCTGAAAACCAAATAGTTGGGGAAGGCTCTGGGTAAGTTGCTAAAATATTGAAGTCCTCTTATACCTACCAAAAAGAACACTACAGTAGCTGAATTAAGCAGTAGATATAATTAATAATAAAATTTCAAATGTCAACTCATTAATTCAAGCTGGTTGTTGTAGAATTGACCATTAACAAATGGGCCTCCTGTTGCAGTGTGACCTAGGTAATAATAGAGATCTTGAATATATTAACACCTCAGGCTATCTTTTATGAGGTAGGCAATTGTGGAATACAGTGCTATTTGATCAGTAGATGCTTGGAGAGGATTCAGCATCTTGAAAGACAAGTGCAATTTCATACCTACTGAAACTGCAATTCACCTGATGATACTGTCCAACTGCAGTCAGGTAACTGGGCCTGGAAGTAGCCCTTGGCAGGCACGGAAGAGATCAAGGTGACAGTGGCAGTTGGGGAGAAGGCAGGGCTTGCCTGCTGCTCCAGAGCCAGCCAGAATTATTGGGATGTCAGCCCAGACAAAGGGGTTGGTGACATGGGAAGTGGGTGCCATTATTAGCAGAGTTGGAGATGGAGTTTCTCTGAGTCCGATTGTCTGGAAAGCACTGGCATCAAGTGTACACCTAGCTGTGATGAGCAGGCAAAGTACCCAGTGAATGCAACAGAGCCCTAGGAGGCAGGGACCAAAAGATGGTCAATTTAATGGGGAAGTTATTGGAAGAATTTGATGCAATCCATTCATCAGATGGTGTCTCAGGCAGGAGCACCAACCATTTGGCCAGAAACAGCCAGGTCAAAAGACCACACCTGCAATTTTTAAAATTCAACAAATCATTTCCAAAATATTAGAATGATTTGATGAATAATTTGCATAATTTATTTGGCTTGGTGAGCAGTTGTATGCTACATCATTTAATTGATTTAGAGAATAGAAAAACAATTTTAAATATTGGATTCATATATTAATTTATGTTACCATGCTTATTGTTAAGTATTTTGAATATCACTCATGGAAAGGCCCCATACTGGAGCCAGCAAAAGGACCAGTGGCTGTCTTCACTCCAGAAGGAGGCATATTTCTAAGCGAGATTGCCCTAAGAGAGTCAATCAGAAGAGGGCTGCCAAGCACACACAGGGTGCCTCCCAGAACTGTGCAAAGTGATGGCTCTGAGCCATATATATATATATCGAGAATGCATCCTTAATTTGATTAGGTAAAAGCTGGTCTTCTATAGATATGTACCTACTTAGTAAGAAGTTATTTCAAGATGAGTCATTTCTATATTCAATAGATCATACATATAAACACAATAAATGACCAAACAACTAAAAGATGCATCCTTTCTTAATGCATATGACATCATTATTAGAGCAAATGGATCCCTTTCATTGTTAAGGTAATAATTTGTAGATGGCAACTACCTCTTTGAATCCTTGAGCCATTAATTCTAGACGGCTCTGTGACCAGTGAGTCTGTGAAGTGCTCCAAGGCTCCTTTCTTCTCCAAAAGTTCTTGGGTGTGTGAGCAAACAATTCCTACTCCTTAGACAAATAAGGTGGAATTTTTTTAAAAGGAATTTTACAGGAATAAAGGAAACCAAGCCTCTGAGCAAAGCAATCTCTCTTGCTGGAAAATTATTAAACCAAACCAAAATATATAGACATTCTTTCCTATATAGGGTCCCTTGACAGTAGCCTATGTTAAGAAATAAAGTATTTTTTGGTTACACAGAATTTACTGAAATTTTTAAAAGAAATAGGTAATCATTAAAATCTTTACCTTTGAAGTGATTTTCCTGTCCCTACAACCCTATGAAATAATCACCATAGAAACCGGGTTTGAAGTTGCCTGGATGGAAATCTGACTCTGGAACTGAATGGCTCTGTTCAATCAAGTTCTGAAAAGAAGTGACTGATGCAGACTGAACCCACTTCAAGAACCTGCTCTGATTACAGACCCTGGTTGATGGTTCTACCCAGACCTCTTGTTAAAAGGTGCCAGATTGAATTCTAAGCTGACATTCTAATTTTTATCCCAAAGCAAACATCACGTGGTAAAAGGCATTATAATGGAGAGTTGCAGGTCAAGCTGAATATTTTTAAAGTAAATTCTTCCTGGACCTGTGAAGGAGCCAAATATTTGTTTACCTGCCCTTGAAACTACATATGCTTATTGAGTAGGGTAGATAGAAATGGCTAGATACTTTGTAATTGGTGTAAGGGAAATAGTGGGGTTTTTTCCTCTAATAAATGCTTTTTAACATTGTAGTCAGACTTAGAGCTTTCTCAGATTCTGGTTGAGAAATAACCATGATGCTTGTTAAAATAAAAATTCCTGTGCCCCACCTCACATATATTGAATGATTCTCTGGGAGTGGAGCTGGAGAATCTGCATTTTAATGAGATCAGAGTAGTTATTAAGAACAGTGAGATCTGAGAATATCTGTTCTTTAAGACAGGGACTGATGAAATTCATTCATTCATGCTATTCATTTATTCACTTGTTCGCTCCATTGCCACTTACTGAGTGCATTCTCCTGAGTACTGGGAATATAGAAATAAATAGAATACAGTTTATGTTCTCCAGCAGGTTAAGGTCTAGATTTAATTTGCACCAGTGTTTTTTCAGCTGAAAGCAATATTGCCCCCCCCAGGGGACATTTGGCAATTTGTGGAAACATTTTTCCTTGTCATGACAGGGGGTAGGGGGTGGCATCTAGTGGGTAGAGGCCAGGAAGCTGCTATAAACCCTACAGTGCACAGTTCTCTCCCTGGCAGAAACAAAAATGGTCCACCCCAAAATGTCAGTAGTGCTAAGGTTGAGAAACCATGATTTTCACTGTACTGATTCATTCAACAAGGCCGAGCACCAGAATTACCTAGAAACTTTGCAAATACCCACATCCTCCAAATTACTGTCTGACAAATGTGCATCTATACTTAAAAGTTGAGCTGGAACATGAATCTGTGGGCTGTGATCATTAGATGTTAGAGTTAAACAAATCTTGCTTTACAATGTGAACAACATCTGTGTCATAAAATGTCCCCAGTGACATGATATGGTTACTCTACCTACACGATTTTATAAATAAAGACATATTGCCAAACTAGTTTTGGATTATCTCTACATCCTCAATTAACCAATAGTCCAGATGTTATTGTTTAATAAACAACTTACCATCCTTAAAAAAATACTGTGAACTTCCACTTCCAATCAAGATGCATTTACAACAGGGATTGGATTTACCTTCCCATCTGAAACAATGACCACAACAAAACACCCAGACCAAGTATATGAAAAAAACAGTTTTGAAGATACTGAACATTAGGCAACAAAGGACACATATCTGGGGGAAAATAAAAACAAATGTGATGAGCCCTATGACTGCTTCTAACTTGTAGCCTGGAGAGTTTCTAAGCTGTGATAAAGGGAGAGAAAATGCAGGTGATACCCAGTAGACTTCCTGAATTGAGGATACATTGCTTAGAGTTCAAGAAGACCAAAGCAGCTACATTTTGCAGGATAGAGTACCAGAGAGGAGAATGCCCCACAGAGACAGAACTATAGAAATCTGCCCAGGAATCCCCTCAAGGATTTAGCTGAGTACTAATCATCACATGCATATGAGAAAACAAGGGGAAGGTTTCTGGTGGGGGAAAGAACCACCTGGAGGCTGGGGGGTGGAAAGAACCACCTGAGAGGATTAGAGGTAACAGTACCTGAAGCTCACACAGGACATGAAACAATGCCTCTTTCCACCGGCCAGAATGGAAAGCCTCATGAGTAGTGGGACGCTGGGTAGAGCATATAAGGGAGTTTGCCTCAGTAACAAAGAATAATTAACCCTAGGTGAGCACTGGACCAATCCCACCTAACACATCTTAAAACAAGATGCAAAAGGATCAAACTGTTCTAAGTAACTTAACTGTATCCCTGAACAAAGTTCAAGAATACTTGCTGACACAGATATGGTAATTAGTAGACAAAGTTTGATTCTGCTGAGCCCTACAGAGTTCTGCCTATCTAGAACTAGGTTTTATTTGTTTTTTAGAGGTACAGAACTGATGGTTTGATGTCTCACAGGATGCTTTTTCCCTCTAAACGCCCTAGAAAAAGGTATACTTCTTGATCTTTTATCTGCATTGATAGGAATGTGAATTACTCCTTATCATTGAGGGGACACTATCCAGAGGCCCAGCTTTCTGCAAATGGCCTTGGGTCCAGTTTCATACCTTGAGCAGGCTCAAGTCAACTCTTTGGTACCCATGTATTTGTTAAAGCTCTATCCTCAACCACAGACCCAGCTGTCAGGGAAATTGTCCACATCCAACTCCAGGTCCCCAAGGCAACTGTTCACTGCTATAGCTTTGAGGTTTTTCTTCACTTTTCCACCAGAGATTTCTATCTTTTTTGCATTCAGCTGACTTTAAAATATTTTGTTATATTTGAGCCAGTATTTCTATGTATTTCCAGTGGAAGGGCACAGTGGCAGAGCTTGTTTTGTCTCATTACTCTTTATGTACTTGCCTAAGTCCCTCAACTAGACTGTAAGACTCCCAGAAGGCAGGGATCATGTCTTAGACTTTTCAGCATGCAATCTCCTACCTAATAGATCCTCAATAATTATTTTATGATGAATAGTACTGTTCATTGGCTAGAGGTTGAAAAAATGTAAATGGAAAAAAATCTTATTTTGTACACTTCACTGCACCTAGCACAGTACCACCTACAGCTTCCTTTTAATAGCACTTGAAGAAATAGTTTTGAATTTTTAGATCAATATTTCTCGGCTTTTTCATGCCCAACTCACCTGAGGTACATTATCATTTCCAATTGTATTTGGCCTACCTAATTGTCACTTTGGGTGGAAGTGGATGGGATACCTTACAAAAGGATATATCAGAATCCTGGGCGAGATGTGTAGTATTAAAATTTCTTCTCCACCCACCTCCAACCATCCTGGTTGAAAATTACTGCCTTTGTCATGCAGACAAACTTCTGAGAAGCACTTTTCACCTAAGTTAAAGTTTCCCAGTTTTCGTTATTCAGTTTGTATCAACACATGTTTGGAATGGTCAGGCATGAACAAGCATTAATGCTTTGATTGGCTTCCCCAAAGCCATACAGACACCTAATGGAGTGATACGGCACATATAGGCCATTTGATTTCCATTTTTCTCAATGTGTTATTAAACATGCAAACTCTTGGTCACCATACTGCATTTCTCTGGGTATCTAGTGGCAAGTAGGTATTAAACAGTGTTGCAAATCATGCATGTAGAAATTAATAGGCCCAGTGTCCCAATACGGAGAATAAAGACTTGGATTTTTTTTTTTCAAAAACTCAGAAGTTCACCGGATGTGATATTTCAGGGAATGTTTTCCTAATACAACCATTCTCTTACAGGGAAGGGATTTCCAATGTGATATGATGCTTAAGGTGTTAGGCAGAGCTTCTAAAAGCCCTGCTTCCTTCTGCCATGGATAAACAGCCCAGCAGTTTGTGAAAAGGCATTACGCCATCTGAACATATTAGTCTCCTGGCTGTCTTGATCAGACTATCTATGTACTTCCTTACTAAATGTTTCCTGGACTTATTCCCAGCCAGGAATGCCCCACAGCCATCTGCTCTATCTCTAGTACCCTGTCTATGTGCCAGGGGGATAGAAATCTTTCCCCAAGTGCTACTTAGGTGTTTGGACTACATTAAAAAAAAAAGCAATGTAGAAAAATTATGTGCTCAAGGCATGTGGGCTGTTTCTGTGTTATGCTATTTTAGGGTACTTTGCTTTCCTGCATTTTCAAATTGATTCTACTAACGGTAAACATGCACAGATGGAGTGTGGAGGGATGAAGGAAGAACAGCTGCCTGAAGGCGGTGATGGGTTAGGGGAAAGCCCTGGGCGAGGAGCTGTGTCCTGTCTCTGCTCTACCTTTAACTGAAGGTGCAAACTTGAGCAAGTCACTTCCACCTTTTACTTTCCTTATATTATAAAGGAAAGGCTTGGGCTTCCCTGGTGGCGCAGTGGTTGAGAGTCCACCTGCCGATGCAGGGGACACGGGTTCGTGCCCCAGTCCGGGAAGATCCCACAGGCCGCCGAGCGGCTAGGCCCGTGAGCCATGGCCACTGAGCCTGCGCGTCCAGAGCCTGTGCTCCACAATGGGAGAGGCCACAACAGTGAGAGGCCCGCATACCGCAAAAAAAAAAAA